>NW_006293784.1:3646666-3672050 GCF_000327345.1 Myotis davidii | reverse complement strand
GAGGGGAGGGGACGGGAGGAATAGAGAGAGACATTTTCTAAAAAGATGTTTGAAAAAATGGCCTTGGGAAGGTAGGCATTAAAATCCTACTGATAGGCTACAGTGGTCGGCAAACTCATCAGTCAACAGAGCCAAATATCAACAGTACTTCTTCAAAATAGACTCACCCAGGCTGAAAACCGACTTCTGCGCATGGGCCATGAAGTTTCAATAGCACTGTACGTGCGCGCCCACATGTGTATTTTGTGGAAGAACCACACTCAAGGGGCCAAAGAGCCACATGTGGCTCGCGAGCCGCAGTTTGCCGACCAGGGGCTAGGATAAGACAAAACTGCAGCTCAGAGAGAGGAAGTGGTTTTCCCAAGGTCACACAGATAACAGATAGAGTAGGACTTGAACTTGAGCACCCTTTTCCTCAATCCCATGCTACCTACTGGACAATGCTACTCAGTTGGTGTGACTTCCAAAGATGGCCCTACAGGTTACTGCTCTGCAAGGCAAAGTATACAAAGTTTCTCCCTCCCATTCTCTGTCCCCAAAAGAATGGCAGCATTGGTGAGTTGATAAACTATATGTATTTGCAATCAAAGAGAATAAAAACAGACTCTCATTTCTAAATAACAAGTCTGGGGAAAAGGTCTACATAATTGGTAAACACTTGGCAAACTTAATTTTTCTTCTCTGTATATATAGACAACATTGAGCATTCATATGATAAATCCAGAGCAAATCAAATATATGTGGCCAATGAACATTTTTAAGATACCCTTTTCTGCCCTAGCTGGTTTGGCTCAATGGATAAAGTGTCAACCTGCCGATGGCAGGGTCTGAGGTTCAATTCTGACCAAGGGCATGTACCTAGGTTGCAGGCTCCTCCCTGGCCGGAGCCCAGGTCCGGGCTCATGCAGGAGGCAACCAATCAAAGTGCTCCTCTCACTTTGATGTTTCTCTCTGTCTTTCCCTTTCGGAGGCAGCCAATCAATGATTCTCTTTCATCATTGATGTTTCTCTCTCTCTCTCTCTCTCTCTCTCTCTCTCTCTCTCTCTCTCTCTCCCTTCCTCTCTAAAAATCAAGAAAACATATTTTTTTAAAAAAGATACCCTTTTCTGCTTCACCTGTGTTTCCTGCATAATCAGCTCCTCAGGTAATTAAGGTACAGGCTAGTAGGCATGGCATATCAAGCCACATCTTGGCCTTCCACTTTCTCCCTAACATGAAAGGGGAGCTATTATAAATAACAGCTCTGAAAGTTCCCAGACTTTCGGTTGTAATGAGTTATATATTATAGTGAAAGAGGAGCTTTTGATAATATCTTGGCTGATTTTATGAAGGTTGCTTCACAAATAAAATACATAGAAGACTTGAATCAATTTGGTTATGGGAGAAACTGTTTTGAGGTAACATGCAAAATATGTATTTAAAATATTTCTGCTAGAAATTTTTAGAAATATTTGCCTTAAAATATAGGTGTATTTTCCTACATATGTATATAAGACAATGACATATATTAACTCTTTGTTTTAAAAATTCATTTTGTTTAAAAAATGTAGCCAAAAAAAGAATCCACAGTTTGATTTATTAGCTAAATAAAAGTTTTTAAACCTGAAATACATGTCCTCTTAAAATTTGGGGGAAAAGCATAACAGTAATGAAATGAAACAAGCTATATTACCCAAAGTCTCTACCCATGAGTAATCATCAGGAAAAATGTTATATACAGTCATTAGGGCCAAAGAGTAGAGGAAAAATAATGGTAAATTCAACATTTTATAGTTTGATCTCACTCCTTTTGGGATTCATGAGAAGTACTAAGTAAGCAACTGAGTTCTTTAAGTCTGAGAATCTAATAACAATTATAGCTGCCATTTACAAAGCACTTACTATAAACCGGACACTGTACTAAGTACCTTGCATGCATTACCTCATTTAACCCTCACAATAACTTATGAAGTGGGTGCTATTTTTATTCCATGTTTATAAAGGCCTAGACTAAAGATTAGAGACATTGCCCAAGGTCACTGAGATAATAAACAAAAATCTCTGACTCAAACTCTGCCCGACTCCTGAATCTGGACTCAATCATTATGCAATATTAACTTGCTATTAAAGAAAGCCATTGTTCATTCATTCAAACAATTCTATTGATTGCAGAACCAATGAAGGTTTTAAAGCATGATCAGACTTGTTTTTAGGAACCTTACTCTGGCAGTGGAGTGGGGGATGACCTATGTGGAGGAGGAGACTGCTGGCAAGGACATAGTTTAGGATGCTATTGCAGTGGTCTGAGCAAGACATGAAGACCTTCACTTAGGCAGGTAGTAGCAGTGAAAATGGAGATACTTAGTTTTATAGTAGAACTAGAGGCCCAGTGCATGAAATTCTTGCACAGGTTGGGGGCGGGGGTGGTGGTGGTTGGTCTCTCACCCTGGCCTGCACCCTCTCCAATCCGGAACTCATTGGGGGATGTCAGACTGCCGGTTTAGGCCCAATCTCAGGGATTGGACCTAAACCGGCAGTTGGACATCCCTCTCACAATCTGGGACTGCTGCCTCCTGACTGCTCACCTGCCTGCCTGCCTGATTGCCCCTAACCACCTCTACCTGCCAGCCTGATGCCCCTAACTTCTCCCCTGCCAGCCTGATCACCCCTAACCTCTCTGCCTGCCTGCCTTATCACCCCTAACTGCCTCTGCCTCAGCCCTGCCACCATGGCTTTGTCCAGAAGGACGTCTGGAAGGTCACCTGGAAGATGTCTGGTCTAATTAGCATATTACCTTTTTATTAGTATAGATTAGTAGCAGTGGATGAGAAACTGTGACAGGTGAGAGAGAATGGATTATTGAGGATGACTCTGTCTTCTAGCTTAGAGCCTGAGCAATGCCATTGATGGCAGATAAAAGGGCCAAGAACAAGTTGGTTAGGGCAGTGGGGATAATGAATTTGGTTTGGGTGTCTGAGGTAATTCAATTAGGTGTGCAGAGCTAAACATACCCCTAGGTAGGCATCATGATTGTAAGGATAGAGGTTGAAGTCAAGGGAACAGGGGGAATCACTCAGGGAGAGTTTAAAGGGTTAGGAGAGAAAAAAAATTCCAACAGCTAGAGCCTTGTGAAACACCACCATGGAAGGGTGAGCAGAGGACGCCCAGAAGCAGAGTGCTGAGTGGCAGGAGAACTACAGCGAGCTGTATTCAGAAAGCAAAGGAAGGGGTTTCAAGAAGGAAATGATCCAGGGAAGCCAATCAAAAAAGGTCCAAATATAGATCTTTGGATTTAGCCATTAAAAAGCCATTAGCTCGGGGTACATGGAGCAGTGGAAGTCAATGTCATTTTAGAGTCATCAGAGCCTGTTGGGTATTACGAATAAACTTCTTACCTGATGGAAGAAGGCTGTAGGAATCTTTCTATGGCTTCAAAAGAGTATAGGCCAGGCTTTTGGTATTCCTACAAATTCTGAACTCTGTGTTTAACTGGATTCAAAACATTGACATTGCTTGACTTAATTTTTTTAAATTTAAATTCAAAGTCAAAGTGAGAGAGGCCTTCAAGATAATAAATGCGAAGGCCGGGGAGGGTTGGGGGGCAGGAGGGAGGGGGGTAATAGATCAACCGAAGGACTTGTATGCATGCATATAAGCATAACCAATGGACATAAGACACTGGGGGGTAGGGGAGGCTAGGGGACTGTCAAGGGCGGGAGAAAAAAAGGACACATATGTAATACCCTTTGTAATACTTTAAGCAATAAAAAAAATAATTTAAAAAAAGAGTTCAAAAAAAAAAGATAATAAATGCTTGACATCCCATAATTGTTCTTATGTAAGGATAGAAGCCCAGAGACTTAGATTAATTCAGTGCTCACAGTTGTGTCAAAACCAGTCCTGATGAGAGAGACCATGTGATTTTGTAGACCTAAATGCTAAAATGAAGCTGTCACATGTCAAGCAACAGTATCAGTGATTCTCCGAGCCTGAAAGTTTTGAAATTATGTGATTCGTGATAAATTTTAAATTTGCACATTCTCATCTCAAATTTTGTACATAAAAAAACCTTTATTTTTATTTTGTACTATTTTAATGTAGATTATTCAGATTCACATAAAACACATCCACACTATATTATAACATTACTTTATAATAAATATTACTTTATAAAATAATATTACTTTATATATAAACTACCTAAGTAAGCTTTTCAAATGTTAAAATTTGGCAAATATAATTGAGATTATATTTTTGCTTTATCATATTACTTCCTAAATAAGTTCAATAGAAAGGTAAGGTATATTAATATTATCTTTAATCAAATATCACAGTAACCTATCATCTTGCCATTTGAGATCCTTCTTTAAGAAGCTAATGGATTTTGTAAAGTGTTTGTGTCAGTGTGAACTAATCTCCACTTGGAGTGGGCTGCCTATCTCAACCCTGTGTTTTATGTGAAAGGCATAAATTATTTTGTTTTACATTTGAGACACTGGGTCTGTGAGAAAGTGACAAAGACAACTTGAGTTATGGGTGAGTCAGAGATTAAATCAGACAAAGAGTGAACAGATTTCTGTGCTCCTAGGCCTATTCTCGCCTTTGTTATACCACAAATAGACTGTGTCTGTACCCACACCCCACTCTGCCAATCTGATGGAATGAATTGTATTGTTTGTATTTCAGAAAAAGTCTTTCTTTTGTCATTTTCACTTGTAGTTAGCTGGTAAGATAACAATATTACAATATCTAGAACTAGAAGTATGTTATCTCAAAATTACAAATGCCAGTGATAAATATCCTGTATAATAAAACCCTAGTACGCAAATCAACTAAACAGTGGAACGACCGGTCACTATGATGCGCACTGATCAACAGGGAGTAGATGCTCAACACAGGGGGAGCACCGCTCAGCCAGAAGCCGGCTCATGGCTGGCAAGTGCAGCAGCGGTGGCAGGAGCCCCTCTGCCTCCACAGCAGTGCTAAGGACACCTTGGGGGTCCCAGACTGCAAGAGGGTGCAGGCCAGGCTGAGGGACTCCCTTCCCCCCAGTGCACCAGGCCTCTAGTTTATATAAAATAGGTCAATATTAACGTTTTAACAAAATCAATATTGATGTTGACGGAGAAAGAATGGCTACATGAAGTATGTTCAGCTGCAAACATCCCATAGTCACAGAAAATAGGAGGGACTCCTTGAAGTTAGAAAGTCATTTAGGTCAGAGGAGAAGACTTAAGAACAGTAGCTGAGACAAAAGGAAAAAAATACAACTTTTCATTCATGACCCAATTCCCTGAAGACTGCATCCAAACTGATTAGAGGGTGTGTGACAGCCAAATGGGTTTGGCCAATGGAACAGGGTGTGGTGGAGGGATTTAAGTTTGGGACTAGGAAACTGGAGCCTGACTTTACCCTAATTATGTATATCCCATCTTTTCTTTTCCCTCCAAGGTTTCAATATATTTGTCAATAGAAATTGTGGGTGTGGGGAGGGATTATTTGTAGTGTGCCTTGTAAAATACATGCTAAGGTAATAAACTATGATAAAAAGTTCTATTCAGTCCTAACTGGAGATGAGTTAAATAGGCTAGACCACTGAGAGGTAACTTAGAGCATGGGTGATTTTTTTAAGAAGCAATGATCTTCTTTCCCTGTATTACATTTCAGTGTGGAAAATATTGGACAGTACAGAAACATAAAAATAATTGAAATTTACCCATAAATTCAGAAATCAACACTGTTGATATTTAGTGTATTTTCTTTGAGTCTTGTGTATGTGTGTGCTTGTGACACATGATAATCGACACTATTAAAGAGAAAAAACTGGTTTTAATAAATTATAATCATACTATATAGAGAGCTTTGTAGCCTGCATTTTTCACTGGATAGAAAATATCAATATTTTAAAAATAATCTTTGAGGACTTTTGGTGGCTTTCATATTATTCTACTGAATGCACATAACATTATTTATTTAATCCCATCTTGTTATATATTTAGGTTGTTTTCAACTTTTTGTAATTAAAAAACATGCCACATTGAATATCTTTAAATATGAATCTTTGCAGCTAATTGATATATGATTAAAATAAACTTTGGGTATCAAAATCACTTAGTAAAATGATATGAACATTGTGGACTCTTAATATACATATATTCCCAAAGGACCTTCTCAAAAGGTTATACCAAGTGAACATTGTGCAGTATTGTATTAGAATGTACATTTCCATGAAATTTATTTTTTATCTGTAATATTTAATAGGTTTTTAAAAGAGTATTTTGTTTGTTTTTAATTTTGATTATTCATGAGAAATATTGTTGAAGTAGGATAAGTATCTATGCATTTTTAATTGAATCACTTATTTTTCAATATAGAAGACACAATCTACCAGCTCACCAAAGGAATGGCTAAAAGAGCAAACTTCCAGCTTACAGTTAAAAGGACAGTAGAAACTGGAAGCCCCAGAGGATACTCAGCCATCTACCAATGATCTAGAACAGGGATGGAAAATGTGTCAAATATATGGTGCGTTTGTTCTCCTTCCTCTCCCTCTCTATTAACTGGCAGGCATCACTAATTGATCATGGCACTATTTTTCCAATTAGCCTAGAGGTACTCTCAGAATTCTTCTCAAACCAACTACTATCAGTCTGAGCTATTATCCCTTTTAGTTGGTACTTGAAATAAAACCAGTTTTCCTCCTTGGCCCAGAGTGTAGCCTACAATTCCACTGAAAAAGATAAAGGCAGGGAACCTCCAATGTTACCTGGCCATTGCACTCTTCCTCAGCCTTAGCCCTCTTGCAAGTACATATCATAGAAATGCACTGTTCGCTACACACAAATTTCCCTGTTGTATATACTCCATTGACACATACTATGCACTTATGGAAGTTCCCACCCGTTTTCCATGTCCTCCTTAGTTTCTAAAATAGTATTCCTTGAAGATACTAAATAGCTGTTGGCTGTCTAACAGTATAATTGTCAGGATTCATCTTAGGTCTCTTCAAGCTCAATAGAAATTATTTCTCCAAAGTTTGCCTTTACTGTCCAGCATTCAGTTATGTTTCATCTTCCTTCTTCTCTCTTCCTATTTTAATGTCCCCTTTTAATGCAGCTGTTACCATTCCCTAAAGAGACACCATTTCATGAGATCCTGAATGCCTAGGTCCATTCAATAAGCACATATGAGGGTGACTGCTGTGTGGCATCTTTAGAGATCAATAAAATCATTCTTGTGTAGACTATCAGTCTTAGAGAAACGGTGCCCTTTTATTTAGCTGCAAAAGAAGGAAGCAGCTGGTGAAGAGTCGATAATGAGATAAACAGCAGGAAGGACCAGGCCAGCGGAACTGATGACGAATGACTAGTGAGCCTTTCCCAGAATGGAGTTTAGCCTGTCTCCCAGCCTCTGCAACTCTCCTCTTCCAACAGCTCAGGCCACCAATGACCAATCCCAACCTAAGAGATAAGATGTTCATTTCTATTTGAGATACAATGCATCTGGCTCATCATGGAACTTCCCACATATTCATTCAGTCATTTGTTAGTCAATATATTTGAGTACCTATTATATGCCAGACACAGTAGTGAGCAAGACAGGCATGATGCCCGCCAAAGGCAATATATGAAATAATTAGGGGAGACTTTAGATGTTCTACAATCTCTATGAATCCCCCCATCCCACATAAATTCCTAGTCCTTCTTCTAACCAGACTGCCACTCAAATCCTCTCCTACAGAAATTCTGGAACACCACTTGTCTGATCCCTGCCTTCATGGAACTTACATTTAGTGGTCAAGCACCAACAAGATAGCACTCAGTGACAACCCAGGACTACAGATGCTCCAATGGGGGCACTGGCTGGGGCTATGGACACTCAAGAAGGACACTGAACCCAAGTGTCATGGAAATGACATTCAAGATGAGACCTAAAGCATATGACTTAGGTAGCGAAGAGGTGGGACAGGGTCCTAAGCAGAGGATTCAGTATCTACAAAGACCAGAAGGAAAGTCTAAGAACTGTTGGTTTTGGAGGGTAGAAAGTGAGTGGGCAAAGGGTAAGGGAAACAGGGCAAATCACAAGATATGGGCTGGGGAAGTGAGAAGAGCCAGATAAAAGAGAGCTATACGCCATGGGGTTTGGACTCTGTCCAAAAAGAACTGGGAAGCCAACTTGTTGAAAGCAAGCAAATAAACTGATCAATTTGTGTTTAGAAATACAAGACAGTGAATGATGGAGGAGAGAGAAGTAAAGCTGGAGGAGAGGGCTTCCTCTAGTCTACACACTAGATGTGGTGACGATGGCGATGGGAAGAAGTGTGAGAGTTGTGTTAGTTTTCTAGGGTTGCCGGTACAAACGGCCATAAGTTGGGTGGCTTAAAATAACCGAAAATCTCACAGTTCCGGTGGCTAGAAGTTTAACATTAAGGTGTTGGCAGGGCCATGCTTCTTCTGATACCTCTAGCAGAGATTCCTTCCTCTCTCCTCTAGCTGCCAGCATTTTTTTTAGCTGCTAGCATTTGACAGCAATGCCTGGCTCATAGATTCACTGCTCCAGGCACATGTCCATCTTCTCCCTGTGTGGTTCCCCATCATCTTCCCTCTGTGCATATTTGTCTCTAGACCCAGATTTCCCCTTTTTATAAGAACAATAGTTGTATTGGATTAAAGCCCACCCTAATGACCTCATTTTAATTTCATTGCCTCTGTAAAGACCCTATTTCCAAGAAAGGCCTCATTCTGAGGTTCTGAGAATTAAGACTCTAACATATCTTTTTTGAGGAACACAATTCAACACATAACAGGTCACTTCAAGTCCCAGTTTCTACCTGATGCCCTGGGTTAGATGGGTGCCTTGTTCCCTGACCCTAAACCCATATCCTCCAAGATATAGCACTGCCTTGTTCTTCACAGCCCTCCTTCCAAAAGCTAGAGATTTGTCTCAGCCCAGGAAATGGAATCTTCGGGACTTTCCTACTACCACTGCTTGCCAGTTCAGCTCTTAGAATGTTTTCTGTATCTGAATTCCTCAGCCAAAGCACTGTCCACCTTCCATGATGTCTCATTCCCACGATGCAACATTCCTCTCTCAAAAATCAATTAAAAATATTTTATTAAAAAATATTTATTGAAGGGCTCTAAGAATACTCCCCAAAATTAAAAACCATCTAAAAATTAAATATATACTATATATTTATATATGTAAAAATGTATATATTATATGTATAAATTGATGGTAGATATAGGCTATCCAGAACCATGTTTGTTTCCCACCGCTCAAATACTCATCCCCACTCAATGGGGGGCGGGGGGTCATAGTCTGAAAGTTCTCAATTACCTGATATTTAGTTTAAAAGAGCAAGTCTCCCTTCTTCTTGGTGCTTTTAAGGATTTAGATTTGCAGAGTTTGGCTCCAGTATAAGTGAGTTATACAATAGATGTATGAATGTAAAAATACAAGTTTTTAAAGCTCAGGTCACAAATGAATTCTCACAATTTTCTGTGAGGGACTGAAGTTTCAACTCAATGTAATCACCAGAAGAGAACAGGTTAGGGACCCAGAGTAGAATCAGCGCACCTGTGGTTACAGAATAAATATTTGATGATGTTGATTATAATCTTGCTCAAGGCAGAGAGGTTGTCACCAATAGAAAGATAGCTGATCAAGTCAAATGGTTTGTTCTTATCAGCATGCAAAACTCATATCAGACTTTTACTTCTTAATAATGTCATATGTTGTAAAGATAGAGTTTTCTTTTTTTTTTTATTAAACTGACTGAGATGACATTGGTCAATATGAACATATAGGATAACAAAGTTTTCTAAGCTCAGATGCCTACCAGTTATTTATAAGTAATTCCCTCTGTGTATCGAATTGGGTTGAGAGGCTCCAAAACAATGCATGGGTTGACAGAATGATCTCATTCCCTCATTAAAGTAAAGGAAGCACTAAAGGGATTATCTAAATAGATGAATTCTAAATCTGATTTGACGTCAATAATATTTCCTGGATATTTCAGTCAAATTGTGTTGTTACTCACTTCATTTGTCCATTTTATACAGATAAACCCATCATAATTACACTGAGTTTAAAGGAAAGATGCTTCTGTTCAATTGTTGTTTCATTCAGCAAACTTGTATTTCTAATAGCAACAACCAACCTGTTACGTAACCGACAATTGCTATGTCTTCTTAATCTATTTTTAATCTTGTTTTCATAACTCAAAAGCATAAACACTTCATTGATTTTTTTCCCTGTGTTTTCATCAGTATGTTGTTTAATTGATGCTAAGGTGAAGGTGTTTTTATAGGAACAGGCAAAGCCAGGGGTGGGTGAACCTCTGACACCACTAGAGACCTAGCAAATTTGACTTAGAGGAAGCTTGTCTTTGCTGCCTTCTTGTCTCCTTTTAGTCTCAGAACTTTAGTCTCACAACACTCTCTATACTGAGCTTCCCCAAGGTGTCCCCTGTTGTGTAAAGCCTCCTATTAAAATACTGCACAGGGTTCACATCCCATTACCCTCACCAAGCGCCCTGTAAAATAAAAGAGATAAAATGCTGCCATTCTCATTTTCTCCACTCCACTTCAAAATATCTCCTTAGCTTGGAATTAAGAAAAGTTAGCAGATTAAAGGAGCTCACATTAATGTCACATTATACCAGAAGAATATGTTAGATAAGATGTGGAACGAAAAAGAGTGAAATAGGGTTCTTGGTGGCCCTCACATGGCTGTCCACTTCTCCATGACGGGAGGAACAATGTGGTACCCCATCTTTGAAAAGATGCCTCCCCATTTTCCTGTTTACTGCATCCCTTCCAATCCAATTTTCTCTGACTGGTTGATCTCAGCCTTTCAAATTAAACATGGCTATGCCTATTTAAAAATTTTCAATTATAGTCGACATTGCATGTTATATTAGTTTCAGGTGTACCGCATAGTGCTTAGACATTTATATAACTTACAATGTGATTCCCCCAGATAAGTCTATTACCCACCTGGCAGCATACACTTATTACAATATTACTGACTATGTTCCTGAGGCTGTATTTGACATCCCCGTGAAATATGGCTCTACTTTGATTATCTTCAATTTAGACCTCAGAAAGAGTTACTCTTTCTTCTGACACCCACACAGAATAAAAGAAGAAAGCTTTGATGTTTTCTTCATTTTGCCTTCACTTTACACAGAATTATCTTTCCGTTTTTAGATACCATGGGTAATTTGGGAACACCAAACTATAAAAATAACCACACCCTTCTCTAAGTTTCAGTAATTCATAATTAAACAATTTCCTTAAAGGGCTTTTTGGAGAGTGGAAGCTGGCTTTGAAAATGTGTGTCAGTTTTCCCTGAACACAATTCAAAAACAGCCCCATAACATGTTTTGTGTGTGTGTGTGTGTGTGTGTGTGTGTGTGTGTGTGTGTGTGTGTGTTATTGATTTTAGAGAGAAAGAGGAAAGGGGAGAGGGGGGAAAGAGAAAGAGACAGAGAAATCTCGATTTGTTGTTCCACTTATTTATGTGATCATTGCTTACTTCTTGTATGTACCCTGATGGGAGATGGAACCCTCAACCTTAGTGTATTGGGACAACGCTCTAACCCAATGAACTACCCAGCCAGTATTTATTTTTAATGTGCCATTGTAAAATAATTCACTGGAATAAACATAAAGTTGAGTTTTAAAAGGCCAAGGTAGTGGGATTTTAAAATAATTGTAGATTTTATAAGTTAAAAAATTGTGGACTATTGTCATTTATGTTTCTATTTCTTTTCCAATGAGATACGTTGGGTTAAGTTCTATTTTTAAATGTATCTGAGCCTCTAGAGAAGAAATTTATTTTTGTTATTATTATTATTATGTTATTGATTTCAGAGAGGAAGGGAGAGAGAGAGAGAGAGAGAGAAAGAGAGAGCGAGAGAGAGAGAGAGAGAGAGAGAGAGAGAGAGAGAGATGATAAGAGGAATCTTTGATCGGCTGCCTCCTACAAGGCCTGAGCTCACGACCCCAGCATGGACCCTTGAATGGAATTGAACCTCGGACCCTTCAGTCCACAGGCCAACACTCTATCCACAGAGCCAAACCAGCTAGGGTGAGAAGATACTTAAATAAAGGTCCAGGATACTGGGTCTAGTCACACTTGAATCTCCAAGACCAAAACCCACTGAAGTGGCTGAGCCTAGCACCAGCACAAGCTCAGTTTGGGGACAGTGCTGATACAGAGCGGTAGGACATCACATTTGGCAAAGCAGCATTTTGAGTGCGAGTCTGAATTACTGTAGGAAGGAAAGTTTATGGCATTTCCCCCTTCATTTTGAGATTTGTCAACAGTACTTCACAATAGGGGGGAAAATACAACCGTCATATAACAGCAGAATGCATTTGTACAGAAGGATCAATAAGCTTTAGCATCAGACATCCCACTCAGTCCAGAAGCATTTCAAGCTGGAAAAGCAGGGTCGGTCAAGGGGAATCCACACCAAGCACTCAAGAACCTCCAAGTAGGGATAAGCCTGATGCAAATGCTGAGTAAGGATAACACTTGAAGGCTGGCTAGTGACACTGTAGCCATTACTATGCAACACGAAATTTGCAGAAAAACCTTATACTAGTAGTTGTGATGATTGGAATACAGAGCAAGATACTACAACAAGGAGACCCAACAATACAACACCTTAAGTAAGACAGAAGTTTATTTTATACATTGCTGTCGAGGTAGTTGAGCATCCTTAGGTGCGTAGGTGGCTCTGTTTCAGGGTCAGACAGGGAGCCAAGTTGCTTTGATTTTGATGCTCTGCCTCCTATTAAGGTTCTCTCATCTCATTTTCATGAGCGATGGTGGCTCATGAGCACCAGACTATGGTTGGGCCCCAAGAAGCAGGAAATGAGAAAGTAGAGGGCAGTTAACCTCTTTGACAATAACATACCCTCCAAATTACATATCCTCATCACAAATTACATCACATAGCCTCACAGCTACATGCAAAAGAGTCTGGGAAAATCTAAAACTCAGGAGCTTCTCCTACTCAAAGGAGAATGGGAATTGTAGTCCAATTAGAATTTTCCCATAGTAATTAAATGACAAGCTTCAAAATACATGTGTGTGCTTATATATGCACACTAACACACAAGCATACGTAAGAGTAATTAGGGGCTTACAGGAGGGCAATATTACTTACTGGTAGGTAGATCAAGAATCGACTTTGAGGCTAGGGAGACCTGTGTTTGAATACTGACTCTATCATTGACTAGGCATGTAGCTCTTCTAAACATTAACTTTATTACCTATAAATAGGAGATAATTTTTACCTCATAGAAATGTTACGAGGGGTAAATTAAAGAATGTGTAATTTTTAATGGTAGGAAAAATTTTTTCTGGTCTTTGTCCTGAGTTCCTGGCATGGAGCTTCTAAAACTCATAGAATTTCCCAAGTATCTTTATCATTCGTGAACTCCTTGGGTTGCCCCCAAGTGTGGGCTAACAAGATGGAAAGGGCTCTGGATGGGGACTGGTTAGCAGAAAGACCAGCCATGTGATTAGAGGGTTGGGGCTTTGGGCCATGTGATAACAGCCCAATCTCCTGACTTGGTGTGTGTGTAGCGGGGTGGGGCGGGTTGGTGGCTGGAGATGAAGTTCAGTCATGTGGCCAAGGATTCAATATGTAATGAAATCCCAATAAAAACTCTGGACACCAGAGCTCAGTGGAGCTGCCTGGTTGGTGAACACCTAGGGTGACGCATTCTCGTGCCATAAGGAGAAGGCAAAGAAGCTCTAAGTTCGGGACCCTCCCTGACCTCGCCCTATGTGTCTCTTCATTTGACTGGTCTTGATTTATGCCCTTTATATGAAAACTTTAATAATAATAGTGTTTTTCCTGAATTCCGTGAGTTGTTCTAGTGAGCTATCACCCCTGGAGGGTTTGTAGGGACTCCCATATTTGTAGCCAATCAGTCAGATATGCAGGTGGCCTAGGGACCCTGAAGTGTGGCTGGCACCTGAAGTGAAGGCAGTCTTGCGGAGGACCAAGTCCTTAACATGGGTGGTTAAGGACAGAGTTGAATTGCAGTCCACCAGTTCAAAATGCTTAGGCAGTCATTGGAAATGTGAGAGCTCAATAAAGGCTAAGTGCTATCCTTGCGTTTAATTATTATTACTAGGGTTATCATTACTTGATTGAGTTACTGGACTCCTAGTGATGTTGAAATAATATGGAATCATTAGTCTACAGTCCTTCTTACCAGAGTGTAGGACAGCCGTGGGCAAACTACGGCCCATTTGAAATGAATAAAACTATTGGAAAAAAAGACCGTACCCTTTTATGTAATGATGTTTATTTTGAATTTATATTAGTTCACACAAACACTCCATCCATGCTTTTGTTCCGGCCCTCCGGTCCAGTTTAAGGACCCATTGTGGCCCTCGAGTCAAAAAGTTTGCCCACCCCTGGTGTAGGACAAGTTTTCCTCAACATGTGGCATCTCCAAGCCTCCTTCTACAAATAGGAAGTTGAAACAATTGCCTGTGTCCCTGCCAAGTTAGTGAAGAAAACCCAGTACACCAACCACCAGGGCTTGCCTCAAATAAGCAACGGTGACCACCCTCAACAGCACCCAGTTTAAAGGGGCCCACGTGAATGCCACTGACAAAGTAGACAGGCTTCTGAGCCCCTCAGAATTTGGAGCCATCTGAAGGAGGTGGCATTTTATTCAAGCTTGAGTTCACCGTGTATATATATTTGAGGGCTGCTACCATGTGGGAGGGGTTCCCAACTCACAAAGAAGTCACCTGGCCTGGCTGGGTCAAGGCATGTGCTTTATGACAAAGAGGCATCACCGACATCTGGGCAAGACATGGGGAAGATATTTTAAATACGTAAGTGTGGTAGGAAAAAAGCATGTGATTTCCCGTTTGGCAGAATTGTGTTCAAATGTAGTCTTTGATTTGAGGTAAATTGTTTAATCTCTCTGAACCTTAGTTTCCCTCTTATGTAAAACGGGGTAGTAATGAGTCATTCTTAGGTTGTTGGGAGGAAGCACTGAGCTTGGATGATGCATGCAGAGCATTGACCATAGCACCCGGCTTCACAGAAGCAACCGAATGCATGTTAGTTCCCATCCCTTCCCCTTCGTGGGGCCTGGTGGGAGGGAAAGCCTTCTGCTCACTTACTGTTTTAAAAGCCCAGTGCAGAAAGCTTTCTAGGGTCAGATTACCAGTTATTCTTTTCCTGAAAGGCAAGTCTTAAGTTACAGTTCTACTGTAAACATCTCCAAAACACTACAGGCAGAAAGATCAAGGAGATTTGCAGTTCTTAGAAGGATTCGTGATATCCCATGAAAGTTCATATTTCAAGGCTGATCTGTTGGTTTGATGGGATTCTGTCATCAGGAGTTTTCTTTCTCCATGTGGCTTCTTAGAAGATAATCTGACCTTCACAGTTTATTTCCCACAATTTGTCCCTTTGCATGGGCAGTATTATTTTCTATCACTTTGGCATGTTAAAGAACATTTCTATTTCGAATTCACTGTAGAGGATGGAAACTGGACACTTCCACTAATGAAGATTTTTTTTCTTAATTTAGTCAGAGCTTTCAACTCTTCATCTCCCCTCTTTCCCGGATGCTAAAATCCTGCCTGCTTATACTGCCAAGGTAGGAACAACTGCAAAGCTCAAGGTTGCTTTCAACAGATAGCTATTTGTCTGATGCCATAGGGAGATAGGATATAACTCCTTCAGAAGGAATGCGCCTTTATGGTGTACACGATCTATAAGTTGTTGGGCTTAAAAACATCATTAGATGAATATTAATCAATTAATAAGTAAGTATCTGTAATTACGGGTATGTGCAAACATTAATTATAAAAAGTTTACCCCTGTATTTTTCAGTGTTTCTACTTCATAAAACAATAACTCATAAAAAAGTAGAAATAAACGAAATGCCCAACCAATAAAGAATTCATTAACACTTGTGAAATTCTATAGGATAGAACCTTATTTGGCCACTAAAAATGAAATTATAGGGGCATATTTATTAATATATTTACATAGTAGCAACCTACATGTGCAAAAAAATAAAATTATGCATGGTACAATGCCATTTTGGTAAAATAATTTCATATTTATGTATTAGTTGTGTACTGTGAATATGCCAAGAAAAATGTCTAAAAGCTAATGCACTAAAATGCAAGTGATAGAATTACAGATTATTTTTATTTTCTCCTTTGTCTTGAATATAGTTTTTATTTGTCTATAATGAACATGCATCGCTTGCATACATTTTTACGTTATTATTAAAATAATCATTTTCTGATCACAGTAAGCTCAGTGGGATGTAAGAACAGCATAATAAGGCTTTGTAGTAAAGAGAGTTTGTGTGCTAGAAGGGGCAGTGAGTCAGGAGTCCAGGCCCCAGCTGAATGCCAGGATGCTTGCATCCATAATAAACTCGCCTCTGTGCGAGATAACCTTGGGCAAGCCCTATGCCTTTTCTGTACATCACTTTTTCCACAGGGGAAGGCACGATGACATTCCACACCTCCATGTGATATCACCCAGACTGGGTGCGTACCTCCTACATGCTCTGGGTCACAGGAAAATCCCGCCCACTGTCAGCACTTGGATTTCCATTAGTGATGTGAGCTGCGGGTTTGTTGGATATTTATTTAGTATTTCTATTTATTTTGCTATTATTAGATTATGTTCTGGAAACTTTTCCCTGCATCATGGAGCGGCTTCTCCGTGGGTATGCATTGGTAATCATTTCCATCAGGAGCAGGGAGGCCATGTTGCTTTTTGCTTCTCTATTAAGTTCAAGGGGATCTTTTTCTAAGTCTTTGTATTTGGTTTTGCAGTGAAGACTTTACCAAAACAAAAATTTACCTCTGACTATGGAGCTGGATAATTCAGCAAAAGGGAAATTACTAAGAAGAATTTGTAATGGCAGTTTAGACAATCGTACAGCCCACTGAAGAGAAAACAGATTATAAATCAGAGAAATACCATAAAGTTGTGCAGGTTGGTCTTCAGCTTTTATAGTCTTTATCATTCTCGGTGAGACTATGGTTTAGAGTAGACGCTTGAATCTTCGCCATGTCTAATGATATGGGGAAAAGCTCATGTAATCATTTGAAAAGATCGGAGGTTAGGGGAATTGCTATCCATTGTTTCTTCAAATTAAAATGAACAGGGTAAATCTGACATTGGGCATTTAAATCAGAATAAATAACAAGCAATAAGCCTTACACGGGCTTCTGAGAGCCTTCCCAGCTCTGCGTTAGGCGTGCTTCTTTCTATGTATGGCAGAAAACTGGAGTACTGGAAACGTCGCCCCGAGGTTACAGATGACCAACATCAGGTGACTAATCATGATTCAGTTTTGATTCCAATTCAACCATTAATGAAAGGAGGCATTCTTGGTGTAATATTCAGTGCAAGAAAGGCTCAAAAAGAAAATGTGATATACAACCCTCCTGAAAAGCCACTGCCTGGTTCCATTATCACCTTTTTATATGTGTTGCTCACGGTAGCTATGGTAACTAGCATTTAAGACGGGCAAACACACACAATCAACGTCCTCGCTGATGCGACAGCTCTCTTCTGAATGGCTTTGTTTCAAGTCTAAGATTTCTCTGTCTGCTTTTGCAGCACGTTTCACCTCCAAAGTCTTGAGTGACTAACTTACTGCTAGGAGGTGGGCAGGCTAAGGGGGAAAGGGGGTGTGGGGTGCTGGAGACAGGCTGCATTAGGGCCACCTGCCCTTTCAGGGGGAAAAAAAAAGTAGATGTCCAGTGCAGTGAGTGAGTCTCAACCCCCCGTGTGTTCAGCTGGGAAAGCGAGAGGCTGGTCTGCGACAGCTGTTGCATTGTTGAGAGCTGTGCTGGGCCAGCCCCCTCCGGGAGCAGAGATAGGGTCAGGCCCTGCGTTGCCCGGCCACAAACTCACCGTAACCTTGCTTGGGCAGGGGGCGGGGTGGGAGCATGGCTTCCAAATCGAGACTGAAAAAGGACAGATGATCTTTCAAGAGTTGAAGTCAGAGCAAAGCAAGAGAAAGGGAGCAGAGAGGGGGAGAGGAAAGCTAAGCTAGAATTAATACTCTGAGTATTGATGAAAAACAAATCGGGCTAGTGATTTTTATTTGGATTTAAATACATTTTGGTGTATCTCATCTAGTGTTTTAGCAGGCATGGGTAACATGTTGAAACATGTTGTGGTAAAAGTATAAGTGGTAAATAGAAACTCTTTCATTTGGGCTTTTATATTTTCAACATAAAGGGATGCTGACAATTGTATCCAAGGTGGCCTAGTATGCTAGCTTTTCTGGCATTCCAGCAATTCAGAAAAAAAATTTTCAAACAAAAATTGCAGACCCCCAAATATCCCTTTTGGAAGACTACATATGACATGACATTGCAGGACACATTAACCTTGGTTGGGATATTTTTACACATATAAACCCTAAACTGAATGACAAACTAATAATTTCCAAGCATTTCTCTAAAGGAAGCTTATATTTTGGTTGGCAAATGTGCCTAGGGGAAGTATTACATTAATAATACTTGCTTTTTAGACAATTGCTTTTTTTTATGTCGTCAGATGCTTTATGGTTGAAAAGAGAATGAGTACACTTTAGCTTTTATGACTAGTCTATCTGAAGAATACTCAAGAAGCACACAAAAATAAAGCCCTGTCTCATGCCAGAGGGAAAAGTTTGATGATTAATGGCTTGAGAAATATATATATTTAATATCCATCATAAAATATTGTATATGTGTTATATATATATATATATATACACATATATATTTAATATCCATCATAAAATATTATATATGTGTTATATATATATACACATTGATCAGATATGAGAAAAATGCACACTATTGCTTTGCTAATGAATATTATAATTATATAATCTGGCCTTCAGCCAACCCAAGGTTGGACCTAAATCCAATAATTTGGGGATAAAACATTTAAAAATTTATGACCCATAACATAAAAGCTCCATTTCCTCAAGCCCTTGAGTTTAGTCACATCTCTGATACTGCTAAGTGAAGAAATGGCTTGTGGAAAAGAGTTCTAGAACTTTCCTTATGTCTGAAGTGCTGCATATGACCTTTAGGCCAGAAAAGCTAACTTATCAGTTTAGTTTCATGGTCAGTGCCCATGTAAGGGGTGGGCAAGGCCAGGGAATTAGGCATCCCATTCTGATAATCTTACTGGTGTCTTTCTTGCTAAACTCAAAAGCAAAGCAGCAGCAGTTAAAGAGGTACAGCTGTTCGAAGTGCTTTTTTATTTCGGTCCATTGGCAGACAAGTGCAATGTGATTTCTTAATGCAAACGGGCAGATGCCACGTAATGCACCCATTAGCCAAAGGAGGGTATGTCTTATCGATTGCTATAGCTAAGAACCATGCTGATAAATAAGAGTTGACTTTTATAAGGCATTATGCCTTGAGAAGTTCAGACATTCAAGGGAGACATATAAGGAAGTTGAATAGACTGGGGAAGGGCTCGTCCCATTAATGTACCAAACATCTCACCAAAGCCACACCTCTCTGTCCTGATTCCCCAGAGACACGCCAGAGCACAGGCTTAGGGATACCAGAGAGACCTCATTTCAAATATAGTTGTGTGACCTTGGGCAAATTACTTAATGTCTCTGAACTTCAATTTACCGCCTATAAATCAATGGATTTTTTTTTTTTTGAGAAATAACAAAGTATACAAAGTGCGTACTTAGCACAGTGCCAGGTACATGTTAAGCCTTCCCTCTCACTCATCAATCTCACTCCCCGGCCACTTACTTCTCTGCTTTAAACCTATGCAGCAATAGGAAAGCTATTCTTTTGCTTGATACCTTCATTTGCTCAACATTTTAGCAGTTGTTGGTCTTCCAATTTTTTGCACAATTGAAAAAGTAGACTGGCCTAGAGTTATTATGAGGACAAAAAGAAGTAATGCATGTAAACTGCATGGTGGAGGTAGCATTCCTATATTCATTCCTTCTACAAATATTTGTATGTGTCTGTGCCAGGACTGGAAGCCAGACTTGTCCTCAATCTATGTAGGGCGGTATGGGGTACAGGAAAGTACTGAGGCAGGATGGAACAGGAAAACCACTTCCATAAAAGAGGTAATGCTTGAGTTGAATCTTGAAAGAAAAGAGAGAGGTGGCCAGATTGGGAGCAGGGGAGAGTGGATAGGGTGTGTCAGGAAGGAGGAGGAGTGGGGAGGAGAGAAGTGCCAGGAAAATACAACACCCAGAGCTTTCAAGGCATTTTTTCACTTCCTAATCTCAAACATGAGCAACTAGGGACTGCGCTCAGCGAGGAAGACTCTTAACATGAAAATGAAAGATTGAACCCCAAACTGAGAGAGAGAGAGAGAGAGAGAGAGAGAGAGAGAGAGAGAGAACATTACTTTATGAGGAAATAAAAATAACGAAAGAACTCTTTTTTAAACAATCATTATTAATATCATCATTGAGGTTAGGGAAGATTTGATACTCGTAAAAAATAGAATGCTATAAAAAAATTAATGAACAACAACAAAAAGCTCATGGAAATGAAAATCTTGAAAGCGAGATGAAGGTAGTTGATATGTAGAAAAAAAAAAACACAAAGGAGATAAAAGCTAAAACATCCTGAATTTTAAGATGAACAAAGTGAATCTTGTTACTATGTTACAGATTTTTGTTTTCTCCATTAGGCTACACACTAGAATTATTTCAAATACAAACAGCTGACTGTGAGATAACTGCTAATAACCTAAGGATGAAGGGGTTATTGAGAATTAGAAGGTTGAATTACTATTCCTCAGTCTACATAGGAAAATTGCCACCTCCAGTCCTGAGTGCTGTTGGTCACAAAATCCTGGGGCAGAAAGTGGTGAGACTATGTTCCTATGTCTCACATGTTAAAGAATAATATTTACAGGAGGATAAAATGATTCTCGTAAAACATAAAATAAACGTATTTGAAAAGTTTTATTTAACTCACTAAGGAGGGAACCAGTAAGATATTATAATTGGTTCAGAAAAGAACCCCAAGTACCATGCATTTACAGTGAGAAAAGGACTGATGAAATGAATTTGACGGAAAAAGCTTGGAAAGTAAATTAGAGTTGCCTTAGTTTTTTAATAGCTGAATCAGAAAATAAGCTATGAAATGCATTTTTAAAAAACTAATAATATATGCTCAGTTTTAATGGCCTTACTTTTTTGGTTTGTTTACTGACTAATGCCTTTGTCTCTACAACTTAAAGGGTTATTCTTGTCTTCAAATGTAATCTGCCTGGACAGCAAAAATTCTGTGCCTCACCAGAAAATTTCTCTGTGCTTCCTATTAACTTTATTATGTCCTTTACTCAAGCCCCTGCCCAGAGGTTCCTCACTTCCGATAGACCTATGTGTCGTCCTTTCAATTGTGTTGTTTTCTATGTTTATTTTGAACGTTTTATTGCCACTTTGATTAGTAACCAAGTGCTTTTTCACAAACACCCATGATCTCATCTTAATTGATCTCAAAATTTCCTCTGATAACTTTTTTTTAATCTTTGCCTTCCCAGAAAATGGCCTGGCCCTTATCAAAATTGTTACCTATGTGAATTCTTCTTCAGCTTCTTCTTATTACATTCTAATTTATATTTTTTCACAGCCCCTTTCCAAGACCCAACCCTGGGACATGCACTTCCAGTTACCCAAGGTATTCCCTGAGCTAGACAAGGGCCATGCTGAAGATTTTCCCTTCTCCTAACTCTTCCAGCAAAACCCACCTGTCCTGTGTCTCCTTCCCTAGAGTTTCTGTTATATATAGTTCATCTGATTAACTATTCCATGGTAAGGAATTAATAATATCCTTTTCCAGAGATCATTTGCCTTTTAGCAGAAGAAAACATTAAGAAGTATTTAAATATTGGCGTACATATTGAATACTGTTTGGTGTTGGGCATTATGCTCTACCTACATCATCAGACATGGCCAATTTCTTGACCCAGGATGCTTAAATTCTATTAAATTAAGTCACTGTGGTAAGTGGTATAGGAAAGTTACATATAAAAAGTGCCAGAAAGCCTCACCTTTAAGTTCAATTGATTTCTAAAAGGGTGCCAAGCCAATTCAATAGGGGAAAGAACAGTCTTCAATAATTGATACTGTGACAACTATATTTACATGTAAAAGAATGAAGTTAGATCTCTACCTCTCACCAGACACAGAAATTAACTAAAAATGGATCAAAATCTAACTATAAGAGCAAACTAGGAAACTCAGAAGAAAATATAGGAATAAGTCTTCATTACCAAGGATAAGTAATTGTTTCTTTGATACAATAACAAAAGCGCAAGCAACCAAAGAAAAACTAGAGGTTAGACTTCAAAATTATTAAAAACTTTTGTGCTTCAAAGGACAGCATCACGGAAGTGAGAAGACAACACACAGAATGGGAGCAAATATTTGCAAATCATATCTCTGATAAGAGACTGGTATCCAGAATATATAGAGAACTCTAGGGTTGTATCAAGAGTAGGGTTGTATCAAGTGTCTATGTAAAGAATAGACAATTCTCCAGAAAAAGATATACAAGTGGCTAAGAAGCACATGAGAAGATGCTCAACTTGCTTCATCATTAGGAAAATGCAAATGAAAAGCACAATAAGATATAAAAGTGTAATATGCAAATAGACCAAATGACCGAACAGTGGAATAACCATCTGGGTGTCCTTCTGGACGACCCTCTGATGAAACCGGGGTCAAGGCTGCTGCGGCTGTGAGGGCCGAGGCAGCCAGGCCTGCGAAGGCCTACTCTTGCATGAATTTCATGCATAGGCCTCTAGTATTCCTCTAATGGAATGTTATTTGGCCATGAAAAGGAATGAAGTACCACCCTAGCCGGATAGAGCATCAGCCTGTGGACCAAAGGGTCCCGTGTTCGAATCCAGTCAAGGGCATGTACCTTGATTGCAAGCTCCTCCCCAGGCTGGGCCCTGGTTGGGGTGCAAGCAGGAGGCAACCAGTTGATGTGCTTCTCTCACATTGATGTTTCTCTCTCTCTTTCCCACTCTCTTCCAATCTCCCTAAATCTCAATGGAAAAATATATCCTCGAGAGAGAGGATTAACAAAAAAGGAGGCGGAAGGGGGGGCGGGGAATGAAGTACGGATGTATACTACAACATGAATACCTTAAAAACATTATACTAAGTGAAAGAAGCCAGTCAAAAAAAGACCACACATTGTGATTCCATTTTTGTGAAATGTCCAGAATAGGCAAAATCATAGAGAAAGGAAGAAGCTTCAGTGGTGGCCAGGGGCTGAGAGGAATGTGGAGTGTGTGCTAACGGGTACAGGGATTCTTTTAGGGGTAATGAAATGGCCTAAAATCAGGTTGCAGTGATGGTTACATGCTGGAAATACTCTAAAAGCCACTGGACTGTACACATTAAGTTAGTGAATTTTATGGAATGTGAAATATATCTCAATCTATCTCTGTATTTTTTTTAAAAAAATCCCAGAACCATGGAGTAATGAGAAGAGGAAAGCTTTATGAAGGAAAAGACATTTGATCTATAGATTAAAGGATAAGAGGTAGCTTGCCACATAGAGGAAGGTGAAAGGACTTTTCAGCGAGACAGAAAAGCTAGGAATTTGTGAACTGCATGGTATTTGAGAAATGTATGGCTAGAAAGAGATCAGTGGGGAAATAAGCCTGGAAAATAAAACAGAGGTCTGAATCAGCCAGTCTCAGCAGGAGAGAGGAGGAGTGATCCTAAGAGGGTAAAGAGAAGGCGAGGAGGCTGTTCACAGAGGTGTGAGCAGAGCTAAGGGAACCCAAATAGGATGGTGACGCTCTCCTGGGACCAGTGACACCAGGAACTTGTGTGACCCCGAGGCCTAAAGGTGTGATGAAGGAAAAAATGACCAGAACTCAGTGAAAACTACAGCGAAGGGAAAGAACCCCATCAGTTTGGACCTTAGGTGGGGGAATGCAGTCACTGCCAAACCTTGGAGGAAAGAAAGCTAGGGGGAAAATACTGTGACTCCTCTGTCAGCCAACCCAGAAGGCACAGAGCACAGAACCAGTTGACACAGTCCACAGAGGTCAGCTTCCTGGGGCGGAGAGCTGGGCCAAGTGTGAAGAGGGAGCCTGCAGAGGAGGCAGCACAAGGCCAGACCATAAAAGACCCGTGGGCCTTGCCAAGCAGTCTGGACTCTGTTCTGCAGACAGGAGGAAACCATAAAAGGAGCTTAAGTAGGGAAATGACTGTGAAGTGATGGTTTGGAGGGAGAGAGCCCAAAACTGGTTCTCAAAGTGTGGTCCCCAGACCAGCAGCCCGTGCTTCACCAGAAGACTTGTCAGAAATGCAAATTCCTGGGTTCCCTCGCTGACATACTGAATCAGAAATTATGGGCATGGGCCCAGCAATCTGTATTTTAACCAGCATCTCCAGGTGATCTATGGGTGCTGAAGTTAGAGCACCATTAACCTAGAACACCCTCCCTGCATCACATACTCAGCAAGATTATTGGAAAGTTGCAAATCACACCCGTTTTAAACAAGAGTGTGGCTTGGCCTCAGCAGAGTCACTACTTACAGGTGAGCAGTGCACGTTTCTCCCGGGCCCCATTCAGGTAGACCTCCAGGGCCCTGCTCACTGGGGACCTGGAGAGGGTGGAGAAAATACCATGGACCCACCCATCTCCCTTACATAGGACTAGGATTTCCAGGCACAAGCCTTAGTCTGTAGGGAAGGAAATGTAAAACCCATATACACTGAGTGGCCAGGTTATTATGACCACCTGATGTTTGTAGGCAAATTAGCCGTACACTGCATCATATGGGATATGGAAGCCATAGGCCTGTTCGAACACCTTTGCTGTCTGCAGTTACCCAGATAAAATGTCTCCAATTTGCACAGGAGCACAAGGATTGGACAGTTGAGCATTGGAAAAAAGTCATGTGGTCCGATGAATCACGTTTCCAGTTGCATCATGCAGATGGCAGAGTGAGAATTTGGCGGAAACAGCATGAAAGCATGCACCCCACGTGCATGAGTACAGCCCTTCAAGTGGGTGGGGGCAGTGTTATGGTTTGGGACATGTTTTCCTGGCATAATTTGGGCCCTTTAATTCATGTGGAACAACGTCTGAATAGCACAACATACCTAAGTATTGTTGCTGATCAGGTTCATCCTATCATGTTGATGGCGTATCCCAATGGAGATGGCTTCTTCCAACAAGACAATGCACCATGCCACGGTGCTCGTATTGTGCAGGAGTGGTTTCAAGAACATGAGGGAGACTTTACCTTGCTTAGGTGGCTCCCGTAATCACCAGATCTCAATCCAATTGAGCATTTGTGGGACGAAGTTAAAAGAGCCATCAGGCAGCTGGTTCCACAACCATCTA
>NW_006293784.1:3623144-3646232 GCF_000327345.1 Myotis davidii | reverse complement strand
TTCCCCTTGGAAAGAGACCGGGTGAAGGGTTGCTTGTCCCATGCAAGACCCAGACAGATTCTTTCTTGAAAGTAGACATATTTGAAAATATTCTAAATACTGCATTCAAAATTGATTGACTAAATAAATTATGGTACATCCTCAAGTGTAATAAATACTATATAGCATTACAGTCAATGATTCATAAGAACATTTAATGTAATTTTAACTTTCAAAAGTACAATGGTATATTCTATATGATTCTTTTTTTAATTACATGAATATTATTTATGCATAGAAGGGGTATACTTCAAAATATTAATAATTCTTATCTCTAAGTGGTAAAATGATATGGTTTTTACTTATTTCTTTTAATTTATTTGTATTTTAATAATTTTTTATAATGAACATGCATTCTGAGATAAGAAATGCAAGTTATTATTTCAAAGAGAAAGCAGAAAATGTAATAAAAATATGTTAACATTTAAATACTTGAAATTCTGAAAATATGTGCAACAGCTAAATTATCATAAACAAAGTTAAGAGGTATGTCAAACTGGCAAGATATTTGCAAATTAGCCCTAGGTTGTTTTGCTCAGTGGATAGAGCATTGGCCTGTGGACTGAAGGATCCTGAGTTCGATTCTGGTCAAGGGCACATGCCCAGGTTGGGGGCTTGATTCCCAATGGGGGACGTGCAGGAAGCTGCCAATCAATGATTCTCTTTCATTAATGTTTCTATCTCTCTCTCCCTCTCCCTTCCTCTCTGAAATCAATAAAAATATATTTTTTAAAAGGTATTTGTAAATTATATGACAATGGGTTAATAAGAGAAAGAATACCCTAATATAAAAGTTGGCTTAAGTCATAAACTGCAATCTATAAAATAAGAAATATGAATGCATTTAAAACTATATATATATATATATATATTTAACCTTGCCAATAATCAAAGAAATTAAAAAATAAAATAATTACACTTTTTTGCTTTTCTGATTGGCAAAGATTAAAATGAGTAATCCAAAATAAAATAAAATGAATAAAGCCAGAGTTTTGTGAGAGTGTGGAAAATAGATATATTATCATGGATAGTTTCAAAATTTTTAGATGATAATTTCAGAATATGTTCTGAAAGCCCTAAACTACAGCCTTTGACCAGATAGGATTTTTTTCTGAGAATATAATTAAATAATTGTACATAAGTTTATGTTTAGCTAATTAACATTGAAAAGATGCTTAACCTCACTACTAACCCGAAAAACTCAAAAATAAGTCATTGTTATGCCCTGGGTGGCATTCTCAGAGGTTAGAGCATTGGCCTGTGCATCAAGTTTGATTTCTGGTCAAGAGCATGTACCTGGGTTGTAGGTTCAATCTCAGACTCCTGTGGGGTATGGGAGGCAACTAATCCATGTTTATCTCTCACATCAATGTTTCTCTTTCTTTCCCTCTCCCTACTTTCCTCCCTCCCTTCCACTCTCTCTCTAAAAATCAGAGGAAAAGGTATCCTCCGTCGATAATTAACAATGTGTGTGTGTGTGCATTATTGTTTGGAAAAAATTAAAATATATATGTTCATGTATGGGGCTGTCAAGATTAAAATAATTTCCCAATGTCAAGCATTGTCAAAGTTCTGAAAATACAGATACATATTACTTGTAGGAAGCTAACTTGGTATACCCACTTTGGAAGATAAACTTGACACTGTTTAAGAAAATACCATGCTTATTTTGACCCAATGATTGTACTTTTTAGTATATAACCTAGAGAAAAAATGCCCTTGCTCAAAGAGAGACACATAGGATACCCATGTTCATACATGATTCATAATAGACAAGAAATAAAACCCAGGAGGAACAGCCTAAATTCCCTTATGTAGGGAGCAGATAAATAAGAAAAAGTAAAATTATAACATGGAGGACTAAATTAGATTTATGTATAATGACATGGGAGATGTCAAAAACATATTGGTGAATGAGAAAAGCAAACTGAAGAAAAATATATACAGAATAATAGTATTTATGTAAAAAAACACACAATAAGACATTACTAAATGCTTTTGATACATGTCTTATATATGTATGTACAAAACTGGACTATAGTATGAACCCAACTCATCATAGTTATCTCCTCACAGAGGAAGGATGGGGAACAGATTGGAAGATGGTAGCCAAAGGAATTATTGTTTGGAACAGTCTCCCTTTTTTTTTTTTTAAAGAATATTTGTTTACTTTAAAAATATTTACATACATGGAAAGGCTGGGAAATAATGTGTTGTTGAAATATTTATAGTAGTGAATTCCGAGTAATGGGAAATGGGTGTTAGTTTCTGCTTTCGACATTTTTATTTATTAAAAATTCAGGATCTTTCCCCAAAGAGATGTATATAAAGAAGTTTTATTGTAGCTTTGTTAAAAAGAAGTAGAAAGAGGACAGGGCGGGTTGGGGAAGGTCATGGGGAGAAGGACGGAAGAAAAGAAAAAATCTGAAAAGCTACATAGTATATGGTTCCAATTATATGACATTCTGGAAAAATCAGAACTTCAGAGACAGTAAAAAGACTGTGGTTGCTAGGGGTTGAGGGAGGGAAGGAGGGAGGGATGAATAGGAGGAGCATAGAGGATTTTTAGGGCAGTGGAACTGCTCTGGTGGTGCTATAATAGGCAATACAAGATATTACACATTTGTTCAAATCCATAGAATGTACAAAGCCAAGTATGAACCCTAATGTTAACTGTGGACTTCCGGTGATAATGTGTCAATGCAGGTTCTTCCTTGTAACAAATGTGCCACCCTGGTGAGGGGTGTTGCTAATGGGGAAGACCATGCACGTGCTGGGGCAGAGGGTGTAAGGGAAATCCTACCTTCCTCTCAATTTTTCTATGAACCTAAACTACTTTAAAATATAAAGGTAGAAGTTCCAACACAGAGGCTTGACGAAATTATGCTATATCATGGAAGAAACTGTTATCATTGAAAACAGTAATAATATGGATAAAGATATTTTTAAAATTATGAGTAAGAATAAGATCAAAGTTAAAAAAGGGGGGGTGCTGGTGCAAACAGAATATAGGTTATGAATTCATTTTGTTAAAAAGAAGCTAAAATTTCCAAATGATAGATCCTCAGGTAATGTTCTTATTGTTTATCTGTATTTTCTTATTTATCTAAAGAGAGCCTTACTGATTAAATAATAAAGTTGATAAAAAAATGAAGTCTAGCAAGGGTAAGTTAATGGCAAATCTAATATCACCCTATTCGATTTTGGGGGTGGTTTTTTTTTTATTGATTTTTTAGAGAGAGAACATCGATTTGTTGTTCCACTTCTTTATGCATTCATTGGTTGCTTCTTGTATGTGCCCTGACTGGGATTGAACCTGAAACCTTGGCATATTAGGACAATGCTCTAAGCAACTGTGCTATCTGGCCAGCCTATTCCATTTTTATTTAGCTTATATATATATCTCTCTTTTATCTTTTTTAAAAATTTGTTTTTATTTATTTTAGAGAGAGAGGAAGGGAGAGGAAGAGGAAGATAGAAACACTGATGAGAGAGAAACATCAATCGGTGACCTCCTGCACTCCCCCTACTCCGGATGAAGCCCACAATCTGGGAATCAAACCGGTAACCTCTTTGTTCATGGGTGGATGCTAACCACTGAACCCACCAGCTGGGACATCTCTTATTTTTTTCCTTAAGAAACTGCCCAGCAGATCGTTATTCCAAAAGACACTCAGGACTTCATGCTGCCAAGAGAAACATTATGATGGGCAAAAAGGATTTAAAATATAATTTCATATGAAAATACAGCCCTGGCTAGTGTGGCTCAATTGCTTGAGCATCATCCCATGCACCAAAAGGTTGCCAGTTGGATTCCCCATCAGGGTACATGCCCAGGTTGTGGGCTCCATCCCCAGGACCCAGTAAGGGGGCATGTAGGAGACAGCCATTCAATAATTCTCTCTCGTCATTGATGTTTCTATCTCTCTCCCCCTTCCTCTCTGATATCAATAAAAAATAGAGATCTTTTTTAAAAGGCAAATGACTTATTGTGTTACCCCCGAATGTGGGACAGCTAAGGACTAGGCCACGAGCTCTATGTATAGGAACCTGGGTTCCAGTACCCAACAGTATCTCTAACCTGTAGAGAGCCACGCCTCTGACTCAGAATTACCTGGAGTGCTGGTTAAAATGAAGCTCCACACAGGCCTGACCACAAGGCCTGACCCTCGGTCAGAGCCCCAAAGGCTCTTATGTATGCTAAAACTCAAAAGCCTTGGCCAGAGACTGACCACCAAACCCCTGTGATATTCCAGAAACGTGGATTCTTCATCAAAGTGCCAGTCCAGAAAGGTGGTATCAGTTGCACTCCCCCTCGACAGAGCCTTGGAATTTCAAAGAGTGCCAGAGACAGAAGGAAATGCATCCAGGGTGAGTTATCTTTAGGCAGTCTTAGAGAAGAAAGAGTGAGTCCAGGAATTCCTGTGGATCCAAACCGCAGGGCCAGGCCTATCACATAGGTGATGAGCTGGCAAGGAGATAAACTCCTAGGATGCAAGGAATGCTCCTGACACACACATCACAGAGGAAGTCTGCTGTTGACAAAGACTCTCTCCTGTTCCTCAGGACATCAGGATGGTAACAAGCATTGCTAAACTACTCCATGGGAAACGCTAAAAATGATTTGCTCTATCCCTTCCCTGCCTCCAACCAGTTTCTGACTATAGGAGGTGGAGAGAGAACAAGAAAGCCAAGCGTCCCCTTGTCAGTAAATATGAGCTTCAGTACACATGGGGCACCCTCTGGAGTGGACCTGCACTGTCCACTGGCGAGTGTAGCCACTGGCCACGTGTGGCTATTGAGCACTTGAAATGCAGCTAGTCTGACTCAGGATGTGCTGTGTGAAATACACATCCATTTTTTTTGAAGACAGTGTGAAATAAAAAGTGTAAACTATCTAGTTAATGATTTTTTTATTACATGCCAAAAGATATTTTGCATATAGTTGGTCAAAATTGATCTCACCTGTTTATTTGTACTTTTCCTAGAGCATCTTAAAGTGCATACGTGACTTGTAATATAGTTCTATCGGACAGCAGCTCTCTAGAACGAAAAGGTAAGCAGATGCTGCCTAGCAAAAAATATATATATATAAGTAACAAATGGTTAGATTAGTCTATTGCCTGTCAACCTAGCACAGTTTCCATTCCAAAAATGCCTCTCTCTGACATTCACTCAAGTCGCTGAAATTTCTTTCTCTTTCTCTGGTGAAGTTCCCTGTGGTGAAATGAGAGATACATTCTTGTTTTTATTTTATTTTTTTAAATCTCTCAGTTCCTCAAGGCCAAGGACTTTGTGTTCTGAGTTTTGCCTGCCCCACTATGAATGCAAGATAAAGATGCAACCAACAATGAGCACCATCTGTGAAACTCCCTTCCGTTGTTCACACCTCAGGGTAGTTCATTAACATTTGTGGTTGTGTAATAGCTCTCGGGTGTATAGATGAACAACTAGAGGTAATTGCTGAACACTTATTGCTAATGAGTAAAGGCTGATTGAGAGTTGATAATGGAGAGTCTGGTTAACTCTGGACAATAGATCAAAGGCAATTCAAGCACCAGAAGACACCTGTTTTGTGCAATACATAGGGGAGAAATGAGGGGATTAAGAAGCAAAGAGATTAGAATTGTAAATAGAATATACATTTAGTAATCATAGCAGGAAGACCTGGAATAGCTGGACAGAGGAATTTTAGATGTGAGTTTAAATGTTAGAGCTAAGATATGTCTCCTAAACTAGGCAAAGCTAGAATTGGTTGTGCTCTTTGTGTGTTTAATTACACATTGAGCTGTTCTTACAAAATGATAAATTGTTGTGCGTGCATACACACATCTGCAACCTACTCTGGCGCACGCGCGCTCGCGCACACACACACACACACCCCCACACACACACTTGCTCACACACTCCCCTCTCTAAGGCTGGAAGTTCCACAGTTCCCACAACAACTCGCCTGGGTAATGTGGAGCTTTTCAAGTATGAATCTGAAAAAAATATAGAGAGGATTGCAGTGTTTAATTTTCAAACATTAAAAATTGTGGGGCTGCTTGTACCAGTGGGCCATGACCAAAACAAGGATTAACTTAAATCCAACTTTGGCCAGATCAGGAAAATCTGTGGGTCAGAGGGAGGAGTTTGTGAAAATCACAGACACATTTTAAAGGATTAAGCAGCTTGTTTGCAGTGTCCTTGTGTGGGACCTGCCCCATTCCTTTCCATTCCAATACTCTTCCCTCAGCTCTTACTCTGTCTTAGTTTTTTGTATTATTTGCTTTTTGTTAATTGTCACAATATGCTGCCAATTAGAGATGATTTGTGTTTGCAAGATTCCTTCCTAAAAATTCAAATGATTCTAGGAAAGTAGGGACTAGTCACACATTTGTGTAAGCTTCTCTAATTACACCTGAAACCAGCTGGGTTGGAGAAATGGCTGGGGGAGCTATGACTAAGAGGAGGAGAGAAGAAGTCATTTCTGGAACGTGGAGCACTTTAGGAATTCAGACGGACCTGTGGAGGTACCATGTGGAGAATACAGAGTGCCATGAGGGCATAGGAGCCTGATGAGAGGGCACCAGATACTGAGAGAGCTGAGAGTGGGGGGCATACGTGAGGACGCCCCCCACTCTCACTTCACCAATTTAGATCTTTCAGGTCACCATCTGTTGGAGAAGGAAAAGTAATGCTCTTTCCTCTTTTCTGCTCTTTCTTATTCCTGCAAAGACTGCTACCTTCCCTCACATTGAGACTCAGGCTAACATGATTAATGCTATGACTGTTCTATTCTGGGATATATTTGCATTTTTTGGTCTAGCCTGGGAACCTGACCACCATACTATATAATCCTATATAATAAAAGCATAGTATGCAAATTGTCCCCTCAACGGGGAGTTCTTCAGGGAGTTCGACCTGGGGGCAGGGCTTGCCAGGGGAAGGGAGGGAGTACACGGCTGGCCACCGCCAGCCACAGGGAACCTACCAGTGCACAAATTTCATGCACTGGGCCTCTAGTTTATAATATTAACCATTTTTTCTCCTTAAGAAAAAACAAATATTCACTAATGCAAGCAGGTGAAATGGGACAAAATAATTCTTAAGATGTAAATTACCCATAAATATAGCTTAGATAACAGCTTTATGCTTCTAATAAAGTGGTTATTCTTGGGATGATTCACCTATGATCCCAAAATAATCATCCTTTTTACAAAAACAAAAATTCATTTCATAAACAGCTCTCCACATTGTCTCTGAGAGATTATTTTTATCATTATTTTGCAGGCTCATGAAAAAGTTTTAAGAACAGCCTGTGGGGCCCTGCTCTAAGCTGCTATGCAGCCTCAGTGCCAGTTTCATTATTCCAGAACTCTCTCTCTCTGCATCCCAGCTGATACCTACAGAGCCCTGAGTTGACTTCCTTCTCTTCCTCGTTCAAAACCACTTACCCGCTGCTAACCTATCACCAAGTTCTTCTTTCCTGTCTGAGGGACAATGCTCAGCTCCCTGAACTGAATAAGGACTCTTCTCTGCTCAGGCTCTGATGCCAGACTTCTGCCCAAATTGAGTAAAATGACACATGTACTCCATTTCTAGAATCCAGCAGCAGAATGAAGCCATGAGAGAAAGCACAGAGCATTGCAGAGCAGTTAGAAGAGGGCCGTTCTCTTCTATTACAAATACGGGGATGGACAATGCCAGTAAATGTTTAACAACTGGATATGTGGGGGGCCCCCTAACCTGTAGCACTTGCAGATTTTCATGATGTCACTACTCCCACCATTATTGGCTATCAATATGACGTCACTGACTGTGGAGTTGGGAAGGGATGTTCGAGGGTACACCATGAACCTAAAGATCATAGATAATAGTTCAATGTAGAAGTAATGAACAAGGGATGAGTCTTTAACATAACTTATTTAACTATAAGTTTATATAATTTAATTTGTAATAGTAACTGTGTTTAATACCTACCTGGCTCACAAAATTTCCAAAATCTAGCCGTGATTTTTGGGAGGTGGTGTCATGGTGCCCCAACATACCAGTGACATCGATCTGCCCTGAGCAGGGGTCTCTATCCTGCACATTTTAAGTAGGACTGTGCAGAGTGAAAAGGCTTCCTGAAATGAGGGCTGTTGAGATCTGCACCACTTATTTAAAATCATATATTTATCTTAGAGACATCTGGGTTTTCTTTGGAGGTTCCCATCCTAACTGTTGAATTTATTCAAAGCTATGCAACTTGCAAATTCTAGTCAGCTTGTAGCCAGAGGTGGTGGCGCTTCCAGCATAGTTAACATACATGCAAAGTCAGGAAGGGATGACCCTGTTATTCAGAATCACTGTCACACATGAGTGCAGAGGAATGGGCTTATATTTCCCTTGTTTTAGCTATGTTTAGATTTAAATGAGTATAATTTCCTAAAACAATAACATAAATCCCAGAGAAGAAAACCTGTCACTCGCAGGAAAGAAAAGCCAGAATAAAGCATTCCAATATCTCCTTTTCCATTTTAACGGGGTGGTTAGTCTTCTGAAAATCCAAAATATTATTTTAGGAGCTTGAGACATAGGGAGAGGGCAGAGACAACCCCAGAGAAAAGGTTACAATCACAGCGTGGTGAAGAGAAAATACTCTCACAGAGATAATAGGCCATGACATATTGTATTGAAGTGTGGCTTTCCATGAGAAATTCCCCATCACGAGGTTCTCATGTAATGCGGGACGAAAGTCGTCCCTAATCTGCAAATCCAGTGTCTAAGTGCTAACACAACCTGCTGTGAAACAAGGCTCTCACATAAATCCCACGCGCTGTAATATTTCAGCTACAAAGGAGAATATATCTGCCAGGGTAATTCCCAAGAGGAAAGTTACAGAAAAAGTCAACAGAATCCTTTCTCTCCACAGAACACACAGCCCACTTTTTTACTTGTAGACAAGGTTTTGCCACACATGGATTGCTCATTTGAGGGTAAAAGAGCCCATAGAGAAATTTGATGTTTAAAGAGAAAAAGAAAATCAAAATTGTGTGACACGCTCAGGAGGGAATATTTTGAAAGCTCGCGTGGGATGGTTCATCTAACATGAGTGGCTAGGGAATTTTTAGCCATGGAAGGTCAGTCAAGTCTTCCTCTGAGAATTCCTGGTCAAGAGTGGCAGGACTGTCTATCTGGAGACAAGACTTCAGTCTTCCAAACCAGAAAGAGTTGGCCTCAGGGCTTTCACATAATTCAGGAAGCATTCTGCATCTTCTGTTTCTATTATTCTTGAGAAGTTTTAGGTTGCTCTTAAGTTTTTAGATCTTATCTTTATTTCCTAATCAGTTGCCCTATTGCTTTAGAATTTATGTGTCTACATTGATTTGTTACCTCAGAATGCTATAAACTCCTCTCCCTCCCTCAAGAAGAACCAAATTTTATTGTTAAGATGCTGACAGATTTACCAGCTTTTCCAGACACCTCTTGGGGATGGCTGCCAAGTTCACAACTTTTTCCTCCCTGAGAAGACTCCCACAATGGGACAGGTCCTGAGGGATCATATCTGAGCCACACAATCTTGTCATCGTTGCTATAGATGAGTGGTTTGAAAACTTCTGTGTGCCACAATGGGCTGGAGGACTTGTTCAAGCACAGACGTGGGACCCAACCCTCAAGTTTTTTCCAGTAGGTCTACGGGTGGGGCTCAAGCATTTGCATTTCTCACAAGCTCTCAGGTGATACTGACGTTACTGGTCTGGACCCACACTTTGAGAGCCACTGCTGTAGAGAATTGAGGCAGAGATAGTTTCTCTAAGATAGGGCAATCAGCTTCTCTTGGGAATTTGAAAATTGGAACAAAGACACACAGAGACTGAGGGCTATTAGAGCAATGCTCTGGAGAGAAGGTCCCAAAACCACCACTGTTTAGGTTCACAGAGCTGGTCTTGTTTGTTTGTTTTTTGTTTTGTTTTGTTGTTGTTGTTGTTTTGTAAATATATTTTATTGATTTTTTTACAGAGAGGAAGGGAGAGAGATAGAGAGTTAGAAACATCGATGAGAGAGAAACATTGATCAGCTGCCTCCTGCACATCTCCTATTGGGGATGTGCCTGCAACCCAGGTACATGCCCTTGACTGGAATCGAACCTGGGACCTTTCAGTCTGCAGGCTGACGCTCTATCCACTGAGCCAAACCGGTTTTGGCTGGTCTTGTTTTTTAAAATATATTTTTATTGATTTCAGAGAGGAAGGGAGAGGGAGAGAGTAACAGAAACATCAGTGATGAAAGAGAATCATTGATCCGCTGCCTCCTGTACTCCTCACACTGGGGACCAAGCCCACAACCTGGGGAGGCGCCCTGATCAGGAGTCAAACTATGACCTCCTGGTTCATAGGTTGGTGCTCAACCACTGAGCCATGCCAGCTGAGCTGGTCTTGTTCTTAAGTGGTGCCTTAGTTGTTCAAGTCTTTGAATGAATCCTAATACATTTTTTAGTTTGCATAAACTGGCTATGGAAAGGTTCTGTAGTCTGCCCCTAAAAGAACTTGAACTAAGACAAGGGTATATCAGTTAGTGTTCCACCACAAAAACAAAAACCATTCTATGTCTCTAAGACAGTTGTAATATAGTACAGGGCATTGTCTTAGGAGGTCTAAGACAAACAGGCCATGAGAGATTAGTCCCAACAGGAAGCTATCACCACCCTTTGTCTGGAGGGACAAAAGGAGAAGAGAAGCTGGGGCAATCTGGAAGAAGCTGGGACCACAACAGACGAGTCCAACAGAGGAAATGTTGCTCAGGCTGCCAGAAACTTCACCCAGAGCAGCTCTGCGGAGGTGGAGAAATACCCTGGCTTCCCCCTTTCTCCTGCCCCCAATCTCCCAGCAGTCTTCTCTGCGCTGGGAAGCGTGGGAGAGATGGCTTGTGATACCGAGGACAATTTGGGGCACTGCAGAAGGACACAGTGTGATCTGAAAATTAGCCAAGAACTAGCACTGTTCAATTTGGATTTCTCATTTTTTCTTCAAAGTATATTTTGCCTACCTTACAAGTTAGTGAGATAATATGCACGCATGTATAATTTCTCAGTTTCTTGTTAAGAATGAGTTTTTAAAAAACATGTTATTGATTTTAGAGAGAGAGGAAGAGAGAGGGAGAGAAAGAGAGAAACATCGATGTGAGACAGAAACATTGATCAGTTAACTCCCATACACACCACGACCAGATATGTGCCCTGACCAGAATTCAACCAGCCATCTTTCGGTGCATGGAGCCTCCCTCAACCAAATGCGCCACACTGGCCAGAGCAAGAATAAGGTTTTTTTAAAAATGTAAATATGTTTTTTATTAACTTGTTCCATAATTAGGGTGGACATTTCTGAGATGATCTCTAGGGGAACATCACAAATGATAACAAGAACTAGCATTTGTATAGTCCCTTTCAATTCGTCTCATCTAATTTAATCCTCACAAACCTTGAGAAGTAGGTTTTATTATTAGCCCCATTCTTTTTTTTTCTAATATTTTTATTGATTTCAGAGAGGAAGGGAGAGGGAGAGAGAGAAAGAAACATCAATGATGAGAGAGAATCATTGATCGGCTGCCTTCTTCATGCCCAGCACTGGGGATTGAGCCCACAAACCAGGCATGTGCCCTTAACCGGAATCAAACTCGGGACCCTTCAATCTGCAGGCCGATGCTCTATCCACTGAGCCAAACCGGCTCGGGCAGCCTCATTCTTTAAATAAGGAAACCAAGGCTCAGAGAGAATAAGCCACCCAGAACAAGCCAAGTCACATTGTTCAAAAGGCGCAAACGGCATGATCCCAAACCTGGGCTCAGCACACAACCTCAGTTGTTGCAAAACACCAAGCCATTGTGTGAAAACACATGCAAGGCTACAAACTTAAAATTCTTTCTCTGTTCATATCTCATTTCTTCCCTTATCTAAAACCCAACATCTAGAGTGAAACCTTGTAGCCAGAACTAAGAGATTACTTTGAAAGATCAGAAAAATACCGTGTCTTCCCCCTTCCCTGCCCCTTCCCACTCCCTCTCCCTCAAAAGGTCAATGAAATTTGTCTTCAGTGGTCCCACAGCTTCCTAATAAGTAGGCAATGATTGTGGGACAAGGCAAGGCCTTTCAAAAGATCATTCTAAAATAGCAGCAGTTGTTTAAAAAGAGAAGAAAAAAGTAAAGAAACCCATTGACTGGGAATATAAATTAATAGAGTGGGTATTTTTTTAATACATTTTTATTGATTTCAGAGAGGAAGGAAGAGGGAGAGACAGATAGAAACATCAATAGTGAGAAAGAATCACCGATCAGCTGCATGTGTCCTGACCGGGAATCGAACCGTGACCTCTTGGTTCCTAGGTCGACGCTCAACCACTGAGGACCCAGCTGGGCTGGAGAGAGGAGAGAGAAGAAGAGAAAGATCCCTTCTATCTCCATAGGAGTTAAGCTTCGGACTCAGGATCTCAGACTGCATTTCTGATGCTGAAGAGCCATCTTTGTTTCCCCTGGTTACCAGTGAAACAGTGTGCAGGGATCCGTTCAAATCCATTATACTTATAGCAAAATGCTTCCAAACACAATGTCTTGCTTTCATTACTTATTATCTATATTTATATCTATTTCATAGGAAGTAGAGCTCACACATGCACAGCCCCACATTCCGGTGCTTAAACCCCTTCCCCAACAATTTTTTTGTTAAAAACGTTTCTTTTTCAGACTAATTTTTTTATTTTGGTTCTATATAGTATTTTTGATGCTGGTTATGAAAACAGTTTGTAACTCGTCTTCCTATAAACCATATTTTTTTTACCATATTTTCTTAGTATACTCGTCAACGACTGAAAAAGAACATTTTGTGAAAACGAGTATACACGTTTCTGCCGGGGAAGGGGTTAAACTCCATTGTGCACGATGGCCTTTATATATGTAACATGGCACATCCCTATATTAATTGCTATAAAGAGTAGACTATTTTTTCCAGGCAGACTCCATTCTCTCATTTACTGCTAAAAACCCAAGATAATTTGCTGTAAGGTGATTTTGTTCTATAAAGTTACCCCTCAGTGTGCTTTATTAATATATTTTTATCTGTAAGGATAAGCCCTGCCTTATGGAGAATCTCTACATTCAATCTAAGTAAATTCCAGGCTCACTGATTATATTTCCATCTAAAAGTTTTACACAGTTATAAAACCGGGAGAGCTTTTAGAATCATCCCAGGTCAAGTTTCTTTCTGAATACTTTTCCACAATGAACTGCAATACATTAAGCCTTCTAAGCCTACCCATTAGCTAGAATATCACTGATTGTACTCTTGATCTGATGGCCAGTGGAACATTTGCATTGTCTGGGTTCCATTTAAGACAATATTTGGAATGGACAGAATAGTTCAGAACAGGAGAGCAACATTCCAAGTTATCTTCCTTCAGTGGAGAAAAATGTGTCTGGTACATAAGCAATAGGCTTGTTAAAAGAAAGCCAAAACTCAGCCCTAAAGCACCTCTCTCAGCAGAACAAAGCATTTTCCTCTCCTCTGAGATCTGCAACTAGCTTCATGAATATTTTTCTCTTGAACCCAAGTTATTGTTGCACAATGAAATGAGACAATAAGTGATAAGATTTCCACCAAAATTAGGTGGAGAGTTGTTTAAAATAGTAATTGTGAACTTCACAAGACATACAGTATTCTAGAGATTTTGGGGGAATGGGGTGTGAGCTGACCCATATATGTGATTTCAACATCAAATGTGGTTGTAATGTACCCTATTTTTACAACTGAAATAAGTAGATGCATTGGGGTGTTTGTTCCAGTTAAAAAAGACACCTTGTGATTGCTGTCAATGTTATATATATATATTTTCATATTTGGCATTCATTGAATGAAGAATGCCACGGAAATATTTTACATATTAAAAATACAATCTTCCTGAAGGTTCAGAATTCTGATACACACCTTTACCATTTAGGTATATTAAGATCAGGGCAATTCTTGAGCAGCATGTCGTTTGCTTTAGATCATTTAAAAATATTTGAAGCTAAAAGTATGGAAAATGGGGGCACAGTGTTAATGACTTAAAAGTAAGTGTGTACACATATATGTCATTTATTAAAACTTTTAGAAAAAGATGTCTTCCTGGGAGTTGAAAGCCATCAGAGCGGGAAGTCTGCTGCAGGGAAGAACAAAAGCATGGCTGCGCGATAGCATTATCTCTGCAGCAGCAGCAGCAGGCTCCCCGAGGGAGGGCTGCGGCGACTGTCTTGTCTATTACACTGCATTTTTATTAGTGACAACCTCCGTTATTCTGTCAGCTCAGCCAACTAAGCTGTTCCCCGCGAACTCCGTTAAATGGGAGAAGGAAAGAGAAGACAGAAAGATAAATTGTACCAAGTGGGGGCACGCGGGGATTTATTCCTCTCCTTCGGGGTGGGCTTCGCCTCACCCTCGGGGACGTGGGGGAATTCCAGGACTGCATTTAACCCAGAAACCCATGCGTTCTATTAATTAGTTGCTACGCGAAGGGAAGGCAGTAAAAGACTTAATCTTCTGTTTCCAGCTGGGCAGGGCTGGTCAGAGCTGCCTGGCCGATGCGCACTAGCCCGGAGCATTTGGGGCCCTCAGAGCCCCCACTGGCCGAGTGGAGGTCAAGTCAAAGAGCACGACCGCAGGATGCCCCCCGCCCGCGCTGTCCGCAATTTAGCTTCTGCACGACCACCGCTACCACTGCAAGGCTGGAGGGCGGGGAGGGGGCGGGTCCCTCTGGGGGCGGGACTAGGGGCGGAGACAAAGAGGCCGAGGAATGCGTCGGGAAGTGTAGTTCGGCTAGCCCCAGTAGCATAGCTACCCAGGTACTTCTTGGGAGATTTGGACTGCAACTCCCAGGAGTCTGTGGGGCCGAAAGGGAAGTCCATGCGCAGTGGGCGCCACATTACATCCTATCAGCGGAGGAGGGAGTGATGTCACCTGCGAGTTGGTAACCTACGAGCGGCTGTGAAGGAAACTGTTTAACCGGATCCCATTGTACCCGGAGCGCAGAGCCGCCTTTCCAGCATGCAGGGGCTGCTCAGGTAAGGGGGGACGTGCCGCCTCGCTCGCCGCATTCATTCATGAAGTGGCACTGCGCGGTGGGGGGGTGGGGTGGGCGCCCTTCTTCGGGCCGGGCGCTGGCTTCGCGGCGCACCCTCCGGCTGCCTCCCCCGAGCTCGCGGACCAGTAGGTAAATATTAAACCCGTCCTTCAGGTTGGGTCTGGGTGGGAACAGGACCTAGATAGCTCCCGGCTGCCAAGCTGGATTTGGGAAAATGGCTGCAAGCACGGCGCAAAGAGAGGCGAGCCCAGAGGAAGGCGCCCCAGAAGATGAGGGTCCCTCCCTCCTTTCTTTCAGAGGCGCTCGGATGCCTCGAGAGCCGGCGGGGTACCCGGTACAGCCGTCTTCCCGCAGTCACCGGGGGCTGGGATTCCGGGGGTCGTGGCCTGGGCTGCGGGCACTGCCGCTGTCGGGAGCTGCTGGCCGGGAGGGGAGGCTCCTAGAGGGAGAATCCTGAGGGGGAATCGGAGGCGGCGACAGGGAAGGAGGGACTCCGCGCGGAGCCCCCGCCACCCCGAGCACCTTCCCTTAGTGGAAGGGATGGGAGAACTACAATCCAGGCAGAGTCGTAAGCTAAAGGTTTCAAAAGAGAGGAGGGGAAACCCGCGCTGCGGAAGGAGCGAGGGGTGTTGGCGGACAGCGTCGAGGGGAGGCTGCCGCCCGCGGACCGGGTTCCAGGCGCCGCGGCGCGCTCCCGCCCCCCGGCCCTCCGAGGAGGGCGCACCTGGGTTTCCCCTGCAGCGATTGCTCCCTCCACGAAGAGCACCTAAACTGGGGTGAAGCGTCTGCCCGGAGTCCCGGGTGGGAGGTGGTAAAGCATTGGGGGGTGTCGCATAATCTAACGATAAGGCTCTCTGTCGGGGAGGGGGGCGCGGTAACCGGCTTTTCCCTCCTGGGGCCGAGAATTCAACGACTTGTGATCCGTTGCCTTCTGATGGAAGACGTGCGCGCGGCCCGAGGACTCCATACAGTCCCCTGGGTTTCCCTTGAGGTTCCCAGCACGCTTATTCTTTCGTTTGCTCACTCGCTGATCAAACCCTGCTAATGGCTCTGTTCTCAAGCTGCTCGCAGCCTGACGTTGGGTGTTCTGGGCCCAGGAATAAGATGCCCACGTCCCACTTTCCCCAACCGCGCCCCTCTTTGCCCCCCATCGCCCCCGGGTGACCATCAAGAGCAAATGCCACCCGTGACCGTTGTGCTACCGCGAAGCTGGTAGTTTCTTGAGGCTCCAGAAGGACCTAGTGAATGGAAGCGGAGTTTGTCCGCAAGATGAATCCCGTTGCCATGGCGACTCCTGCTGTCGGAATCTTAACTGCTCGCACTGCTGTTTCAATTCGATGTGGCTCTGCGGGCAGCTGGGAGGGAGTGGCCAGTGAGTGTGGTCAAATGCTCGCCCCGGGCCCAGCTGCTCTCTGCTCTTCACCGGTTTCACAGCCCTGGGCTCGCTCCATTTTCGTGTAAAGAGCTTGGACACAGTTCTTGGCCACTTTTTCTCTCAGATTGCCCGTCCCTCGTCCCTCCCCAGAAATAATTGTTTGGAGCCTTCTTCCTGAGGCACATTCTGAAAATTGCAATGGAGAGGTCTTTCCCCTTTCAGGCTAGCTACTTCTTTTTCCTAGTGCCGTGAATGACAGCGTTGGAGGGAGCTTTCCCCATGTGGGAGCTCTCTGGCCACCTGCAAAGGTCCTCAGTGTGACCTAGGTGCAACGAACTGGAAGTTTTTATGGACAAGTGTTAACTGAAATTGAATTCTGGAAGTCATTGCCATCCCTTGTGGTTCTGATAAAAGCTAAAAGCCTGCCTAGAGGATGCAGGCACTTGAGAGTGAGGCATGCTGGGCTGGGATCTAGGGAGCCTGCCTCGGGCCCTACCAGCTCTGTCAGTACTGGCTACCCACTCTGGGGTTAAACCCTTTACCTCTGGGGACCTCAGTCATGAGTGATGTGGAGAGAAGGTACAGAGGTTTCTTAACGTTGATTCTAGGTATAAAATCCTGTGACTCGAAGGACTTGGTCATTGTCTTTTATTTTTCTTAAATAAAGATGGAGGTGAATGTTGAAACCAGCTTCTACCACTGTGGCATTTGGGTTAATATCTCGAAGCGTCCCTTGGATGGCCAAATAGCCTGGCTGTACATGGCAAGTCTCCAAAGTGTGCAAGGCAGCTATGCTACTATTTATATTATTTTATTTATTTTTATTTTTTGTTAATTCTCACCCAAGGATATATTTTTCCATTGATATTTTTAGGGAGAGTGGAAGAGAGAGAAGGAAAGACAGAGAGAAACATTGATGTGACCAGGGCTCGGGTCAGGGAAGAGTCCGCAACCAAGGTTCGTGCCCTTGAGCATAATCAAACCCTGGAACCTTTGGTCCACAGGCCAATGCTCTATCCACTGAGCAAACCAGCTAGGGCACTATTTATATTATTTCTAATACTGTTACAGTATCTTCACTTCTCTTTGTTCTTTTATGTTCCAATTAATTGTTTAGGTTTTGCCTTTTTTGAATGCAGTTATTTGCAACTTGATTTCATTAAGTGTAATTGATTACACAAATACTTCTGCTTTCATTTTATACCAAGGTGTATTATCCCAGATATTGCTGTTAAGCGGAAGGGGGCGGGGGAGGAGGGAGTGTGTATCTGTGAGAGTCTATGCATGTGCATTTGTGTGCAGGTGAATGCTTGGGGATGCTATGTGCTGGGTGATGGACATTCATCAACTCGTTTTAAGTAGGTAGATCCTTTCTCATGGGGAAATGGGATCAGATATCACTTACTCTTTATTTTTGCCCTAGATTATCATTGACTGAAACAAGAATTTCTTTTATCTGTTTACTTTCTGCCTCTCTATAATTCTGACACCGATTCCAAGGTATGGGTATTTTCCTCACTCTTCTAAGGTCTTTGAGAGCAGGGTCTGTGTCTTGTCTATCCCTGTCCCTCCAGCATTTGAATCAGTGCTTGTCCACGTAGGTACTTAATAAATATTTGCAGAATCAATATTAAGTAGTTGAGCCATGATTAGAGATCCAATATCTGTATCCTTTCTCCACTGATAGTTCTGTCATCAGCTGTAATATTCCTCATAGCTTTCTGTCAAGCAGTTGCATCTTGGCATAAGCCGTATTTCCTGTGTAGAATGTGACTTGAAGTATAAAAGGCCTTTCATGTGTTTGAAATGTACATATTTTGCGACTATCTGCTTTTGGAATACATTCACCCACAGAGGTGCCCCGCCTCCCCCCCCCCAACAGCCCCAATTCTTTTTTTTTTAACTTATTGATTTTTAGAGTGAGAGAGGAACATTGATTTTGTTGTTCTACTTACTTATGCATTCATAGGTTGATTCTTCTATGTGTCCTGACTGGGGATTGATCCAAAATCTTGGTGTATTGGGATGATGCTCTAACTAACTGAGCTACCTGGCCAGGGTCCCCCATATTCTTAATACAATTCTTATTACCCCAGACCAGACAGTTCTAGATTTCTCTCCATTGTATTATCCTTGGCCCAGATACTAGTAACTTTCCCAGGAGGTATATGATAGGAGAACAGGGAGAGTGACCAAGACAAAGATAACTAGAGGCTTTTGCCAGGCCACCAATGGCTCCTGGGGCACCAGTTGGGTACAAAAGCTAGACAATAGCGCTCTCATCTGGGATGGGGTTGTTCTATAAACAGGATCAGCTGGTTGACCTGATAGAGGAATAAGGTGGGAGCCATTTGTCCAATATTTGTAACATTCTGTTACCATCTGGTAAGTCAGGTTCTGTGGGTTTTCAGAAGTATAAATTAGTGAGGAGGTGTGATAGTGAAGAGGGTGTGGTGGGTCATGTCCTTGGGTGGTGCCTACAGGAGCTCAGTGAGTAGGTGCCAAGGAATTTGAATCCTGGCTTTCCTGCTTTGTGGACACGCTCTGGGTGTTAAGAATGTGTTGTGTTATATCTCTGCGTGGTTTTATTTGAGCTACTTTGTTTAAAAGGCTGCTTTTGTTGTTGGTAGTATAATCATCAGAACAAATAGTGTTTACCAACAAAATATACTTAAGATTGAGAGTGCTTCATTTTGTAAACATTTGGGGGATGGTATAAAGAGTAGCTTTGGCTTGAGAATCTTGAGTTCTTCTGTGAAATCCCTTAAAAAGTTACAGCTATTGGATCAGGGGAAATAAGCTTTACCAACAAAAAAGGTACCACTGAGAACCTTAGGTGCTTGGTTCAGGAAATAATCACAAGAGCTTGTAACTTCCGTGGGGCTCTCCTAGCTTCATATCATGCTCTGGGCATTTCTAAGTGTTAAATTCTATCCCTTATATTGCAGGAAACAAAGCAGTTTTGTCAAGTTATGTTAGCCACCTTGTTTAATCTCTAGGGGGGCACCAGTCAAAACGAAAATTCTATTTTGTTTGTGAATTTTCTTTGAATAAGGAGTGTGGACTACTATCAGTTATTTAGACATTACAATTTCAAACTTGGTAGTGAAGGAAAACTTCTAAATGAATATATATTTTAAACACTCATAGCATCAGTTCTTAGTGGTTTTCCGAAGAACTCGATTTAGAGGGAACTGATAGCACAAGTAACATTTAAGAAATAGGTAAGGATGGCTTCAGAAAATGAATAGGATTATGGCTGGTGTTTTGCCATATATGACATAATATTAATAAAAGGAAAGACATGAGAAAAACTTCCTGAATAATCAACGGAAAACTTGCAGGAAAGAACCCTGACACCCGAGGACCGAAAGTGGAGACCGCATAGAGCCTGGATTATTGCATGTACCATTATTATACTTAAAATAGTTGTTCTTGAAATATTAATGTTTATTGCATGTAAAAAAAAAGAAATAGGTAAGGAGGGCAGTTTCTATATGTTGGCAGGGCGGGTGGGGTAGGCCGGGGTTGAGGATACTTCTTAATTAATTCATTCGTTTGTTTATTTAAATTTATTGAGGTGACACTGGTCAGTCTGGTCGTATAGGTTTCAAGTGTACATTTCTGTGATACATGATCTGTATATGGCATTGTGTACCCACCACCCGAAGTCCAATCATCTTCCATCACAATATATTTGGCCTCCTTCACCCTTTTCTTGAGGTTACAGTCATTTAGCAAGTGTACTGTCTTTTGTTGTTGTTTGTTTTATTGCTGATCCTCACCCCAGGATATTTTTTCCATTGTTTTTTGTTGTTGTTGTTGTTTTAGAGAGAGTGGAAGGGAGGGGGAGAGACAGAATCATGATATGAAAGAGGCACATCAATTGGTTGCCTCCTGTACTCCTCCCACTGGTGCTGGGGAGGGAGCCTGCAACCCAGGTACCTGCCCTTGACCTGAATTGAATCTTCAACCCTTCAGTCTGTGTGTGACACTCTAACCACTGAGCAAACCGGCTAGGTCGTGTACTGTCTTTTTATGTAGATTGTGTTTAGAGGGGCCGAGAGCTGGTGGTAGGGATTAGAATTGAAGATTATCTTTGTCCCTCACCCCCAGATTCCTCCAAGCCACCACTTAGTACCCCCACTGAAAGACAAACAGATGATGAGTTGCAAGTTGATTTTGGTGACCTACATTCCACTCTAGCAGACTATTTCTGCAGCAAAAAAAAAAAAAAAAAAAAAAAAAAAAGTGTTTACCTTTTTATTTTCTGGCATCCTTTCCACTGTTCCAGGAACAGAGAACTGAGCATTTCAGAGTGAGTTTGCATAGTACACATTTCTAAAAATGATTTAAATGGGAAATCCTAGGAGCACAGCAACAAACATACAGAACTCCCCTCCCCCCAGTAAACTGAGGTTACCAAATTCATCCTCAGCAACTTTGATGAGCTTATTTTCCTTGCTGATGATTAAGCACGCCTGGTTTTTCCTCTGTCTGAACATCTGCAGTAAGGGCTTCCCTCACCTGGAATGTGCACTCTTCTGAGTATCTAAATTCTCCCTGTGCTTTCACATCCAGCTGGACTGCCACAGCTTCCAGGAAGCCTTCCCTGCCTGTCCTTCAGCTTTCACCACCCGCCTCTGCTCCTTCCTTCTCAGAGCCCTTAGCCTGACCACACAGCTTAACATTTACAGCTAATGTGTAACTAAGAGTCCAGCTATGTGAGGTGCTTACCTTGTGTCAAGCTCTTCCTAATACTTGACATGAGCTTAATCATTGGTTCCTCACACCTACTCTATGAAATAGGTATTATTACCACCATTTTACCGGTGAGGCAACCGAGGCATGAAGAAGTTAAGGAATTTGCCTAGCTCAATTCACACAACTGGCAGAAGTAGCAGACCAGGTTAGGGACCCAGAACTAGACCAGGCAGTCTAGTTCTTTACATCCTACACTCTTATCTTGCTTTTAGTTTTCCTACATATCATTTTCTTTTCTCTCCATCCAGTTGGGGAACCACAACTTCCTTTGCATCTCTTAATTCTAAAATAGTGCTAGGTCAATAAATGCTGGGTTGATTGAGGGTAAAAATGCTTCTACACTTAACGGTGTCTTATGGTCTGGTTTTTCTGGAAATGTTGCATGAAATTAAACATGGTGCATTTGCTTATTTGAGTGATAAAACTTTTGAACTCCCTTCTGTTTGCTATGTGAATGATAGGCAAGTTATTCGAAAAAGGAAATGCTCTTATATTCCAAATCTTTTCGGAGCCTTCCCAGTCAAGTCCCTCTTTATTAACTGAGATAACCTCTCTGTAGGTTGAATCCCTTATCTGAATCCCTTATCCAGAACAGGCCCACAGAGCCTGCCTGGAGAGTTAAGAGTTCATAACTTCTTAGCTTCCCTCTTCCCTGTTGCTTTTAACATACATTGTAAAAGCTTTTCTGAAAAGAAAATAATGAAAACTCTAGCAGTAGTCAAACATGTAACCCAATATTGGGTATTCTTAGATATTAAACTGTTTTATTCCACCTTAGAAGAAAGACTTTTATTTATTTTTACAGTGGAACAGATTTGGTGCCAAATATACAATTGCAATTCTTTTAATCCAGTCACTATTGTGAATTTAGAGTGGAAAACTAGGGAAGCAAGTTCAAGTTCCAGTGTAATTGGTGTGATTTCCTGACTTACAATAGATCTTTTCCTTTTGGCTTAATACTGAATATTGTGCCACTTTGACAATAATTAGTAAAGACAATTTACTAAAACATGAACTGTGTCATTTAGGGAAATAATAGAAAACTTGTGCCCTAACAGCATATTGCAAGGGAAGGACAATAAAAACAAAAGATTTGTTAGTCATTTAGGCTACTCAAACATAATATTCATTCACCAGACATTGATTTCAGAAACTTTTTATTTTTTCATTCATCTTGTTACACTTTCTAAGTATGTCATTCACCTTTAGTAACAACCTGAGCTCATTCTGTTCTATATATTGCACCAGAATTAGAGTTGAAAGTTACTTGTGTTTCTCCCAGAGATACAATTAGGATCACCTATTAAATAGGTCTTTGTCCTTTTCATTTCTAAAAAAAAAATCTGTGAGTTTGGCAAATGTTGCCCATCTGATGGACTTTCTGGATTTAGACTTCCAAAAGTAGATAGCCCACATCTGAGCATTGGCCATTGTGTGGGCAATACAGATGTCCATCTTTCGTTTTTGAGATGGGTTCTAACATTCTGGTTTGTTGGCTAAGCTCAGTTTGTTAGTGACGTACAAACCAGGTCAAGGGCATGGGTTAGTTTGACTTGTTTTGGAGCCACAAACTGCACCTGTAATCCTAGTCAACTTTTTTTTTTTAACTCATCATGCTTTTGGCTACAGAGGAGAGTAGATAGTATAGTGGCTGTATCAGTGCATGGCCATTACCACTAGAGGCAAATATGATGCCATGTTATAAACTGAACTGATGTGTGTGGGGTCCTTAATTTTTTCAGAAGCCATGAGTTAGAGGCAAGGCTTTCCTGACAGTTTGCCAAGGAACTATATGCTCGGACAGGTATCACAACTGGGTCAGGACTAGGGGGCAGCTC
>NW_006293784.1:3622148-3622961 GCF_000327345.1 Myotis davidii | reverse complement strand
GAAGGACCTTTTTGCACTATTTTACTCTTGGTGAAATTGTGGATACAGAAAATGTCCTATGGTGCTATCCAAGGTAAATTATTTAGGATTTTGTTTAAATGCATTTACAGTTACCCTATAATAGTAGTTGTTATTTGATTCATTGATTTTTTTAAATTTTGTTTTATTGCTTAAAGTATTACAGAGAGTATTACAAATGTTATTTGATTTAAATGATGATGGCCAAAGAAACAATAATAACATTTGTTTGTTTCTTATTCTGTTTGTGTGTGGCAATTGTGATTGCATTAGAGGTGTGCCCACCCCTCTCCACCATACCCGTACCTTCCCTACCTCCCATTGCTCAGCACTCAATGGTAATTCAAATTAATTAAAAGTCAAAGTGTGGAATGAATTGTGCTGGAGTTGAAGCTGATAGCTGAGATTGCATCGTGTTTTCAGAAGGTTAATTGAATAGCCTGTCATTATATTTTGTGTTTTAAACATTAAGAATAGAGATTGGATTGGACTGGAAAACCTCTATGACCCATTTGGGGCTTGGTGTTCTGTGAGGAGGTGACACTTCCAACTACAGAAGTTCCAAGGACTGTAGCAAGAATCTGCCTTGCCTATGACAATCTCTCTGCTAAGAGACTGATATAAAAACATGTTCTTTTTAGTTTGACCCAGTTTCTTTTGAGGTTATGACTGAGGCTTCCTTTCTTCCATACTCCACCTTTTCCTACTACACTCCTTGGATTGTAATTTGAGTGTGGAGGACCATCGAACTGCTGCCAGTCTGCTCTCCCAGCCTCCCTGTGGGCAGAGGGAGCC
>NW_006293784.1:3607595-3621917 GCF_000327345.1 Myotis davidii | reverse complement strand
TTGTCTGCCTGCTGACTTGGCTTTCCTCTCTACCGCCTGATCTGAAAGGAGGGCTGGGGATATTTAACCGGCTTTGGATTCTTCTGTTCCATGGAAAGAGACGTAAAACACTGACTTGAGGCAAATGTGTTAATGACTTTTCTGATGAGGAAAGAGGACGATGCTATGTAGGTTTACATTTAACATAGAACTTATTTGTGTGCAGATTGTTTTTAGTCAGGAATGCTTGACACCTTGAGTGAAATCCCTTTGTCTTTGGTTGCGGCTTTGGAATTGCACAGAGGAAAAAGAAACCAGTTGATTTTAGATTCAGGTTTGGGTACTCGGCACTTTTATGTTTTTAAAAAATATTATTATTGATTTCAGAGAGGAAGGGAGAAGGAGAGAGATAGAAACATCAATGATAAGAGAGAATCATTGATCGGCTGCCTCCTGCATGCCCCCTATTGAGGACCGAGCCCACAACCTGGGCATGTCTCTTGGCTGGAATCAAATCTGGGACCCTTCAGTCCACAGGCCAGCATTCTATCCACTGAGTCAAGTTTTATCCACTATGCCAAACCTGCCAGGGCAATATTGGCAATTTTAAACATTCTGGGCCTCTTTCTTCATCTGTGGCACAAGGTAAAAATTCGAAAATTTTATGAGAATGACCTCACTTATGCGGCGTTGTGTAACATTGGCATACTACCCGCTGGGTTTCCCTAGAGTGGAGATCAGTTGGCCCCTGCTCTTAGCACAATGTACCTGAGACCCTGTTCTTGGCTGAAGCTGAACCCTCAAGACTGGATCTGTAGTCTGTTTCCTTAATTGAATAGCTTCTCGTTACTTCCTCCAGTGCTGACTCTCAGGTCCATATGATGAGACCGCTAGACAGTGTCTTTGAGTGATCATCTAGTTCTGTTTAAATTGATAATTCTCTTTAAACCACAGTTTGACCACTAGTGGTACCCAGGATGGATGTAGCCAGCTGTCATGTTTTGTTTGGATAGTACAGTGTTATTCTTAAAATGGAATGATTTTAGTGAGCATTTCGCTCTGGTTTGTCGAAGACCTCACCCCACCCCAGTTGCTCATACACAGTCACTTTATTTATGTGATATTTCTCTAGCTCATTAGCCCTTGAAGGCACTTGTGTTTCAGTTAAAAGGTAAACCTATTTTAAACTGCATTAAATTGTGATGAGAATCTCTTCAAACATTTATCTAGCAGTAGGTTGGCAAATGACCCAATCCAGGATCTCTCAACCCCAGCACTATTGACATTTTAAACTGGATAATTGTTTATTGTGTGGAACTGTATTGTACACTATAAGATGTTTAGCAGCATCCTTGACCCCTACCCACTAGATGCCAATAGCAACTTTCCCCCATTTGTAACAACCAAAAATGTCTTTAGACATTGCCCAATGTCCCCTGGGGGCAAAATCAGCCTCAGTGAGAGCCAGTTGACAGACTTGGAATGGTCTGAGAACTTTAAACACTGGACCAAGCTTGGATATTTAGAGATAAATTGGAATTCATCTGGGGAACTGAGCTACCCTGCTGTTTTTATTTATTTGGGCAGTTGGTTAGAGCAAAGTAAAGGTCAGTGGATTAGGCCCTTTGGGGTCACTTCTCCATTCTTCCATGACCACTGCCTGGGAGGCCAGCCACATTTTAAGGACATGTCCTTGGTCACAACAGGGGACTGTGAGACACTGATGCTAGGTCAGGGCAAACCCACCAGAGCTAGTGGGTAAACAACTTTGAAGCCCATGGCCTGTGTTGGTAGATCAGTAATGTTATCTGTGGGTAAGGAAGATGAAGCTTCGGAGAAGGAAAAGGTCATCTCTGTCATTATTGCCAAAGGCCAAATGATTAAAAAAAAAAGAAAGAAAGAAAAAAGAGCCTTAAATCAGCAGCGTGGGAAGAACTCTGAAAAGGATTAATAGAGTGACATTCCATTTTTTTCTCACCCTTAAGCAAGAATCTCTTTAAAACTTGACTCTAAAACTTGGGCTTTGGCAACACTCAAACTGGCCTTGCTCTCAGAAAAACGTTGATAAGATTTCCAGTGTACAAAGGGAGAATGTTGTGAAGTTTCAATGAACCATCCCAAGCTCAGTTCTTGAGCAACTAATGCAAAGATAATGCTTGGGGAAGCACAGTTTCAGTTAAAAGGTAAACCGGAGTCCCTTATTAGAGGCAGAGGTGGGACTTCGGAAGGGATCCGTGCCTCTTCCTGAAGGCTGTGTGTTGGTTCTGCATCTCAAATGTACATCAGAATTTTGGCGGATTTTAGAAAGAGATGTTTAAGGGTTTTGATTCAGTGAGATTGGGGTTTGAGCTTCAAGCTCCCCAGATAATTCTGATATTTAACTAGGACTGAAAACTAGTGGGAAGTGCAAATGATCTTGCATTTGGGAATGTGTGCTGGGCCCAGATGCCTGGCTGGTAAAATGTTTTGTTTTTAAAATTTTTGCATCCTTTTTGGCTTGAATGTGTGGGGGTATTTTTGTTTTCTTACTTTTCTAGAATGTTGAATTTGTGAAAAGGATTACTCTTTTACTCTTTACATGTGCTGTATTATCTGGTACATGGAACCGAATGCTTCTAATAATCTTGAAGCTGTATTATTTTTTGGCAGGCTTTACTGAAAACCTTTTCAAGATACTTCTCTGAGAGGATACAATTTGCATATTAACCTATTGTTTAAAAGACAAGGAAGCAGAAATCACCCTATCACAAATGGCCAACACCTTGAGTGCCCTTGAGATAAAGTAGGTGGGAGAGTAGTTCAGTATCAGCTTCTCTTCTAGAAAAATCTACATCCTAGGAAGGACCGAAACATTTCAAAGCTAAGTTTAACTCAGGGAATTTCCCACCAGACTTTTCTCTCTGGTTTCATAAACATGAGGTAGATTTGTTTCCTGCAAGTGTCCTTTAGCCAATGCCATGCCATGTGCCACCGTGGAGGACTACAGAGTCCCAGCGTTATAACTGCCAAAGGTGGAAAATGAATAAAATGGTTTCTTTCACTCAGATTTTGCTTAGAATTTCAGATCCAGATTTCTATCAAGCATAGCAGAGGCAAGGGACTAACTAAGTTTTAGGGGAAAACATTATACTGGGCATTTTATGGACTATCTCATAAGGCAACATTTCAAAACAAGATTCATTCATTTTAGCATGTTAAAAAATGTTTAAATGTTGGGTGTAAACATTTTGGAATGCTGTTTTAAAATCCCAGATTTTTTTCTTTGGAATATAGAACTCTTGTTTTAACTTAAATAAAGCTCGAATCATCCTCTGTCATCAGCTTCTGAAACAAACAAATTACATTGAAGAGTCTCCTCAATGAAAGATTCATTGCTTTCATTGGCAAGTAGTTTCATGTTTTGCTTATTTGGATCATGTTTGTGTTTTTAAAGGGATGGTCACAGCATTAGTAATAGGAAGCAATACTCGACAATCCCAAATCACAGTTTTTTCAATATTTGTTATGCAATAGATCAAATCTATCCTCAGTATTTTTCTTTCATAAATGCTGATTTTGAGTCTCAGGTGGCCAGTGTTTTCTAGTGCTAGAGAAAGATGTGTTAGCGTGGCATGGTATAGAGAAAGGATGACAGATAAAAAGAAAGACAGAACACAGTGTTTCTTTATAGGGTAATGAAACTGTTCTAAAATTTGTGGTAATGGTTACATGGTGTGAGGGTATACATTTGTGCCCCCTTATCCACAGGGGATATGTTTCAAGTCCCCCAGAGGATGCCTGAAACCATAGATAGTATCCAATCCTAAATATATAATGTTTTTTCCTATACATGCATACCTATGATAATGTTTAACTTATAAATTTGGCACAGTAAGAAATTAACAACAATAACTAATAGAATAATTATAAAAATATACTGTAATAAAAGTTATATGAATCTGGGCTCTCTCTCAATATATCTTATTGTATTATACTCACCTTGTGATGATAGGAGATGATAAAATGCCTAGTGATAGAATGTAGTAAGGTGAAGGATTACGCATTGTGATGTAGCTACCTTCTGAGGGTCTGTCAGAAAGAGGATCATCTGATTTGGGTGATCCTGGATCATCTGAGCCATGCTGATGGTTGAATGTCAAGAGCAGATGATGTCAGTGGTTGGGGAAATTTAATATTTTCAGACTATGGTTGACTGCCAGTAACTGAGACCACAGAAAGCGAAATTGAAAATAAGGGAAGGGGTTTGGACTACTATACTAAGACCCACTGAACTTTATAGTTTAAATGAATGAATTTTATGGTATGTGAATTATGTCTCAATAAAGCTGTTATTTTAAAAAAGGAGCCAGACTAAGTTAAACTTTAAAAACATAATTTTAGACCTTAGGGAGGTCTTACTTTTCCATTTCTTTACCTCATGTATATCTCAATTTTTTCCTCTAAATGAATAGTTGTATATCATGGACAAAAAATAATGGTTGTGATAATTCTTCCAAATTTATGGACCACTTTAGACATGGGAAACTTATAAAAAAAATTTGTAGTAGAATCTGGCTTATAATTTTCTTATTCCTCTTAATTGTGAGCTAGGTTAGGTATTAAAGGATAGAAAGCTTTGCACTATTTTATACCTGCTGTGATGGTGGGCTAAGGTTTAGGTGATACATTTGGCTTAGTTACACTTTGCTTTAAACTTGTTCCATTTGATATTTTGCAGGATTTTCCTGCTGTATGAGCCTTTACACCATGTAAAAAGCACTCAAGTATGTAATCTTGCCTGTAAAGCTAACTATGTGTGTTAGAAAAGAAATAATTCACTTATAAGGGATTATGTAGCTCAAGGTTTCTCAGATTTGGATTCATGATCCTTTGAGAAACACTGCATAAAAAATTAAATTGCTGGATGTTTAGGGACTCATTTATGCCAGTGGATCATAAACTTGTATGCAGACGTGGTCGGTAGGCTTTGAGGTACTGTGGTTCTATTCAGGTATAAGATGCTTATCCAGGCATATTAGTTTTATTATTGAGTAATGAATTGCCACAAATGTAGTGGCTTAAAACTCCACCAGGTCAGAAGTCTGGGCATGCTTGGCTAGGTTCTCTGCTCAGGGTCTCACCAGGCTAAAACTCGAGTCAGCCAAGGCTACAGTTCTCATCTGGGGCACAGGGGCTGATATTGGCAGAATTTATTTCCTTGTGGCATTAGGACTGAGGACTGCTACCTGTTGGCCAGGGACTGCTTTTAGCTCCTAGAGGCCACCCACATTCCAGGCCATGTGGTCCACACTGGCAGTTCACACATGGGTGGTTGCTTTCTTCCAGACTAGCGGGAACACACTTCTTTGACTTTCTTCTCTGCAATCAGCTGGGTAACGGCTTGGATCAGGCCAACCCAGGTAATCTCCCTTTGACAATAGAATAACATGACCAGGGAGTGATATCTTATCATATTCACAGGTTCTATTCAAAGTTCAGCCTATGATACCAGATAACAGAATTTATGCCAGTACACTTTGATGATTATTAAGATGAACATTGAAAATCTAAAAATGAAAGACACCTCACAAACGTGCTTCAGGATCCCCTCAGGTCTTCCTTCCTTAAATGGCTCCCGTCAGACTTAACTGCTTCTCATCCCCACTTTTTTTGTTTTAAGTAGAGTGAACATGAAGATTTTTAAAATAGTTTTATTCTTGAAAATTTCCAACACACCAGTAAGAATTACTAGTATAGCTAATGTGAGAAGCCTCCGTATACTCATAGCTGCACCAGTTATCAGTTCATGACTAATCTTTCATTTCTACCACCAACTACTTTAACGTATATTCCAGAGATCTTATGATTTTCTCTGTGAACATTTTTGTAATTATGTTCAAAATAATCAGGACTCTCTTTAAAAACATAACTAAAATACCACTATCAGACCTATAATAATTTTTATATTATTTCTTTAAACTTACTGAACATCTCATCAGTTTTCAAATTTACCCTTTACTTTTTTTAAAAGTGTGTTTAACTCAGGATTTCAATAAGTTTCTTATGTTACAGTTTTTGATATGTCCCGTAAGCCTCTCTAAAATCCATGCAGGACTTTCCCTTGCAAATTACTTAATGAAGAGAAAGAACCCTATTTGTCCTGTAGGGTTGTTTTAGAGACTGGACCTCATGGTATAACTCTTTCTTTCTGTTTCCTGTAAATTAGTTAAGATGAAAATAATTAATACCACAGACATATCTGATCACTAGAGATAGAAAAGCTTCTTTGGGAAATAAAATGTATAGGTAAAATTTATTAAATGCATTTGTGTATAGATAATTAGAAAAACATTTGGGAGTAGAGCAAATATGTTGGGTTTTTCACAACTGTTATTGAGAGCAATCTAAGTGTTATGTACTTACAGTATATGAATTAGTGCCATTTAAAATCTTATAGAAAATATACAACATATGGATTTATTAAGTAACACTTGGATTTGTTTAGTTCTTTGGCCTAAGTGTTTTTGTTAAATCAGGTTTTAGCTCCCATAAAAGGGGGAAAAAATCTTACGGAAGAAGGTGTTTCAGTTTTGAATCTTGGAAATAGCCATATTTTTAAAATTGTGAACATTATGAAATAATTGCTTTTTCGTAATAGGGCTTTGCTAGTAATTTCATAATGTAGGCTCTCTAAAGATATACTTTTTGTCCTCAAAGAACTTTATGTATAGTTTAAATCTTCACTGTTGGAATATTATATTTTTAAAAGTATAACACTTAATATTATTTTAAAAGAAGAATTTTGTATGACTGCCATTGAAAGAAAGTAGAAGAGATTATTTTAAATTTTGTTTGGGAGGAAAAATAGCATTGGGTTGAAAGAATTAAAATCTTACTTAAGAGCATAATAGCTTAGAATACAGAGTACAGAAGTTTTTCTGTAAAGGGCAGATAGTAAATATTTTAGGCTTTGTGGGCCATACTGTCCCTGTCAACTAATTCTCCCATTGTGATTGGAAAAGCAGCCATAGACAATATGGAAACATGGGTGTGGCAAGTTGGGAAAAACTGACATCTTGAAAACATTGAGTTTTATCCTTGAATATGGAATATCTCTCCATTTATTTAGGTCTTCGATTTTGTCCATCAGAGTTTTATAGTTTTCCTTATATAGATATTGGCCTAGTTAAAAGAAAAAAAAAAGCCAAAGATTATTTCTGGAGAACCTTCTCCACCACAAATAGCACTACACTGAAAAGATACTTAGTAATCTCTTTTGGGCATATCTAAAGCTTAGGGTTTTCCCTAAAAGTAGTCCATTCTCTGACAAATGTTGGCCTGCTCAGCATGGAAAATTTATAAGGCTATTCTGAAACTATTAACTCAGAAACTTATTCTATTTGACTATAAAAATTAGTATAGGTTTCTATGTGAAAAAATGGGGAAAGTATAAGGAAATAGAGAAAAATCTCACAAAGGAGGCAAATAATGTTAATATCATGGGAAAATATCTTTATGAAGTTTAAAAATATTTTTAGTTAATATATATTAATTTTATTTATTGATTGATTTTTTGCGGAGAGAGGAAGGGAAAAAGAAAGAAAGGTAGGTAGAGAGAGAAACATTGATTTGTTGTCCCACTTATGTATGCATTCATTGGTTGATTCTTATATGTGCCCTGAGTAGGGATCGAACTTGCAACCTCAGCCTATTGGGACAAAGTTCTAACCAACCGAGCTACCTGGCCAGGGCCAGAAATATATTTTAAATTATATATTATCTGCACTCTTTTGCATCCTTTCCCCAACAAAATGTTGTTATAGCATTTTTTCACGTTATTAAAACTTTGTATTATGGTAAAAAAACACATACCATAAAATTTACCATCTTAACCATTATTAAGTATACAGTCCAATAGTATTAAACATATTTTGCATTGTTGTAAAACACATCTCCAGAACATTTTCACCTTGCAGAACTGAAACTGTACCAATTCCTCCTTTGCCTTTCCCCCTATCTCCTGGTAACCACCATTCTACTCTATGAATTTGACTACTTTAGATACCTTATTTAAGCTGAACCATACAGAATTTGTTCTTTTGTGACTGGCTTATTTTTACTTAGCATAAAGTCCTCAATGTTCACCCATTTTGTAGCTTGTGATAGGATTCTCTTCCTTTTTAAAGCTGCATAGTATTCTGTTTTATGTATATACCACATTTTGCTTATCTATTCACTCACTGATGGACATTTGGTTTCTTCCACCTCTTGACAATTGTGAATAATGCTGCTATGGATGTGGGTGTGCAAATATCTCTTTGAGAACATGCTTCCAGTTTTTTTTGGATATGGAAGGTGGGGATATATCTAGAGCCTGGGTCATATGGTAGTTCTATTTTTAATATTTTGAGAATCTGCTGTACAATTTTACATTCCCACCAACAGAAGTACACATCTTCACCAACGTTTGTAATTGTCCAGGTTTTTGTTTTTTTGATAGTAGCCATCCTAATGGGTCGTAAGGTTATTAAAACTCTTAATAAATTTCTTAGATGGTGGCATTTATTTCTAATTTATGTGCAGTATAGGGTAATCATTTTCCTAATTTTTTTTCATTAAAAACTTTTGAACATTTTGTCATATTTCAGACCATTTTCTTAGGATACATTCTTAGAAATTAAGTTAATAGGTCGAAAGGTATATAATTTTAAAGCTTTTTTGTAAGTACTGCCAAATTGTCCTTAAGAAAGGTTTTGCCAGTTGACACTGAATTAGGGTGTTAAAGCATCTTTCATTTCACCCATGACTATGCTAGTATTACCTTACAATTATCTGTCATTGAGCAACTGACAAGTGCTTTCACATTGTATTTTAATTTGCATTTAAAAATTTTGTTAAATCTTTTTTTCTCTCTATGCTATTTGTACTTTTCCTTTCTTTCTCAAGTGGCCTGTTTACCCATTTATCTGTTTAAATCTCAATGTTTTGAACAGATCATAAAAGAAATTAATTAGCACTGCAAATATGAAGCTATCAAAACTTTTCATAATTGCAGTAAACAATCATGGAACCCATTAGAAGGAAACTTATGAGACCTCTGGGCACATTTAAAATTACCAAAATATTTCTCTGTGATTAAGGGTTTCTGGCTGCAGATTTGCAAATTTAATTATCTTAACAAGCCCTTTCCTCATTATCTGGAGGGAAAGCTTAGGCCAGCTCCTGTCATTTTATGGCCAGTTAGCATTTTGCGGAGTTTGCCTCAGTGGTTTTCCTACTATCTGTGGCTTTTCTGCTGATAGCGAGATTGCTATAGAGAAAGCATTTCTAAAGGCAGATAGAACAGGGAGATGATATGAAGTTTTTCCGTTGGACTGAACATGTTTGGAAGAATAGGAGGTAGAACAATGAAATAATCCAAATATTATGAGGAGGGAGACAGGAGTTTATATTAGAATGGTTTATGTGATAAAAGAAATGTTATACCCAGTTCTTTTTCTTTATAAATGTATTGTAAAACAGATACTCAGATGCTTAGCTAAAATATTTAAAGCATTGTCTGTACAGCACCCAATGTTAGAAAAATGCTGTACTCCTCATGGCCCAGTTGCCTTCGTGTCATCAACATAAGTCAATATTGTGAGGGAAATGGGTTTCCACGTACCTTAAGTGCTTTAGATTTGTTCTCATTTAGACAGAATATAAAAAAGGTTCATGTTTTGAAACTAATTGTAGATGGTTATGGTAACCTAATAATAGAACATAATACAGTGTTTTCCAGCACATTTTAGAGAAGACCGCATATTCGGTGTTATGGTTGTGTGTGTTTTTTTCTGGAACTCATTTGATGTGCAGCGGCTGTCTGTCTGTCTGTCTTTGTTCAAAGGGTAACAAACAAAATGCACAACACATCCCGTGGGGCTTTCTGTAAGGCGAATGTTGGCAGGTAGTCCCTGTGCATTTATTGGGAGATGTGGTTTGACCCAAGGGTGTATAGGCTGTTAGGGTAGTATTCTCTGGAGTAAGGACCAAGATCCTAAGGAGAAGGTCACCTTTGCACTCTCCTCCCGGAAACATCAATTCTTGTCTCCCTAGCCCGGAAGAATAAATATTTCAGGCAATTGGTTAGTTCCCAAGTGCCATTCAAGTCACAAGTGGCTTGACTCATAAAATTGACTGAGGAAGCCCTAGCTGGTTTGGCTCAGTGAACAGAGGGTCAGCCTCGGTCTGAAGGGTCCTGGGTTCCCAGGTACTAATCTGGTCAAGGGCACATGCCTGGGCTGTGAGCTCGATCCCCAGGTGTGGGGCGTGCAGGAGACAGCTGATCAATGATTCTCTCTCATCATTGATGTTTTCTCTCTCCCTTCCTCGCTGAAATCAATAAAAATATATTTTAAAAAATTAAAAACTAACTAAATAAAATTGACTGGCAGCAGAATTTCCAAGAGTACCAAATGCCCTCTTTTGCCACATCTACTTCAAGGGTGAAGACTGTTCTCAGCAAGCAGACTGTTGACATTCTAGAAAATGTGACAGGACGCACAGTTATTGTGAAGGGCCCTAGAGACACCTATGGAGGGACTTCAATCACATTAAGTAGAACTCAATCTTCTTGGAAAGAAAAAGAGGCTCTGGTTGACAAATGGTGGGGAAATAGAAAGGGACTGTGCACTCTGCAGCCATGTACGCAACGTGATCAAAGTGTGTTACATTGGGCTTCCCTCAAGATGAGGTCTGTGTGGGCTCACTTCCCCATCGGCGTTGTTATTCGGAGAATGGTTCTTTTGTTAAAATCAGAAATTTCCTGAGCGAACAATATATCTGCAGGGTTCAGATGAGGTCAGTCAGGCATTGCTTGTTCGGTATCTCAAGCCCAGAAAGATGAGTTAATTCCTGAAAGAAACGACATTGAACTTGTATCAAATTTAGCTGCTTTGATTCAGTAAGCCAAAACAGTTAAAAACAAGGATATCAGAAAAATTTTGGATGTTATCTATGTTTCTAAAGAAGGAACAGTAGTTCAGGAGGCTAACCAATAAGATCTAAGTTGTTCAGCAAGATGCCAGATGATTCCTCAGACTTATTTGTGATATTTTAAAGATGCAATAAAAGCCATGCATTGATTAGAGGTGGGAAGTACCAAATGCCTTTCTAAGTAAGGAATCAGACAAATATAAAAAACTGCTCTGTTATTTTCTGATTCTCCCATCCTTTGTTAATTCTTTTTTTATATATATTTTATTGATTTTTTATAGAGAGGAAGGGAGAGAGATAGAGAGTTAGAAACATCGATGAGAGAGAAACATCGATCAGCTGCCTCCTGCACATCTCCCACTGGGGATGTGCCCGCAACCCTGGTACATGCCCTTGACCAGAATCGAACCTGGGACCCTTCAGTCCGCAGGCCGATGCTCTATCCACTGAGCCAAACCGGTTTCGGCTGTTAATTCTTATTATAAAAGTTTTAGGTTGACTATGACCAATCAATTCACATTTTGTAATGTTTTTTATTTAGATTTAACTTTTTAAAGGGGTTGCTCCTAAGTAGGTCAAACTTTGACATTTTGTAGGATATCATTAATTTTCTACTGAGATGGGCAACTATCATTTGGTTTGTATTTACTGAGCAACTCAAATGTATAAGTTATCTTGTTTTCTATTGAAGAAACATTTTTAATACCTAAGCTTAAAAGTGACAAAGCATAGGTTTATTTTATAGCAATAATGCTATAATTTATTTAGTACAGTCATCTAGTTGAGAGGCATGAACTTTTTTCAAGTGAGTATTTTTTATAGCATCAAACCAAAAGCCCTTATATTATGAATTATCCCACGGAGAACTAATAGTAATTAAGTCAAAGTTTCAAACTACGTGTTATGACTCAAATTGTAGGAAACTCTCCAGTAGGCAGTGCTAATTTTTTTAAAAAATATATTTTTATTGATTTCAGAGAGGAAGGGAGAGGGAGAAAGAGATGGAAACATCAATGATGAGAATCACTGATTGGCTGCCTCCTGCACACCCTACTGGGGATTGAGCCAGCAACCCAAGCATGTGCCCTTCACTGGACCCTTCAGTCTGCAGGCTGACACTCTATCCACTGAGCCAAACTGGCTAGGGCGGCAGTCTAATTCTTTAGCCTCTTATCTACTTGTGTGACTTTGGCCAACAATCTGCTGGGTTTCAATTTCCTTACCTGTTAAATGGAAAGGTTAGCTCACCAGTTCTGTGACAGTTTTGTTGTATCTCCAGGGGTTTTTAAAGGAATGTAGCATTCACTGTCTGAGTTGATTCTGTTCTGAATCAGAAGTCAGGATGCCTCCTGACTGGCACAATTGAAACCTGGAATGAATTATTTGCCTACTGGTAAATTTAGTGTGATGACAGAATCAGAGTTAGAACTCAGATCTCCTGAACATTGCATTTCAGATGATTAACTGACACAGCCCTAGATGTCAGATCGATGTGTCCCCTCCCTCACTTCCTATTCCCTCCAAAGCCATGACATACAGTGTTTATCTAATGATTATCTAATATGACGTTTCTTTCCTGCCTGGACATGGCCTCAGAATCCTTCTCAAAGCAACAAAGGCATCTAACTAGTTGTACACTGTTGGAAGTAGAATCTTCAAAATAAAAAGCCCACTGTAACTGATCTTAAGAAGATTTACTTACATTGTTTAACTCAGGTGGAGTATTGTTGCTTTCTCTTTAGTAGTGGTTCACAATGTAATGATTCCTTTTTAATTTAAAAAGAAACTATAGATTCCCACAGGACCATGGATTCAGTTACACTTAAATGGATTTCAGTTTTATTAATCACAGTATCTAAATTCATTTTTTAAAAATGAGCATACATATCTATGTGAGACATTTTACATGCTTATAAATGATACCTTCCCACCCCCTTCCACCCCCCACAACAAGACTCAGGCATTAGAAACCATTACTCTATACCACTTTGTCTTTATTTTTCTAAGTAGGGTGAAGCTGTTTTGTTTTAATTTAAAAAATGTATTCTTTTTTTTTAAAGTCATTTATTGATTTGAGAGAGAGAGAGAGAGAGGCATCAATTTGTTGTTGCACTTAATTATGATTCATTGGTTGATTCTTGTATGTGTCCTGACCAGGGATCGAATCCACAACCTTGACATATTGGGATAACACTCTAACCAACTGAACAACCCAGCCAGGGCAGGATGAGGTTTTTGTTTTAAGAGATCTCAGTGGTTTTCATACTATGTGCTGTAGAGTCCAAATTCTAGCAAATGCCTCATGGGAGATTCCCTCCCCCATTGTCCCCCCCCCTTACCCCCCTTCCAGCTTTAGCCACCCTGACTGCTTCAAATTCTCATATATTGGGGTTCTTTATGAGATTTCATTTGGATAAAGGATTTCACAGCTTAAAAAATACTGAAAACCACTGTTAATCCCACCTTCCCATTTTACACAGTGTTTTGGGCTTACACTATTAGGACAACCAGGATGAAGAGCTCCATTGTCCGATTTACAGGCCACTCTTCATCTCCCTACCTGAGCTGCTATTCATGGAACCCCTGGAGGATGTAAGCTGACACCACTGCCAGCTGAGAGTGCAGCACATGCTTATATGGAAAGAAAAATTGTTTGCGTTGTAATACCAGGGGACTCAAATCTGTTCCACCCTTGATTAAAAGGTTATGTGGTGTACATATTTGTAAATGGCTGTCTTGTTTGGGTGTGGGCTTCTCTCACTATTTGACGTGGGTGGAGGGATGGTGAAACCTTTATTTTTTAAACCTGATTTTCTTAAAAAACAGTAAAGAGCTATGCCATGGGCAGAAGACAGTTTCCTTTTTCTTTTCTCCCAGTGCTGTGTCCTTCCCTATTGTGTTTGTGGCATGCTTTACCTTGACCTTATTTTAACCACTGTCCAAGCAGTCTTTGGTTTCTTTCCTGGATTTCACCGTTTATCAAAGCACAACTTCAGAGCTCACTTCTCCGCAGTGCTCACCTATTGCCATTATTATATCAACATGCCATCAAGATATCATCCCTGCCTGGTCTGGGCTACCTTTTTTTTTTTTTTGCCTAGGGTTTAGCATGAAGCCAAAAGTCCCTCCAAAGCTCAGTGTTTCCTAGGACTTGCTTATCTCACTTGGACGTTGGGGCCAGGTGATCCAGAATAACGCAACAGTATCTGCTGACAAACTGTAGAGCAGGGGTGGGCAAACTTTTTGACTCGAGGGCCACAATGGGTTCTTAAATTGGACCAGAGGGCCGGAACAAAAGCATGGATGGAGTGTTTGTGTGAACTAATATAAATTCAAAGTAAACATCTAATCTAATAAAAGAGAAACATGGTAATTGGCATACGACCGCTA
>NW_006293784.1:3581837-3606981 GCF_000327345.1 Myotis davidii | reverse complement strand
GCCCCGGGCCCTGGATCTGGCTCCTCCCTGGCTGCCTGCCACTTTGTCACTGCAATATCCCTCTAGCATTCCGGGGGAAAAGGCCAGAAGCCAGTAGGTGGACATCCCCCAAGGGGTCCCAGACTGCAAGGGGATACAGGCCAGGCCCCCCCCCTCCCCCTGAGTGCATAAATTTTTGTGCACCGGGCCTCTAGTCATTACATAAAAGGGTACGGTCTTTTTTTTCAATAGTTTTATTCATTTCAAACGGGCCGGATCCAGCCCACGGGCCGTAGTTTGCCCACGGCTGCTGCAGAGGCTGCTGTGTCCATCTCATCTCCACACCTGGGTGTGGGGTGTTAAGTGTTTCCCACTTAGATTCTTCTTGGTTGGTAGGGCCTAGATAGTGCTGACTGCCCCCGCAGACCCCTGCCAGGCTGCCTGCTTCCTCACCCTCCTCAGGAAGGTTATCTTGTGTAGAAACACTTTTCTGTTAACTGTGGCAAAGCCAAACGCTTCCGTTCATCAATATTTCAACTTCCTTGTTTCTCATCATCAGAAATGACTTTCTCTGGCCCACCTCACTGTTTACTAAAGCAGAAGAGCAAAAGTTAAGAATATAAAAGGAAGAGTCCTGACCGGGTAGCTCAGTTGGTTAGAGCGTTGCAGGTTCACTCTCCAGTCAGGGCACATCCAAGGATTAACCATTCAATACATAAATAAGAGAACAACAGATCTCTTTCTCTCTCCCCCCCTTCCTCTCTATCTCTAAAAATCAGTTTTTAAAAAGTAATGTAAAAGGAAGAAAGAAAACAAAACACAGGAAAGCCTTACATTACACATATCTGATCATTAGACAGTTGAGCAGTAATTTTTGCTTCTAAGTCATAAAGCTGAGATGTAAAGGAGATTTCGGGAACTTAGTGAAAGACTTCACTTGAGCATGGATTTCTTCTTGTCATTTCCCATGTGGAAATTAAAAAGCTATTTGCTATTTTTACTGGGAGATATTTTCCTCTCATTTGTCAGCCTTCGAAGTCTCTCTTCTTTCAGAATGAGCTAGGATGGTTAATTGCAAATTCTTTATCCATCTAAGGAAAGATTGTACGCGAGCTTTAGTTGTCACAGCATGTCACCAACACCACTCTAGAGAAAGACTCACCAAGTTCTCTTCCAGGGATAAAGCTTGGTGAGCAACATAATGAGTTAGAAGGACCCTTAAAGTATATATGGACTTTGTGTGCTTTGGTGGACATATTTCACTAATGGTAACTTAATTTTTTCCCAAGGCAAATTAGGAACTGGGAGATGTTAAAATGTCCACTGCCTATATCTGTGTCACTGGAATTATTGATTAGCTTGTGATAATCACAACCAAAGTGACTGCTTTTTCAAGTAAAAGGAGGGTAACCTCAAGGATTATGACCCAAAGGTTGTTTAAAAAAGGCATCCCTAGAAATCTGAGTCTTGTTAACTGTAATGTGCCAATATCAATTTCCTTTGATAATGTACATAAGACATCACTAATGGGGGATGCAGGAGACTTTTCTGTACTTTTTTTTCAATTATGAGTCTATGGTTATAGAAAGATTAAAAAGTAAAAAACAAACAAACAAAAAATACACAAAATCCTGAGAAGAATAATTACCATTCCAGGTGAAACATTTCAGGTCTGAATTCCCTCCCTCCCTCCTTCTTTCTTTTCTACCTCCCTCAGCTGTGCTATTGAGTTATATTTCACATACATAAATCACCTATTTTAGGGTATGGTGGGGCCTTGACCTACGAGTGTCCCGACTAACGAGTTTTTTGAGATACCAGCTCTCTCTCGGCTGATTTTTTGCATTGAGTTGATAGAGTAATTTGAGTTAACGAGCTCGGTCTCTGAACGAATTAAACTCGTAAGTCAAGGCCCCACTGTAGTTAGTTTTTTCTGTGTTCATTTATTCACAAAGTTGTAGAACCATCACCATAATCTAATCCTAGAATATTTTAACTCTCCAAAAAGGAACTATAGGCATTAGATGTCATCTGTGTACCCCATCTTCCCCCGACCCATTCACATCACAGACAACCATTAATATGCTTTTTTTGTTATTGTTGTTAATCCTTACCTAAGGATATTTTTCCATTGATTTTTAGAAAGGAGGAGAAGAGACAGAGAGAAACATTGATGTGAGAGCGAGACATCAATTGGTTGCCTCTTGCATGTACCCCAACCAGTCAGGGTAGAGACTGCAACTGAGGTATGTGCCTTTGACCGGAATCGAACTCATGACTCTTCAGTCCCTGGGCCGATGCTCTATCCACTGACCCAACTGGCTAGGGCAATAATATGCTTTTAAAAAATTATATGTTTGTATTAATTTCAATCCTTTTTTTTTTGCCAAATAATATTCCACTGTATGGATATACCACATTTTGCATATTTATTGACGTTTAGGTTGTTTTCATTCTTTGGCTAGTATGAATAATGCTACTGTCAACATGTGTGTATAATTTTGTGTGAACATATGTTTTCAATCCTCTTGGGGTAAATACCTTAAGTGTAGAATTTCTGGGGCATATGGAGACTATGTTTAACACTTTGAGGAACTGCCAAATGATTTCCAAAGTGGCTGCACTGTTTTATGCTCCCGCCAGCAATGACTGAGTGTTTCAATTTCTCCACACCTCAGGTGTTTCCTAAACACTGTTTTTATTATGTTTACAAAATGTTTCCTCTTGTCTTGGTAGGTGTGGGAGCATGGAGTTGAATGATAATTTGGAGGAAATGAAAGAAATGAAAATCAAATAAATTATTTTCAGATTGGCTCAGCATAACTCTGGAAACCTTTCAGCCCTGAGCCTACAAACCTTCCTGTTTGACTGGATATGACATTACCAGGAATTTTACTTTCCTGCTTTTATTCTCCCCAAGGAGAAAAAAGAAATATGTATTTTCCTCAGCTAGACATGGAGGGTTCAAACAAACATAAGGGACCCCTGAGTTATTAATAATTCCACGGGAACATGGACTTGGTTTATGCCCAGATTCGTTTCTCTAAAATCATTCTCTTGGTGCTTCCTCTGCGCTGTTCTCCACCAGAGCGTAACTTAAGAGCTGAATCAAGGTTTGTTCAGTTGGTGTTTGGAAAAGAAACGGTGACTGGATGCTGGTCAGCTGGCTCAGGGCCGTTGGCAGGCCTGCCACACACCATGCTTTCTGCAGGCCGGAGCCTCTCAGGCTCTTATAGGCCTGCAACAGGCGGGTTATGTTTGAATTTACCATCTGAGCTAAGAATAACAAGACCTTTTATAATCGCCATGGCAGTCAAGTCTGGAGATTCCGGAAGTGGCACAGTGCATCAGTTAAGATAAGAAAGACTCCATCTTCTGTGCCCTGGGCAGCCCACCAGGGGAGTAGGCAGGGCTGGCAACACCAAAATATGTCATTTCTTAGTTCTGGTATATGTGTCCTGGCACTATTGGTTACTTTTGGTCATATATTGACAATAAGCAAGTGGTTTTGCCTGCTGAAACCACTGTAACAGAGAAGGCCCGCCTCTTAGGATTGCCCCTCTCACATCCCACCCGTTTTTATTCTTGCAGAGCAGAACTTGATGAATGATATTTATTTGCAAGGGTAGATTCCCTCCAGAATTTCATTCACTGACCCAGGGTGAGCCCTTGACACTCTCCCTGTGGGTAGGTTCACTACTTTCAGGTAGGGAAGGTGAGTGTTGGTCCCTAAGGCCTCTCCGGTGCTGTTTTAGCTGATCTCCTTCAGCAGTGACTAGACAGACCTCCTCTGACTTCCCTGAATGTTTCACTCAAATCAGGAGAGGACCCCACGTTTCTAGTTTCTCTCCATTTCAAATTGCTCCTCCCAGGCACATTCATTCAGTGTGTCTTGTGTTATCTCCATCAAATCTCTATCTTGCTTCCACTAAAATGTGGTTGGAGGTGGGGGGTGTGTGTATGTGTATAGGGGTGTGTGGTTTGAACACCTGCCTACTTATTACACCATGCAAATTGCCTACCCATTTTATTAAGCTTATATTTTAGATTAGACATAAATAAGATTTTAAGTACATCAATTTCAAGGATCAATTTCATATCACCATGAAGAATTTAAGATTAGGATAACAGTTGACGTGTTTTCTGTTGGCTAACCCATTGTGTAATTTCTGCAGTTGTTAATGTATTTGGCTTAATGATATCAGTTGGAACTATAAAGATCTGAATTTTTTTTTTAATTATATTTTATTGATTTTTTACAGAGAGGAAGGGAGAGGGATGGAGAGTCAGAAACATTGATGAGAGAGAAACACCAATCAGTCGCCTCCTGCACACCCCCCACTGGGGATGTGCCTGCAACCAAGGCACATGCCCTTGACCGGAATCGAACCCGGGACCCTTCAGCCTGCAGGCCGACGCACTATCCACTGAGCCAAACCGGCCAGGGCAGATCTGAATTTTAAATATATACAATGTATATATATATCTCTTTTTGCTTGTTTGTGGCCCAGCCATGCTTTGACCAGATTGAGCGTTCATAAGCCTTCCCAAACTCCAAAATGGAAGTTTCTAGCAGTTTAGAACTGATCTTCAATACATATTTGTTCACCTGGCATTGTGTTTGACCTGATCTTGGGAGAAAGAGGACTATCTGAAAAAGCCTGGTTCTCATAGGTGTGGGGAGTGGAAAATTGGCTCTTCCTAATTTTATATGCACCTTTTTTATTACTGACCACAGTAAACTCAGAGAGGCAGCCTGTCTGATCTGCCACTTCTTAAGACCAGCTCCCTGTGAGTGTCTGTGACTGATTTCTAAGGCAGTAAGCATTTATCAAGCACCAGTCACCATTAAAACTTCATATAGCTACCTTCAACTTGAGTACCGTAAGTGAATTTATCTACATCACAACTTATCCACAGACAATCATCCTTTTATCTCTCTGTGACATTTTCACCTTTGATGGGCTTCTGATTATATCAGTGTGGATTTATGCAGTTCTGAGTGAAATTTTAGATTCAATTTTCTAAATAAAACATGTCCTATGTTGTCCAATATGGTAGTGAGTAAGCTGTACATGGCTATTTAAATTTTAATTAGTTAAAATTAAATTCAGTTCCTCGCTCATACTGGTCACATTTCAGACCCTCATTGGCCTCATAGGCCATTAGGCAGTGCAGATAGAACATACCCATCATAACAGCAAGTTGGCTGATTGTAGACTTTTCTCTACCCCAGAAGATCCCAGGAAGCCATTAGTCACAGTAAAGGAAAAGTTTGCTTAGATGAATTCAGGTGCTGGAAAATTTCTGCTGTCTGTCCTGGGCCTCAAATGAGAAAACTAAGTAGATGTGCCACTCGTGCTCTGTTTTATTCTGAGCAGTGTTTCCTGGCTGTGTTGTTTGTTTGTTTGTTTGTTTTCAAAGGCCTGTGAATGTCCAGTAATCAGACTTTCTCATATTCAAATGAAAGTTTAATATTCTGAAACAGTATATAAATTATTATCTACTATCTCCTTCCATTAGAGTCAATACTTCTAATTCTAGGTCCAGAAGTGAGATGAGGGTAAGTTAAAATTTTACCAAGATTTGATTACCTGAGGATCTTGAGCATGGTTGTACCTTTCCCCACCTCCTTTGTTCCCTAGCTCTCACTCTCTCTGGAGCACTTGGGAGCCTTTCCCACTCGGTTCCCCAGGTGCCTATATCCTTGCTTGCTTTCTCCTGAGTTCCAAGGCCCTTCTTTTGCCCTGTAATTTGTTTCTTGAGCCTACACAGCCCAGCTGGCTCATTTCTTTTACCTGTTTGACTTTCTCAATAAATTTTGCTTGCTTAAATAAAGATTTGATTATCACTATTGACCTGCTTTCTAATGGTACATCTAGTGTGGGGAGGGAGGGCAGGGGTGGGTTGGGAACTGGGAGGAGGGGAATTATGGGGGGAAAAAAGAGGAACAAATGTAATAATCTGAACAATAAAGATTTAATTAAAAAAAAATAAATAAAAAGAAAAAAAAATAAAGATTTGATTATCACTATTGACCTGCTTTCTAATGGTACATCTATCTATGAGTTTCATCTTACTCAGGTTTTGTCTTTTGGAGAGTTCAGTTTCATTTTGGTTTAAATGTATGCTATTGGCTTTTAGTTCTTTGGGGATAGTTTTAAGATTGATTATTTGATGGCTTTGTCCAAAAGGACATCCGGAAGATGTCTGGTCTAATTAGCATATTACCCTTTTATTAGTATAGATTATCTTTATCCACCTTGAAATTTGAATTTACAAGTTATAATTTATAAATAAAAGAATTGAGCACAAATCTCTTTCCTCAGTCCTCCACATATGACTGTTAAGTTATTAATGCTTTTGTATGACTGATATCTAAGGGTTGAGGCTGCTGCATACAAACCATACAACATAGACAAACAATGTGTTAGCTCTCTGGGAAGGTTCTGGCAATTAACTGAAAGATCTTTCCTAAGCAATGTGAGCATTCCTTCTTTAATTTCTATTAACTTGAATAATTCTCAATGGCTTGATGGTGTCTACATTAAAATTATAACTAAATTCTTCTCCAAACATAGGCCAAGCATGTGATGCTAAAGATAAATTTAACTCCCTCCACCCCAACTACCCCATCACCAGCCTATCTTCAGAAACCTCATAGATGAGGTTGTTTGAGTTGTTTCTTTAAAAACTGATTTTATTTAATTTATTCATTTTTATTTATTTATTTTTTATTACTTCTCACCTGGGGATATTTTTCCCATTACTTTTCAGAGAGGGTGGAAGGAAGGGAGGGGGGAGAGAGGGAGAGAAACATCGATGTGAGAGATACATCGACCAGTTGTCTCCTGCACACGCCCCAACTGGGGGCGTAGAGTAAACCCCAAACCCAGGTATGTGCCATTGACCTGGAATCGAACCCTAGACCCTTCAGTGCTTGGGCCAATACTCTAACCACTGAGCACACCAGCCAGGGCCTTTAAAAAATTTTTTTAAAAAAATCTTCCTGAGGGCTGGAAAAACTTACTCCATAGCAATTAGCCAGTTCTTGCCATAACCTCCAGGGGAAATCATTGGTATGCTGTGGTGAGAATCCTGGGACTTGTTCTCCGCTCTCTTCTGGGACAAGCAGGAGTACCTCTTATTCTTGTTACAGCACTTCAAGAAGGGCTTTTACATTCTCTCTTTCAGGAAGTATCATTCAAATTCTTTTTTCTGTTGTTATGTTTCATACCTGCTTACAATTGGTGGCACTATTTTTTTTTTTGTAGTCCATGGTAAATTTGTATGTAGACTATTATAAAATACCCTTCTCCAAGAGTAAAACCTTGGGTTAGAATCTAGAAAATTTGGAATTTCTGCTCTCCAGACCTGGATCTTAGATCTAGTCCAGACTTAGTGCCAATATCATTATAAGCTCATGAATTATAGAAACATATAATGTTTGGTTTGAACATGAACTTGGTCATCATGTGTTCTGATTCATTCAGCCCCTATTTTGGCTTCTTGCTCTCAGGATTCTGTTTTTCTTGAATGCCTTTGGTGCCCACTTTTTTACCTCAGAGACTATGTGTGGGAGTACATCTGGCTATACATTTTTCATTCTTATCTGTGGTCCAACATCTTGCTCCAAATGCATACATTTGCCATGTCTGGGTGCTAGCCATAGATTGTGTTTGAACCCAAGAGTGGTTTGTGCTATGAATATGTCTGTTCGTTTTGAAAATAAACATTTTCCAGAATTGCATCCATTGGCCATCAATGAACCACAATAAAAAGCATTGTTTTGGCTTCAGTTCTTGATTTTAAGCATTTAACCCATGTTTCAAGGCTTCGCCTCCTGGGATTTTGTTTTACCAGAAGCTTCTGGCAGGAGATAGATTAGTCTGAGGAAGAGATCCATAGAAGTCAGACAATTGATATACCTGTTCTCTACATGTCATGGAACTTAACTAAATTTTAAACTCATTAAGGGCAAGGGCAAAATATTTTTTTAAAGTTTTTAATTATTTCAGAGAGGAAGGGAAAGGGAAAGAAAGAAAGAAAGCATCAATGATGAGAGAGAATCAGTGATCGGCTGCCTCCTGTACACCCTCCTACTGGGGATTGAGCATGCAACTCGGGCATGTGCCTTGACCAGGAATCGAACTTTGACCTCCTATTTCATAGGTCGATGCTCAACCACTGAACCATACTGGCTGGGCTCCCTTTTATTAACAAGAGGAATAGAAGTTGAGAGAAATTGAAGCTCGAAGCGAGAAAGATCTTCATTTAATTGAGAGGCGTTTGTCCTGAAAATATAATTATAAGGGCCCTTTCCATAGAGTCTAGGACTGGGCTATGGTACTCAATAGCATCCTGTGGTGTCACTTTCAAGGCAACATGTGTCTATATAGGCTGGCACTGCCCAGCTCCAGTCACAGGAAGTACAGTGTGAATGGTGCCCCCAGAGTTAACAAGGTTATGGTTTCTACCTTTCCATATCTTTGGCTATGTTTCTGTCAGATTATTTTCCCACTTCCGGACTTTAATAAACATGTACAGACTAGGTCTATAGAATTTCCAGTGAAACAACTAACCACTGTTTTCAGTTAAAATATTTCTTTCTCCATAGTTAATATATAGTATACCTTCAAAGTAATTCTCTTATGTTCTAATCTTAGCATCTGATTCTTTATACAGACTCCCTTGCACATATCGATGTACTTTTAGAAAGCGAACCACTGTACTGAAATAGGTTTACATGTGAACAGGAAAGGTGTGGTGTACCTTTCATTTCCTTCCTTCTGTTCCTCGCTCCTGAAAATGTGCTTTCAGTGAAGAGGGGGAAGTCTCTGGCTCTCCATTACAGACCACCTATGTAGGCTACCTTCTTGTTCTCTTCCACTGTTTAGCTGAGACAGCTGGCAGTGAGATTGGGTGACTCGTGTTTGTGGGAAGGTCCTGAAGGATCTCTTGGGGATGGCCAGGTATCAGAAGTGTGATTTGCAAGTTTAATCTGTTCCAACAGAACATTTCTGTAGTGTTCATCTTATGCTGCATAAAGAACAGTGGGAGAGTTCACATGTGGGCATGATGGTCTGGAGCAGCGGTTCTCAACCTGTGGGTTGCGACCCCTTTGGCGGTCGAACGACCCTTTCACAGGGGTCGCCTAAGACCATCCTGCATATCAGATATTTACATTACGATTCATAACAGTAGAAAAATTACAGTTATGAAGTAGCAACAAAAATAATTTTATGGTTGAGAACCACTGGTCTGGAGGTGTCTGTAACCTCATACCTGGACCAGTTTTCCCAGCATCCCAGACCAGATCTGGTGCTCACCGTTCACACTGTTCAGCTCTTCCACTGAACTTGACTCTTCTTGAGAGCAGGATGGGAGGGATCTTGTTTACTGTCATAGCATTACTGCTGGGCTCTCATCTGCACACCCAGGACTATTAAATGGGTGGCACGCACTGCCAAAGGCAGGCTGTCAGTGACTTCTTATGCCCAGTCACCTGCACCAAGCTGTATCTCTGTCTCACACTCAAACAGCTGAGGCAGCACTGTTGTTTCTGTGTGACCAAAGGACATTCCCATATGACTCCTCTCTGCTGTTATACAGTGAAATGTGATCCTTTGATACTCCTTTTTTTTTTAATTTTGCACTACCATTGTAGTTATATAATTTTACATAGCATGGGAAAATGAAGTAAGGCTGTATTTTTCTATCTGCCATTGGGGAAAAGGTTTGCCTCAGATTGGGGCAGCACAGAGCATAGAACCTGGCTACTAGTAGATGCCCCTTAAATATATTTTGAAAAAGTTGCTGGAATTGTAGCATATTTCGACTCACACGTTGTTTTTTCCTACCACTCTCTTTCTTTCTTTGTTCATCTTAAGTTGGGGGAGACCTAGATGGTGATACTGAAATCCTTTAAATTTGGGCATGATAAGAAAGTGTAATCACAATGTCAACATTCTGTCATTCTCAGTTCATCTTTCTTTATGGAAAAAATAATAATTATAGTGGTTCTCACTGACACAATTCCAAGGATCAAATCGTTCTCATGCCATAAGTTAGATATTAAGATATTTTACCTAGAGGTAATATCAGCTTCTCATAGAATTTTGAAATTACATTCTTGCCCAGTATTGTCCTTCATCTCCCAGCCCACATATTTACTTGCAAGAAAAAACTACAGGAAGGGGAAGTTAAATTTTTACTTTTGGTTGAAAATGATTTTGAGTATCACTTGATTTGATAATATCTGGAAATTCACTTAACTCAAACTGTTTTGTCTTCCCACACATTTCAAATGAATGCTAAAAGGAAAATAGCCTCTGTAGAAGCAGAGGGTTATTTTTAGATTGCACTCCTATATTTGGGCTGCATTACTCACATTTTATTCCCGCTGGGCCCGGGTCATATTTATGTGTACTGTGCTTGATGGATTTTCCTTATTTGTCTCTTTACCCAGAACCACCTGGAGGCCAGCACACTCAGTACACATGTCAGTTTGCAATCTAAATAAATCGTGTGTCTTCTTTGTGGTCCATTTTCCTCTGCCCTTCTCCCAAAGATCAAAAGGTTACTTTGTTTTAGATTTACCTCTGGTTTCAAGTAATTTATTTTTCCTAGTTACCAGTGGCAGTCCTGTTGGTAGAATGAATACCCTCTCCATCCCTCCCCGCCCCTCCCCCCCGGCCCCTCGGGGTTCTAAAACACCTTTATTTTCCATTTTAATGATATATTACATTTAGAAAATGTTAGAGAAGTAGTCTAATAAATTCTTTTTGTTATGAGAATTTGATTATGAATATCCGTAGCTCTGATTAGCCAGCAGGTATTTAAACTAAGAAGCATTTAGTGGGCTGACTTGGAAGATTCCTCAGTGGACGCCTTTTTGTCCAACCTGACATGCCAGCAGTGGAGGTTATTGATTTAACATGTTTACAGAAGACACTCCTGGTTTTGATTGAGCAGAGGATGCTTCTTGTCCTTTGTTCTCCATTACGTGTGAAGATCTTCCTGACACCAGTGAATCATTTAGCTTTTGGTTTTTGTAAGTTGTATTTTTTATTTCTGTGAGTAAAAAGAACATGCAAATATGGTGAAAAGGAAGACCTATGTTTACTTGTAATCTGTCCTGACCCTTTGTGTATTCATTCTGCTCTCAATTTTGAAGTAAATACAGTAGAAAGATTTCTCCATTTGTTTACTTTTATCAGGTGGTCAACAGTGTAGTCCTACAGTTTAAAAACTTGGTGAGAGTAAATAAGGTTGTTTAAAACCTGCTTAATTAAACTTCCTGGTTGAAATTCGAAGGAAGGAGGCTTAACCCTGCCATGTGAGCCGACTTCTGTTCTTAGCAAGCCCTCAGAGACCCTTCAGCGAAGCCATGCTCTGAGTGGTGGTTTCCATGTTATGGGTGGCCGTGGCTATTTTCCTGCCTATAAATAGTTCACTATGTTGGAATGCATGTCAAATAGCTTTCTTCCTCACCGCCCATTTTAATAGCAGAATGTTTGAGATAATGGAACAGTGTGAGAGGGATAAATTTAGCTCTGTCAACTCACTAGTGTAAACCTTAGTTGATTTTAAGTTTAAGGCCCATCATTAACTCTCTTCCCCCTGCAAAAGGAGTTTCTACTGTGATGTAGATGAGGCAAACCACATGACAAATCCACTATTTCTCTGTGGAACTGTAGAAAAATAGGTGGGCCTCTTATCACTTCCTTACAAACAGATCCTCGAAGGGGGACTAGACTCCTGTAGCCTTTGTTACCTGGAAGTCTGACTGGGGTAGCACAGAGACGAGGGTAACTGGAAGCAAACACTGCAGCGGAGTGAACAGGATGATGGTATGGATATTGGGGCTGAGGCCTCTTTTACAAATGGGAGTCCCCTTACCCTGGGAGGCAGTAGTGTTCCAGAGGGTAACATGGAGCCTCTTCCTGGGGTTTGGTTTCTTTCTTTTCAAGCAAATTAAACACTTAAAAAATAGAACAGGTATTAATTAAGTTGACTAGAGACTTCCAAGTCATGTGAATTTAAGCATTATTCTATGGCACGTTGAACTCCTTTCATCATTCTATCGTAAAAACAAAGTTTTCTCTGTTGAACAACTGCTTACTTGCTGTCAACATGTCTTTTGCTGCTGATAGTGATGTAGAGGTTAAAACCAATCAAATTCAAATGTTTCTAGCAGCTAGGTAATGTACCTGAGCATGGGAAGGAAAGCATTCATTTTGCACATCAAACACACAAGAATATTAATTTCCACCTATCTCCCATTTTTTTTGAACATGTGACACACCATCTTCTATTTTCTCAGTTAAAAAAAATCTTTATTGTTGAAAGTATTACAGATGTCCCCCTTTACCCCCATTGAAATCCACCTTTTTAATTTTTTTAACCCTAACCGGAGGATATTTTTTAAATTGATTTTTAGAGAGGGTGAAAAGGAGGAAGGAGGGAGAGAGAGAGACAGACACACATCAGTTGGTTTTCTCTTAATGCGCCCTGACCTGGGCCAGGTTTGAGCCTGCAACTGAGGCACGTGCCTGTGACTGGGATGGGACCCACGACCCTTCTCCTCGGGCTGACGCTCTAACCACTGCTCAAGTTATTTCCTCATTTTGATAGAAATTCAAGTCCAAGAATTATTTTACCTTCCTTCTAATTCTTCTATAAGGAAAAATAAAAGTGCAAGCACTAATGCTGAAAATGGCAACTGACTCCTAGCCTTGGTGTTAGAGAAAGAATAGGAAGTACCATGGCAAACTGTGCACCAAACTGGCACTGCTAGGAAATGAAAGTCTTGTGTTAATAAAATGCCCACCTATTTGGCAATTAATAAAACATTTTTAAACATTATTATAATTTTTAATTAATAAATTGTTTATTTTTATTGATTTTTTTAGAGGGAAGGGAAGGGGGAGAGAGAAGAGGAGAGGAGAGAGAGAGAGAGAGAGAGAGAGAGAAAGAGAGAAAGAGAAAACGAGAAAGAGAAAGAAAGAGACCTCAATTGGATGCTTCCCGTACACGCCCCACCTGGGATCGAACTCACAACCTAGGTATGTGCCCTGACTGGGAATCAAACCCGTCACCTTCTGGAATGATGCTCCAACCAACTGAACCACACCGGCCAGGGCAAAACATTATTTTTTAACAAGACTGTTGGTCTAGTTAAGAGTTTGGCTCTGAGCCGGAGCGCCAGTGTTCAAATCTCAGTTGCTCCATTTATTCGCTGTGTAACCTTGGGCAAGTAAACTTAATCTTAAGCCTCAGGTCCTTGCTATAAAATGACGCCGATATTAAAAAACTGTGGGCTTGTAGGTGGAATTTGATGGGATAGTTCATTAGAAGAATTCAGTGGCTGGAATATAGAAAGTGCTTAACAAACATTAGCTGCTACTGTATTTTCAGTTAACACTTAGTAGATCTAAGAAAGTGTGTCGCCAAACCACCAATATGCAACTTCTGTTTAAGAGCATAGACACTGGGCATTTACTTGATCTTTGGGCAAGTTATGTAATACCTTTGAGCCTTTGTTTCTAATCTGTTGTTAAGTATGGCACAATAGAACTTACTTCTGAGATTAATGAGGATTCAGTGAGGTAAGGCATGTGAAGTGATTGGCACAGTTGGTAAATATACTACTTATTGAGCACTTAGTAACGTATCCGCCAACCCCAGGGGTAATACTATTTTATCCCCATTTTATAGGGGATGAAACTGATTGCAAGTTAATTCTGGGAATTGTGCAATGGCTTTCCTCTAGTAGGGCTGCTGCTTAAAGGTTCACACTTCGGCGTATTTCTTAAGGCTGTTCTATAGCCTGTTCCAATCTGCTTATAAACATCTATGCTGTCAACACACAGTGTTCACCATGAGAGCTTGTTCTGCAGATCCACGCATTGTCAGGTCTTAGCGAAGGCCAGTTGGATGTCATCCCTCCAGAATATCTCATAACTAATTTTTCCTTCTAACTTTAGGTTGTTCACTGAGAGTCATGGTTTTATCAAAGCATTTCTGTCTTGGCCTTTCTTCTGCATGCCCTTGACTTCTTTTATTCTTGGATCGAAAAATGGAAAGTTGTCTTTTCAGATTCATAAATCCTCTAAAAATATTGGAGGGGAAAGGGCATGAACACAGTAGATTGATATGGTGGCTGACATTCAATCCTCCGTTTAGTTTGGAGCTGGTAAACGAAGCCATATGGTACATCTTTACAAGCTTTCGAGGAATATTGCATTTTGTCCAAACCAGTCAACTACTTTGAAAGATTTCTGGTAGTTCATGCTCATAGCTGGTATGCAGAAGTGGTGCGGAAATGGACCTCACTTCATCCAATGAATAGCCTAGTGGACTTAAGAAAATAGACTTAATTATGTTTAATAATGGGAAATTCCCTTTCTTTATAAAAACAAATACCTTTTGAAATGGTCACTTTATGTCTTTACAATGAGAAGAGCAGTCGATCTTGTAGTGGGTGTGGGGAATGGGTAATTGCTTCCTTGGTAAGAACTGTTTCTAGTAAGGTGTTCTGAGGAGTTGCTAGGCATTTGAGGTTTCAGGTAATTTTCAGCAGATCGAAAGGAAGAAGTGACAGAATGAAGCTGCCAGAGCAATCCTTAGACTTTGATTTGTTTACTGTCTAGTACTGTTTTAATAGCTAAGGATCTGATGATGGAAATTTATTAGGCTCATGATTCTGTTTATTACTTATCGCACATGGTCTGGCCCTTGCTGACTCCTTTGACCTTGCCTCAGGCCTCTTTCTCTTGTCCACTATGCTTCTGGTACATTAATCACCTTTTTGTTTCTTGAGCAGGCCTAGCATTTCCCCCCCTAAGCCTTTGCTATTCTCTCTGCCTGGGACAATCTTTAGATTGTCTTCAGCTTCCTGGCTGTCATCTTCATGGCTTTGCATCTGCTAAAGAATCCTACCCCTTCAGAATCCTTGGCCAATATTTGCCTGTATCCTATCCCTAGACTATGACCTCCATGAAGATGGGGCATCATCTTTCTGGTTAATGATGGGCCTCTGGCACTGAGAACAATCCTCAAGGTAGTCAATATATGTTAAATGAATTAATTCATTTATTTTTCATGTAAGTATTTTTTGAAAACATTCCCAAACTTCTTGCTTCATGTACTTAATGTAGACCAAGGGTCAGCAAACTTTTTCTATAAGGCGCTAGATTATAAGTGTTTTAGGCTTTGGGGCCCAAAATATCTCTGTGTCAATGACTGCCATAGACAATCTATAAATAAGGATGTAGATGTGACCTAATAAAACTTTATTTACAAAGACTGTTGCTGAGGGGAGGAGTACCACATTTGGCCTGAGGGCTGTAGTTTGCTTACACCACATGCAGAATCCATTGGTTTTTACCTACACATTCTGGAATATATGTGAAAGAATGTGGGATTTGAAGAGCAGCTATCTTTTTTTTAAAATATGTTTTATTGATTTCAGAGAGGGAGAGAGAGAGAAACATCAATGATGAGAGAGAATCATTGATTGGCTGCCTCATGCATGTCCCACACTGGGGATCAAGCCTGCAACTGGGACATATGCCCCGACCGGGAATTGAACTATGACCTACTGGTTCATAGATTAACGCTCAACCACCGAGCCACACCCATCAAGCAAGAGCAGCTATCATAATTGGAGTCTCAGTTCACTTGGTTTACAACCAGGAGCTTATGAACATCTATTCCTATTCTGCTAGAAGGGAACATGTAGTAAAAATTATTTGTAGCGTGATAGAAACATTCCAAAAGAGTGACATTCCCCAGGTGGTGGGATACATATTAGAGATTGTTGTAACAGAAAAAATAAGTTCTGTTCTAGCATTTCAGTGGAAATACCAAGAAGAATATTTATAAGAATTAAAAATTGAAAAAGTTTATTTATTTTGACTACCATTGGCCAATCTAAAGCCAATATAGGATTTAGTTTAAGCTAATGCAGCAAATTTAGGAAGTGGGAGCATCTGAAATTATGGAACGCTTCATGCAATTTCCTTCTGAAGGAAGCATAAACTCAAGGATACCTATATGCTATTGGGCATCCTTTTGAAAACTTGAACTTATTAGATATTTTTTACATTGTTTTTTTTTTTCACCAGGATTGGCACAGGCCCTGTAGTCTTTAGTAAGACACTACCACATACTACTACTACCTAGTAGCCAAGGACACTGTTGGTCCCCTGGACCTTTTCCATTCTCTCCAAACTGCTCCCAGATGCAGGAACCAGCTGGTCAGTGGGAAGTCTCTCTGAACTAGCTCTTTTAGTTATTTGAAGGATCACAGATTCACAGATGATATGCCGCATAGTTTGTCTCTGGAGTTGGTTTTCTACTTTTCTTCTTTGAAAGAGTTAGAGAAAATGTATTCAAAGTTTACTCGTTCTACCAAACAGTTAATTAAATTGTTAAAAATCATTTTGTTGTTGTTGTTGTTAATCCTCACCCGAGGATATTTTTCCTTTGATTTTTAAAGAGAGTGGAAGAGAGGGGGAGAGACAGGGAGAGAGAGAAACATTGATGCGAGAGAGACACATTGATTGGTTACCTGCCATATGGGGCCAGGGATCCAGCCTGCATGCCCTTGACCCTTCAGTCCGTGGGTTGACGCTCTATCCACTGAGCAAAACAGGCTAGGGCTAGATTGTTAAAATACTGATGAAATTCCAAGCAAATAGATTTTTTTTTGGCTTATTTACTTGCCAATCAATTTTTAAAGTTGTGGTAAAAAAACACGTTTGTGCAGGGTTTTGAGATTCATTTGCTAGGTCAATTTTCAAGAATCCATTTAGAATCATTTTTTTTGAGTCTCCTTTGATTGCTATTTCTTCAAATTAACCTGTGACTTTGATGAAGTCATTTAATAATCTCTTATCGCCTCATTATCTATAAAATGAAGATCAGATGAATTTTAGTTGAGCACATTTGCCAGCTCCAGTTTTACTGTAAATGGGAAAATTAGTGAAGCCCTTATATCCATTTGAAGCTACTAGCATGCTTTTAGATGATATATTCATAAATTGCTTTTCCTTCAAAACTAAATGGTCTGTTTAGAATAATTTGTGAGGATGTAATTGAAACTTTGAAGAGTAGGATATTTGTTCTTTACATTGCTATCGTTCCATCAGTGGGTATAGAGGCTATTTAGAGAGAAATATTGGGGGCACAAATGATTCATGTTCTTAACATAATAGCTCAGGGCCTAGTAAGATAAGTGTCTTGGATGTCTTTCATCAGTTTTGTTTGTCTGTTTTATGAGATGTCTTTTTGATCTTGTGAATCAGAGAAAGTTCAAGGAAGTCCAGCAGCACCCCTGTTCTCAGCTAGACTCAAATGGAACCCAGAGTTCCCCAGGATGTCTTTCTAACAGGAAGCAAGCAGGCAGCTGGCTTGTAGGCCCTTCCTTCAGCTCCACTAAGATGTAACAGTTCTCTAAAGGCCCATTCATATTTCATCTTTAAAAAAAAAATTCTGAGATCATCCTAATTGGAAGTGCCCTTTTTGTCCTCTGAATCCTTATAGTACTTAATACCTCTTTTGTGGCGTTTATATCTGTGCTCTGTATTTTGTTGGGTTCATGAGTCTCTCCTCTGTTAGATTGTAAGCTCCTAATTGACTGGAACCAAGTGTGATTTCTCTTACTGTTTCCCACCCTATCGGAACTGTCTTGGATATCGTTAGTTTATCCTTCCTCTGTGTTCTCAGAGTACATCTGCAGGTCAGCCTCTCCCTTTTATTTACTTAATTTCCGAAAGGCACAGAGGATGGCTTGTTCCATTTTGTATTTCCAATTTTTCCCATATAACCCCTGATAAGTAGCTGCTTAATTGATGTGAAGATGAATGACAGATTAAGTAAAGCTGTAGTTGGCCAATAAAACATTGGAATATCTACATTTATATGATTTTTTTTTTTTTGCTGCTGCTGCTGTAGACACTTTCCGGAAGTATAATGAATTGCCCTTTAAAATATCAAATGTGTTGCCGAACCGGTTTGGCTCAGTGGATAGAGCGTCGGCCTGCGACTCAAGGGTCCCGGGTTCGATTCCGGTCAAGGACAAGTACCTTGGTTGCGGGCACATCCTCACTGGGGGGCGTGCAGGAGGCGGCTGATCGATGTTTCTCTCTCATCAATGTTTCTAACTCTCTATCCCTCTCCCTTCTTCTCTGTAAAAAATCAATAAAATATATTTAAAAAAGAAAAAAAATATCAAATGTGTTGATAACACATAGTAGTCATCTATTTCAAAAATAATGTAAATAATGTTTCTTCCATCACAGCCTTTTGGTAAAGAGTCTCAGGCTGCTCTTTGTTAGATGATTCCAGGTTGGGCAGGCTGGCATTGCAGAATATTGTAAAATGGATGGTCTGGCCCAACAGGTATGGCTCAGTGGTCGAGTGTCGACCTATGAACCAGGAGGTTATGGTTCGATTTCCAGTTGGGGCACATGCCCGGAATTTGGTCTCGATCCCCAGTGGGGGGCATGGGGGAGGTAGCTGATCATTGATTCTCTCTCATCATTGATGTTTCTCTCTCCCTCTCCCTTCCTCTCTGAAATCAATAAAATAAATATTTAAAAAAAAAAGATGATCTGAATTCAAGTTCCTACTCTGCTACTTAGGAGTGGTTTGTCCTTGCGGAGGTCACTTTAGTGCTCAAAGCCAGTTTCTCATCTGTAAATTCAAAAACAATATCTGCTTGCCTGTGCCTCTCTCTTCATCTCTCAGAGTTGTTGGGAAAATCAAATGATATGATACATACAGAAGTACTTAGAAAACGATAAATTACCTTACAGAGGAAGTATACTATTGCATATTATGAAATAGGCTTACACCCTATGGTTTTAACACTTACATTTTTTGTGATTATATAAAATAAGTAATCCAACCTATAATTAGCACAGTTGGCTATTACCCAAATAGGGGCCTCAGGTTCCACCTATTATACCCAAACCCTGAACAAAGGATAGTAGCGCCCTGTTAAACATAGTTTCCTTATTGCCATGGTAGCTCTTTTTCTAAATGGAGAGAGAGATGTAGCTAATGAATTATATGCTCAGAGCAGAGCAGTAAATTTCATCCACCCAACCCATGCCTATTCCGGTTTCTTCATCCCCTTCTTTCTCACCTCCCACAACTAGCTTCATATGTTTACTTTTTATAGGCTCCCCCCCCCCGCGACCCTCCCGCTCCGCCCTCCCTGTTATATTTCTTTTTCTTTCTTCTCTCAAACTCTACTCCTGTGGACGGAGTTAGAGATGAATGGCTAAAATTTCGGATTGTGGCCTGTCTTTGAGAAAGAGGGGTGATGGTGGTTATTTCTGAATGCTCCCTGCTTAGCAATGATTATGACTTTTACATTCTACTAACTATATCTTTTCAGCGTCCATATATACCAAAACTTGGATTATTTCCAAGCTTCGGGGTATCAGTCCCCCATAGGCTTATTTAAGATTCCTAGAAAGTCAGTATGGCAAAGTTTGTTTCCAAAAATAAGAACCCTTTGAGAAAAGAAGTGTTACTTTATTCATACTGATTTGTGGGCAGCAAAATCTTGAGAGCCTTCTCTAAAATGAGACATTTGTCTTTGGATTTATGGCTTGATTATTAGGTTGAGTCTTAGAAATAATAACACAGCTTAAAAGAGATGAGGGGGTATGGTTTGTAGAAAGAAAGTGGACTTTGGGATGAGACAGGCAGGCTTTAACTCCTTGCTAATACCTTCTAATTCTATGAATTTTCTTTGTATCTTACTTTCATTATTGTGAAACTGTCATATCTTCTTTCCAGCATGACTGTAGAAATTAATCAACGTCCCACATCATCTCTGACACTTTGGAGGTTCTCAGTAAGTGGGAGTTTCATTTCATTTAGTAAAATGGAGCATGAATCATTGGGTCTTTTACATTGTTAAGGGACAGAAACCCCACTTAAATTGGCCTAAGGGAAAAACATTCACTGAACTGTGCATTGGGAAATTCAAGGAATACTTCACTTGTGACTCAGCAGGATCTAGTAGTTAAATGATGTCATTGAAACCTCCTCATCTCCCCACCTCTTTGTCCCATCTCTCAGTTCTGCTTTTGCCTATGTTGGCTTTGTTCTTGGGCAGTTTCCAACCCGTAGTGGAGAAGACAGCTATTGTAAATTCCAGGTGTATGTGGTCCTTACATCTCATGATTCCAAGAAAAGGAGAGCAACCTTTCATCTGCAGCATCTATCCGCATAAAGACCTCTGGACTTCTTTGTGTTGTGTGACCACCCCAGAGGAGTCACTCTGTCCAGAGGATGAAGTGCCATGATTAGTCAAACCAATGCCATGTGTCCATCTCTATGGATAGAGAGGCAGAACCACTTAGTTGCTATCTCATTAGAATCACATGGAGAAGGAGATGAAGTAATTCTTGGAGGTGTGCAAGGTAGACAAATAGGTAAGAGACATGTCTATTAGATGTAGCGATAAGAAATCTCAAAAACAGGTACAGCATACTCTCAAATTTGACTGTGTGTGTGTGTGTGTGTGTGTGTGTGTGTTTGGATTGATTATCTATGGACATCTCTGCCGTGGTTGCTTTTCCAGTATGAGCAAGTATAGTTGATAACCAGCATGTTTTTCCACAAAGGGACTGCCTTTTACCTTTTATGTGCCACCACCCAGGGAGGTGCGTGGTGTTTATAGAGGAGTAACCAAGAAGGAGACAGGAACCAGGCTAGCAAGAGCATTGGTCACAACTTTACTTACTGCTGATGAATAGGAGAGACACCTAACGAAAACAGATCTTCCTGGTTGATTATGTTCATGGAATGGAAAATGGTACCTGTAAGGTAAATAGTAATTTCAGAAGGAGAAATAAAAAGATGTGGGGGACATGGTGATGGTATATATGTAGAAATCATAATTAAGTAAGAATCAAATATTTTTGGTCATGTCTTAAAGTAGTAGATTGAATGTTCCCTTGAAATGCAAAACCTAACTTTCTTGATATTTTTTAAATTTTATTTTGAGGTTTCTTTTAGTGTTATCGTTCCTCTTACTTTCTTGTCCCTCTTCTTAAAAAGATGCGAATGTTTGCCTTCATCTTTTGTGAACAGCTGTTATGCTTCCATTTGGTGCCCTTTTGTAATTTATACTTTCTATTACTGTATTTGCTTGCTCTTTTAAGATTGGGTCAGAAGCCATGAATGTAACAGGATACACTGTACTACTATTTCAATAGTCTTAGAATCCAGATTTAGGAAGCAGGACTTTGAGATTACTGAAATAGAACAAAATAAATCCTTAATTAGACACTTCTAGTCTTTTATATACTGTTCCTGGGGCTGCCACCTGGAGAGAAGATGTTCTGAAGATAAAGAGAGCAATTTTTACTTCTATTACAAAAAAATACAGTGAATTTAAAGGGATTCTGAGTTGTATTTAGGGGGAAAGTGAATAGCTATGCATTCTGTTGCTATGGTGATGAGATGGAATTGTGTTGATAAGTAGTGTTGTCTTTAGTAAATGGTTTGGTGTCCTCCCCTCTTTCTCCTCCCCCACCTCATTCTAAATTGTAAGAAAGGAAAAAAGTCATTGCTCATATTGGTGTTTTGCAGTTGGACAGATTGTTTTCATTTTGAGATCTAGCAATTGTAGGGTTGGGTGCGGTGACATGGAAAAGTGCAGAAATGAAAATATTCTGTGAAGCAAGGTCAGATCATAGATATTCATTGACAGTGGACTCTATTCCCAGGAGGACAAAGGATCATTGCTTATCTCTGTGATTAATCCAAATGACAGATGGATATAGAGTACATTGAAAGTGCTTGGTATATTGAAGAAGGTTGATAACTGAAAGTTATTTTTTAAAAATACTTGTTTATAAATAGATGTGGCTAAATCTTTTAAACTTTCACTTGATAATCAAGGTGAAAAAATGTAGCCCAAGCACATGTTAAGAAAATTAGCCATGGCCAGGCACATACACCAAAAGGTTGTGGGTTTGATTCCTGGTCAGGGCACATACATGCTAGGTTGCAGGTTCATTCCCCAGTTGGGGTGCATAGCAACTGTTCAATGTTTCTCTCTCTCTCTCTCTCTCTCCCTCTCTCTAAAATCAATAAACATTTCCTTGGGTGAGGATTAAAAAAGAAATAGTAGAAGGGACTAAGATGCAAACAAGTTCCCTTCTCCAGTCTCCATTTTATTTTATTTTAATATTTTTATTGATTTTTAGAATGAGAGGAAGGGGGAGAGAGAGAGAGAGAGAGAGAGAGAGAGAGAGAGAGAGAGAGAGAGAGAGAGAGAGAGAGAGAGAGAGAGAGATCCACATGCGATTCGATGTTTGGCTACCTCCTGCAGGACCCTGCTGGGGATCAAGCCCAAAACCTGGTAGTGTGCCCTGATCAGGAATCAAATTAGCAGCCTTTTTGTGCAAAGGATGATGCCCACCTAACTGAACCACACCAGCCAGGGCTCCAGTCTCCATTTTATTTTCCAGAAGGAGATACTCTTTATGGAATTTTGTATCTATTATCACATGTTAGACAATTTTTTGCACGTTTTAATAAGTATATCCTTTTTACATTTATGATATGTCATGTTTATTATGCAACTTGAACTTTTTACTTAATATAATTTAGAGTTCTTAATATGAGAAAAGATGCCCATTCTTTTTCATGGTTGTATAGTATTTCATTCTGCAGAGATACCCTATGTCATTTAACCAGTCCTATATTGATGGTTTCCCATATTTAGCCATTTGATGACTTTTGGCAGTTTAACAATATTCCTGAGGATATGAAGTCCAAACATTAACCCTCAGTCCAACTACTCTAGGCTTGGTAAAAGAGTCCAAGTAACAATTTAAAACAGGGCCTTTCTTGTTATCACACTCAGAATGAATTTTGCAAGAGAAGCAGTCTGTTTAGTGTCTAGTCTTGAATTACTCAATGAAGCAATTACTCTCCTCACCTAATTATTTAGAAAATACAAGAGTTGGGTGGGGTGGGCACATTGGACAGTATCAGCTTCTTTCACACTTCCCTTTTGATGACTGGAATGACTTTTTTTTTTTTTTTTGGCTCAGGTTTAAGTCAAGAGTGTGGTAATCCATGTATAGTAATTAAACTTCAGTAAGGATCTTTCTTCACTATCTGTTTGGCTCTTGCCATTTCAGAATTGTTTATTAAGCTATGTGAGTAACTTCCCAAGGATATTTATCACATAGAAATCACCAGTGAAAAAACACACTCTTTATTGCAGCTGCGGATAATTTTAATTTGGTTGATTATTAGCTTTATTTAATGAAAAAAGATGATATACATTCACCAGTTTATCTGTTCAACACCAGTGCTCTCCCGTCCTTGGCAGTGATTGCTAGTTCTCACAACTTTTCCCTATTCCTTCCCCATCCTCAAAGTCTATGCATTGCCTTTATTTTGTACAGGGTGGGAAGGCTTTTTTAAAAAATTATTTTTATTGACTTTTAGAGAAAGAGGAAGGGAGAGGGAGAGAGAAAGAAAGACATTGATTGGCTGCCTCCTACACGCCCCCTACTGAGGATCAAGCCCTCAACCTGGGTATGTGCCCTGACCAGGAATCAAACCAAGGACCTCTCGGTGCCCCAGAGGTCACTCAACCAACTGAACCACACCGGCCAAGGCTTTGTATGCACTTTAAAACTGCCCATCCTGACCCTAGTCAGTGTGGCTCAGTTAGTTGGGCATCAGCCTATGTACCAAAAGGTTGCTGGTTGGATTCCAGGTCAGGTCACATGCCTAGCTTACAGGCTTGATCCCCAGTAGGGGGCACGCAGGAGGCAGCCAGTTGATGTTTCCTTCTCTTCCTCTCCCTTCTTCTCTCTCTAAAATCAATAAAAATATATTTTAAAAAAATAAAGTGCATTTTTTTAAATATACTTTATTGATTTTTTACAAAGAGGAAGGGAGAGAGAGAGTTAGAAACATCGATGAGAGAGAAACATCGATCAGCTGCCTCCTGCACACCCCTTACTGGAATCGAACCTGGGACCCTTCAGTCCACAGGCCAATGCTCTATCCAATGAGCCAAACCAGTCAGGGCAATAAAGAGCATATTAAAAGACTGTTTCCCTGGGAGCACATGCAAACTTTTACTTCCTTAAGCCTCTACCTTAACTCCCAGAAATAGTATCATTACCTATTATCCATCTTCCTACATCATCTGGGATTTCTGGAAGTGATTTGAAACTCAATTGCCAAAGGAGCTAATTAATTACTAACTCTTACAGGTCCTGCTGTCTTCTATATTTTCCCAAAGCTTGATAGACATATCCCATTGACTGATGCTAGGCCATTTGTTCAGAACTGGTAATCATTTTTCTATGAACTGTGTTTACAAATGTTCTAGTGTCTTAGAAAGATATCAGAAAAATCCATTTTACTTTTCCATTGAGCATTTTCTTCCAACATAATGGTAACTTTAATTCACTGGGACTGATATCAGTATACTGGTAATCATTTTGCGGTCTTCAGAATCAATTTCCTTTCCAGCTGTTTGCAATGAATATTTAGTGAAAGAGCTTGAAGGAATAGGGTTTCAATCATGTAAACTTTTTGGTGGTCAGGAAATAATTAGAATCATCTCCTAGGACCATTGTTAGCATTCAGACCTCAATTTCATAACATTCCTTGATAAAAGTCTTAACTTGGTCCTGGAAAGACCATCTCTTGCCTCTTATAAATTCATATGATCATGGTGTTTTCATTTAGTTCTGTAACAGTGTGATAACTTTTTGTCGGTTGATAAGGAGGACTCCAAACATTTCACCTTTTAAAGATAGAACCTTTAGAGCATGTACTTGAGAAAATTGCTAGAAACCAGCCTTAAAGTTGTTGTAACCAGTCAGTACCCAAATAAATGACTTAAGCATAATTTTTTAAAAATAAGTCTTTATTGTTCAGATTATTATAATTGTTCCTCTTTTTTCTCCCCATAGCTCCCCTCTACCCGGTTCCCACCCCACTTCATGTCCTTACCCGCTCACCCATTGTCCTCATCCATAAGTGTACGATTTTTGTCCAGTCTCTTCCCATACCCCCCACATGCCTCTCACTCCACTCCCTTTCTATGCCCCTGATTCTATTATATTCACCAGTTTACTCTGTTCATCAGATTTTT
>NW_006293784.1:3574629-3580959 GCF_000327345.1 Myotis davidii | reverse complement strand
CTGGGTAGCTGTTAAGTCTCCTTGAGTTGATAGAGTGGCCTTGTGTGGTAGGTGTCCTATAGGGCCCAGTGGCTCAGCCTCCCCAGTCACCTGAGGTGGATGCTGTTGGTGCACCCCTTTGTGGGCTGTGTGCACAATCTTGTTGTAGTTAAGCCTTGATTGTTGTTGGTATCAGTGGGAGGAATTGACCTCCAGGCCAATTGGCTGTGAGAATCAGCTGTGTCTATGGTGGGAGAACTTCTGTGCTGATGCTCTTATGATTTCTATTCCATAATAGAAGTCTAATTGAAACACAGCCAAATAAAAGGAAAATATAATAGAACTTATTTCTTTTGTAACTGACCCTGTAATCATTTGAAGAACTTCCAACATAATGGCATCGTGAAGTGGAAATTCTCCAATAATTGCCTCTTGGGAACATGCAGAATTTAAAATTTTTTTTTTTTTTTTAAATTTGTCATGTTATCCCTGCAGCCTTGGGAATATTCTTCCTCTTTGTGTTCATCAAGGTTGCATCTAGCATTTCATCCAAATGTTTAGATTTGTTGGCTGACATACAGCAACTTTTAAATGGGCCATTTTGGTGGATCTACAAATCAATATAATATGACAATGTAGCTGTCAGCATTTTGGGGCATGGGTTGCAAGTATACACAAAGCAAGTGGTAAATTTTTTTAAAATATATTTTTATTGATTTCAGAGAGGAAGGGAGAGAGAGAGAGAGAGAGAGAGTTCAGTGATGAGAGACAATCATTGATTGGCTACCTCCTGCACATTCCCCACCTGGGATTGAGCTCACAACCCCGGGCATATGTCCTGACTGGGAATTGAACCATGACCTCCTGGTTCATAGGTTGATGCTCAACCACTGAGCCACACCAGCCAGACAAGCAAGCTGTAATTTTAAATAAAAGAATTAATGTAATGACTAACAACTTTTTAGGTGTATACTTAGAGTTTTAATGAGATTATTGAAAAGGCTTGCAAATGTTCTCATTTCAATAGAATACTGACATCTGCATGATGCATTTATGAGAGTTCATTATCCACATGAAACTATTTTTATAGACTCCAAAAATCTTAAGACACACATGGAAATAATAGCCACCATTTATTGAGCATCTTCCATGTGCCAAGCATTTGGCTAAATACTTTAGTAACTTTACAGTTAATATTTCTATTTATGTGTGGATTGCTATGCATTCACATATATAGGGGTATGTGTTGTATGTGCAGCTATCAATACAGTTTTGTTTTACTTTTGACACAAATGGTGATACATGTGTATTTTTATGCAACTTGATTTCTACCCACCCCCCTCCCCTTAACATTAATATGTTATATCTTTCCATTTCAGTATCCATCAGTCTAGCACATTCTTTGAACCTGGGCTTAAGATTCTATTCTCAAACTTGCCTACACATTGGAATCACCTGTGAAGTTTGAGAAAACTCCTATTCCCTGGGCCCCCAGTATAGGAGAACCTGATATTATTGGTTCAGAGTAGAGCCTGCGCATCAAGATAAGAGAACCAGTGTTTTACAATAGAGATGCACCAACATTTATTAAAACATTCCCTATTGAAGGACACAGATGATTCTCTTGTTACAAATAATGAATCCTGTTTTCTTTCTATTACAGAGTTGCAGTGTACATTTTGTTACTATATCTCTGTGAGTATTAGCTGTAGGTTAATTCCTAGATATGCATTCTAGGAGTTCTTAGATGTGGATCAAAGAGCCAGTATATTAAAAATAACAAAAGACACTGTTAGATTGCTCCCACTGAGGCAACCCAATTGACTTTTCCATCCACAGGTTATTAGATTGCCCATTGTGAGGCTGAGGGCTCTCCCTCTTGTCCCTCCTCCCCAGTTAAAAAAAAATCGGTTCTGATTTTGAAGGTTGTATATCTCAGTGCTTATGGAGATTCCCAATGTGAAGGAAGACTGGGGAAACCTCATATCAAAGCTTTATTTCTCTATATCTTTTTAGTGCTGTCCCTTTCAAAATTAGTTTTATAGGCTGACACGACAAAGTAATGCCTTCAGTTTTCATCATCAGAGGGTGTGTGTGTCTCTCAGGAAGGGCTGGGGCAGTTCTGGTTGAAGAGCAACACCCAATACCTGAAACAGGTGGAGGCCAGAGTGCCTCTTTACTGCCTTATTTCTATACCTGCACTAGCATTCAGAGGAAGCGTTTACTATCATCTTCCCATAAACTGCTCTTGAAGATTTATTATGTAAAATTTGTAGGTAGAGTTTTTATGAAGGGCAGAGTACTTCTTTCAAAGGGAGTTTCAGTTTTCATAATATGACTCCCTATGATCTGTCCTTATTGTTTCTGGGTGGCTTCTCCCTGCCTCATCATGAGCAGGACTCATTAGGGATAGTGCAAGAATAGGTGTGGTGCTGGCCTTGCCCAAAATGAGCCCCTCTGAGCAGCAGGCATTTGGAGAGACTCAGGATCTTGTAAACAACTCATCGCACTATAATTTTAAACCCAGGAATCACTATGTATTTAGCTTTCTATAGACATATTTTATATTTGTAATGGCAAGTGGTGGCTGTATCCACACATGTTCAGAATTAATCTTTCTGAGGGAAAAGTGTGAAAGCCAGTGGCCCTGGGCCCTTTCAATACTAGGTTTTCTATCTTGGTGACTAATTTGCCAATCTTGTCTACTTTCCTGGGCAGACAAGATGCCTTCAGATTAAAAAACAGACTAATCAGTAGATGACATCAGTGACTGAGGGCAGTCCGGTCCATGTCGCAGAAGTCAGCATCTTTGTGGTGACTAAGCTGGGTGTGCTACATGGAACTTTTCATATAAGTGGTTGGATTGAAATGTTAAACTTGTTTATTGCTTTAAAATGTACAGGAAAGCTAAGATTTAAAACTATATTTTTCTTGATTTCAGAGAGGAAGGGAGAGAGAGGTAGAAACATCAGTGATGAGAGAGAATCATTGATCTGCTGTCTCCTACACGCCCCACACTCAGGATGGAGCCTGCAACCAGGGCATGTGCCCTGACCAGGAGTTGACCCGTGACCTCCTGGTCCATAGGTCAATGCTCAACCACTGAGCTACACTGGCCAGGCTAAGATTTTTTTAATGTGTTTTTCTACACTCTCCCCTCCCCAAAACCCTCAGAGAAAGTCCCACAGTTTGCAGATAAGCTGACTAACCTGCAGAGCCCTTAATTTAGTGATGACAACTGCCCTGTAGAGATTAAACCAGCCTCATTCCAGGAATTTGTTCTGCTGATACACACAGGAATGTCAGAGAAAGGAATCTGGTTAACATACTTTCACCAAACAGTAGCTATCAAATATAAATTCCCCCTCTGACTTTGTAATGCTATTCTTATTTCCCTTTGTAATGTCCACTTAAAACCCATCAGTCATAGAGGGCTTCAGTCATTCCTAAAGTCACTCCGTGGAAGAAGTGGTTGAGCCCAGGTCGTTACTCCACATTACATGAGTCATATTGTGTCTGTTCCTCAGCACTTCCCTAACTGAAGAGCACAGACAGTGGCCATGTGAAAGATGGGGGTTTCTTAATAGTTACCAGAGAGAGAGGCCAATTTTAACCAAGAACTTTTGTTCTACATGGTGTTTCATTTTCTCCTGTTGCAATTGTATTGATGTAATCTCGGCATAAAAGTAGTCAGAAGAACATGAAGATAGGAACGTAATTAGCAAGCTTTAAAATTTGCTTTCAGTAAACTTGAACATATAAAGCCCCCTAGGCAAGCTTTTGTGTCTCTATTTTCATTCCAGAGACCTTGAGTTCCATAGCATGTCAGGCGACATTGTTCTTCATAGGCGCCTGTGTAGAAATAGAAAGTATACCTACTTGGCAATAAAATGCCTTGATGATAAGATGTGGTCATAGTGTTAGGAGTAAGATTGTTGAACAGCATTTGGTTGAGGGCTGAAAAGGTGAGTAGGGGACTTTTCCAGGGGACCAGGTCTCCTGCCTCCCTGCAGAGAGGGACTGAACATTACTTACTAAGGGTGGCGTCAGGAGTCCTGGGCCCAGAGTACCTTCAGCATATCTTCTCTAACTCACACTAAACTTTGCCTGAAGATCTGGAAAACAGTTATTCAAACTAAGTATGTACCTGTTCAACCTCTTCTCTTTCAGGGTATGCCAGAATTATTTCAGTTGTGAGAAGGTTCCAAAAAATGACTGAAGATATATTTCTTTTTGGGCAATGTCTTTTAATGTCATTTGCGTTTTCTGTATGGATGGCACTGAAAGGTTGGCTGCTTGTAGGGGAACTTCTGCAACCTCAAGTGCCTATGTGTGGTGACTGAGGTGGGGAGACATTTTAAGAGGTTCCACATTTACCTGTAGTTGTGAAGACTGACTGTAAGGGTATTTCTGTGGGATCAGCAGAGGACCGGAGCACATAGAGTGCAGGTGGTTGCTGGTGTCTTGCAATATACAAGTACTCTTTCCTGGTGACTGTGATGTCTTACTCTCATATCCTTTATGAAAGACCTGCTAGGTGATTCAAAAAATAATTGCATTCTTTTTTTTTTTTTTTACAAGCTTGTTAAAGAACAAAACTTGGCCTCTTGGAAGAGTAAGAGCTTTGATATGACAACAGACTGTAGCTTCCTATGTTTGTGTAACCTTCCCATTTACTTTGTCTTTGTACAATCTCAGTGGATCCCTTAGAGGCAATGAAGATAGAAACCCAGAAGGGGAATATGACTTGCATTTCTTTCAGTTTCAGCTTAAATTTGTTTATTGACTTAAATCACAGACTAGCAGCAGGTCAGCAGACCCAAGGGCACAGGCTGTCTGGCGAGGCTGTGCATTCTTTGGTGGGGAGCTCCGATGACACTTTTGGTTTGGCTCTTCTCCCAGATGATCAAGACGAGATGTCTTGGCTTCCAGACTGGTTTCTGTCACGTGAACAACACAAACTTCCTAACTCGAGAACTGTGTTGTGTTGGCTTTTGGGATTTAGGCCCTAAACCCATGGTTAAAGAACTGAGTCATGACAGACAGTCATGGCCAGCTCTTTAGGGTGAAACCCAGAGGTCTCCTCCTTTGCTCTTTCCATGAGTGAGAGGGTGTTTTTGGCAGGAGCCTCTGCCTTGGGCTCGGAAAACCACTGTTCAGTACGTGCTGGTGGAGGCTTGGCCTGGCTGGAGGGTGTGCATGGACTTCACTTGGGTTGCTTCCTCCGGATCTAGGGAGGAAGTGGGAAAGGAAGGGGCTTGGTTCTGGCTTCCACTTTGCACAACCCTGCCTGCACTGATGCGGAGAGGACATGGAGGAGGGAGTGCGGTTTGCTTTGCTTTTGCTACTCTGCTTCAGGCCGTGCAGCGGAGGTGTCCTCAGGGTGCCGATGGCTTTTCTGCATGCGTGGTCTTTGGTTTTCTCGTGCGTGGTGCGGTGCCTGCCTCGTTTTCTTTTTGCATCAGACAAGTCGCTGGACTGACAGGACTGACTGCTGGGGGAATTTCCAGAAGCCACTCCAAGAAGTGCCCTCTTAGAACATCCTTTTGGGACCAAGTATGTGGGAAGGGCTGTCCCTACACTTACGCCCTTTCCGTTTCCTGATCGTGACGAAGTTGAAACTTGCAGGGAAAATACATCCTCTTTCCAATGTTTCTCCTCCAACCTTTAGACTGTATCCCAAGATTTTTTTTTTTTAAAGCTCCGAATAGTATTTGGCATCTGGTGTACTTGGGAAATGAAACCAGACATGAGGAATGTGAGAGGGGAGAGAGATGGCCAAGGAAAGAAGCAAAGCAATTTTTTCCTTTCACATTCTTTTTGATAAGAGAATCTTGGTTAGCATTATCGTGTTGTTGAAACCCAAATTGCATGTCAGGGCCTTTTGGGAAAATGGAAAATGTGGGGTAAAATGCAGCTCTGAAAACAATAGGTATGACGATTAAAACTAAGGGTTCCCCTAACTATTCTAGTTGCTCTTAAGGCACAAATTTTCTTCATTGTCCCTCTTTTTTGTCTGTGACATTGTTTCAGTGACTCCAGAGACTATTTATAATAAAGAAACAACGACAGTATTTTAGTGTTGAAATTATAATTGGAGAATTAAATGAATTACCATCTATTTTGATTAAAGTAATAGAAATTGGGCATGACATAGATGGTGCCCTGTGCACTCTGAGAATACATGCAGGAACTCTCAACTGTTGAACCAAGCTGGTGGCTGGGAGGAGCTCACAGTCTCTCCTTCTTCCCTTCCTCCAGCATCTAAGCTGTTGTTTTCCATATAACCACTTTGGTTAGAGGAAAACCGTGGTGACTTAGCAGGTGAACACATAATTCTCTGGACAGCCA
>NW_006293784.1:3563155-3574568 GCF_000327345.1 Myotis davidii | reverse complement strand
CAGTTTAAATTACATATACATATCAGTGCATATCTATTTGTGGACATGACCTCCCAAGTGTCCCATGTATATTTGGTACTGATCATGTGTTGCTTTCTGGAAAACAAAATGTACATGTCACACATGTATTGTGACTTGGCATTATCATAGGAAAATGTTAAGGAGCTTTTTCTTGTGAACTATAAAGTTTTTCAATTTTTGATTATCGGGATTATGATTCTCTACATTTCTTAAAATTTAGCTCCCATTTTTTACTGTTGCCACTTGAGAGTCCTGTTTGTTTTGTTAAAGATAGTACAAATGACTCCAACTTTGAGCTAGGCCACAGATGGATTAAATTTTTTATTCTTTGCTAAGCAAAATGCACCTGCTCCAGAATCTTAAGTAGCTTTTTAATTGCTTCCTTGTGCATGGCATAGCAATAGTCATCTGTAATGTTGAAGATGGATTATATTTTGGATGTCCCAGAAGTGACTTTCCCCCCTGCAACAATGCCAGAAGCCGAGATTAGAAGATGTGTTCTGGTTGAGGGCCCAGCTGTCATGGTGGAATTAGTCTTTTCCCTCAGGCTGATCTGATTAAAAAGGGGCCAAGATGTGGAAACATAGGCTCCTGGTTTCAGTAACTGAATTCCCTCTTTACTGGGCAGACGGACCAATTTCACTGCTCCCTAAATGTTCCTCGGAGGCTGTGGTCTCTCCGGTCCGTGGGTCTTCTTCATCTGTTTCTCTAGCACGAAACACAGTGTCTGGCCTATGGGTTGAGGAGGCTCAGCTATGATAGCAGAGTAAGTGAATACATTGGGGGCAGTGTTTACTGAATGTAAGGAATGGGGAAATCTCTCAGAGATTCAGAGATACTTCCAAAGGAGCTTACTTGAGGATGGGTGGAAAAACAGGCACCAGTTAGTTCAGCCAGAGGAATTCCTCTCTCAAGGGAAGCTGCAAACACCCCGAGGCTGAAGTCTGTGTGTGACACTACTGCCAGTGTCAAAGGCTTGACACGTGGCTAAAGAACACTTGGTGATCTGATTGGCCTCAACTTGGCAGTTGTGAAAAACAGATCTACAGGCAGCTGCGAGAAGAACACCCCATCGCATAACCCTGAAGTTCAGAGACGAGATCATTTGTTCACTTAGGCGTTTGTGCTTTTGCATTCAGCAGACATTTATTGAGAATATACTGTGTGCCAGAGAGTGAATGGCACGTGGTCCCTGTCTCAGGAGCTCATAGTTTAGTGGCATGATTTTTTGAATCAAAAACACCCATTCAACTATGTATATAATGCTAACTGTGTAGAAAGAAATGTGTGACTGTCTCTGGGAAACTTAAGACTCATAAAACAGCAGTATCAGAGTAGGTCTCGAATGGTGAGTGGAAGATGGTCGGGTAAAGAAGGAAAAGAACACTGTATGCTGAGGGTCTACAGAGGTGTGAGCTCAGAAGTGTGATTTGTCAAGGTCTGATGACTGCATGCACAGGGGTGTGTGGGGGTTAGGAGGCAGGAGGTGGCATGTGGGCACACAGTATTCAGGGTATTGGGACACAAGGGTAGAAAATAAAGTAGGCAAGGGCCAGACCATTGAGGGTCTTGTGGTCCATGCCGGAAAGTTGGACTGTATCCAAGAGACAATACAGAGCTGAGTGGCACAATCAGATTTATGATGTGCTGAGAATAAATCCCAGACTCCTCACTCTGGTATATGAGGCCCTGGGGTCTGGGCCCCTGTCCTCTCCAGCCTCTTCTCTCTTAACACTCCTACTACCCACTGTGCTCCAGCCACACTGATCTTCCTTCCCTAACTCAAACATCCAAGTTCCCCACCTGCTTGAGGCTTCTGTACACACTCCTGCCTGGAATCCTCTTCCCAGACACTTTCAGGGTTAGCCCATTTACCCACTGGGTCTTCATTTAAAGGCCCCTTTCTGGAGAGGCCTTCCCTGATCACACTATTTAAAGTAGCCATTTACGCCCACCACCACCATTTTCTTTCACTTGCCTCTTGCATCCCCTATAACACTAACCAAAATCAATACTTGTTTTAGTTTACTTGATTTTTTTTCCTGTCTTCTCCAAAGTAAATAAGCCCTCTGAGGTTACATTGTCTCATTTTCATCCCTCTTTCCTAAGTACCTAGCCCAGTGTCGAATATGTAATTTGATCAACATTTGACTTCATGAATTAAGTGGGTGAATATGATAGACTAAAACCATTTTAGCAACCTTTAACCCTTGGGCCCACATGGGCACACTACCTGTTTTTGTGTGGTCCACGAGCTAAGAATGCTTTTTTACATTTTTAAATGATACAATAAATAAGAAAAGATTAATATTTTGTGACATGACATTATATGAAAGTCAGATTTCAGAGTCCACAAATAAACTTTATTGACACACAGGCATGCCCATGTTCACAGGTGCCTGTGGCTGCTTTCATGACAAAATGATAGAGTTGAGTAATTGTGATCGAGTTTTAATGGCCTCAAAGGCGAAAATATTTAATATCTGGCCTTTTACAGAAAAGATTTGCCAACCTCTAGACTGGTGAACCAACAATCAGAGAGAGGAGTTAAGAAGCTCTTGCAGTCTTTCAGATGGGAGGTGGCGGTAGGCCAAACTAAGGTCATGACCTTGAGGTTGAAGAGGGTGGGGACTGGATTCCAGCCTATTAAGCAAGCAGGTTTCCCGACTTCTGCCAAGCTTCCCTGTCCCACTCCCAAACAATTGGGCTTTTCTGAATAAACATTTCTTTGCCTTTACCAGCAAATCAAGTCTCCCTCAAAATTTTTCTAATTGCCATGCTCCTTCCCAAGTGTCCTCTTACGTCTCAAATGTGAAATGGGGATTATGGAATGAAGTGTTGGGTGTGAGGTGCTTACCAAAATCCTATTCACAGTCTGTTGCTGGGATCCTTCATTAGTGAAGTGCTAGAGCAGGTAACTGGCTAGACTTATCTACTGCCACTAAGGGGTCAAGTGGGATGATTCCTTTGGCTTCCTGTTTTGGTCTTTGTCTAGGAGACTAGGCTCTGAACAATGGCGTTCCAGACATTTGTTTTAAAATGGTTGTTTGTTGGAAATCTCAAAGCTTTGCCATCATCTGCAGTTTAAGTTTTGGTTTAAAAGAAGACTTTTTATTTGGGGTTCAACAAAGGAACTAGCATCAAACTTGGCCTTTGGGCTTTACTAAGGTCTTTAAACACAAATCATCTGTTAAAGGCAATATTTTGTCATTAAAATGATTTCAATTAGCTTCTTTCTTTTTTCTTTTTTTTTAATCTTCACCCAAGATATTTTTCCATTGATTTTCAGAGAGAGTGGAAGAGAAAGGGAAAGACTGACAGAAACATCGATGTAAGAGAAACATATTGATTGGTTGCCTCCTGAACATGCCCTGACCAGGGCCCAGGCCAGGGAGGAGGCTGCAGCTGAGGTACATGCCTTTGAACGGAATTGAATCTGGGACCCTGTGGTCCACAGGCCAATGCTCTATCCAATGAGCCAAACTGGCTAGCGCTCAATTAGTTTCTTAAAAGTAATAAGCTCTGTATCTTAGTACACATCTTAAAAACTAAACAAGACTCTCATATTCTTGGTTTATAGAACTATTGACATTTTTTTTAAGACTTAAAAAATGCTTTGGACTGATTTTTAGGTTTTAGCATTTCCTCTGCGCCCCTTCTGAACACAGCCAGAATGTAACATAACTTGGGTTTAACTGAAACGACTTGCACATTGCAAAACTAAAGCAGTGATCTTTCTCTTCCTTTCCCAAGTACTTTGGTTATATTCCTACTAGGGGCCCGGTGCACGAAATTCATGCACTGGGTGTGGGGGTGGGGGGAGTGTCCCTCAGCCCTGCCTGCCCCCTCTCACATACTGGGAGCCCTCAGGCGTTGACCCCCATCACCCTCCAATCGCAGGATCGGCCCCTTGTATTCCTATATGTGGGAGGCACTCATCAACACTCGTGGTGGGCACTTTTCTTTTTGGAGTTGACGCTTCAATGACGGAAGAAAGACCCAGATCATAAGTTACTCTGTTGGCTGTGCGTCACAGGGTCACAAAATGCTGAGGGCCCAGACCTCATTTCAGTGAGTAAGTTAGTACATGTGTCCCGTGTACTGTCGTGTGCTGGGGACAGAGCAATGACCAATATATGCAAGGCCCCTGCCCCATGAAATAATTAAATAAGATAATTTTGTTGTTGGTGGTGGGAATCGTACCAGGAGTTAGACCAGTGGGGCCAGACCGGACCTGGGTTCAGCAACTTGAGTCCAGCTAGGAAAGAATTCAGAGCCAAGACTCAAACTATAAGAGAACATTTATTTAGGAAATCACAGAGATGGAAGAAATGAGTGGTAGAAGAAATGGCTCAGGAAACAAGGTACAGAGGCAAAAGAAGGGCCCTTGAGTTTGGGAATGAGGAGGGAAATGGTGACATGCCCGGAGGGAAGGTGACAGAGATGTAGAGGAGGGGAGACGGATGGGTTTGCTCCCTGAAGGGAGGGCTCGCTGGGTCCTCTGTCCTAAAGGTTTTAAGGGTGGAGATTTTAGAAGAGGTCCCAGAAAGACCTAGAGTATTCAACAGCTTTCCAGGTGTGTCCTTTCAGGGTCTAGGTCCGGGCCATGGCAGGGGGTCATTATCCAATGCAGCTGGTCCTAAGGTCAGCCATGGCATCCCTTGTCTGGTTTTGTTGCTCTTCTGGGCCTGGAACTGAAATGCAACTCAGGTCTACATGTATCTCTAGGGAGGAAAGGTCAGGGGGTCCAAACCACAAGACCAGCAATGTGCTAGGTGAGGAAGGGTCTCCCTGAGGACGACGAGGTCTCACCCTACAATTATCTGTTGCTAGGCACCTGAGGCTTTCCACCCTGGTGACCTTCGGTACTTGGCCCATCATCCTTGCTCTGCTAATGTCTAACTGCCTACCACAATTTCAAATAGTGGTAACTGCCATGAAGAATACCCAAGCTAAAGGGATAGAGAGTGACTGAGGCATGGGAGGAGCACTATTGCAGATAGATTGTTGGGTATGTCTTCTCTGAGAAAGTGAAATTTGTACTGAGGTCATAATGATGAGGATGAGTTACTGTGCACAGATGTGAGCCAGAACATACCAGTTAAGGGCACAGCTAATGCAAAGGTCCTGAGGTAGGAACCAACATGGCCAGTGTAGTTGAAATGCAGTTACTCATAAAAGAGTGTTACATGGTGAGGAGAGACAGATAGGGGCCAGATTTTGGAGACCCTTGACTGCTGTTGATGGCCTTTGTATATTCTTATAATTACAGTAAATAGCCACAGGAGGCTTTCATAAAATAAAATTAACAACTAATAATTCAAGATCCAAAATGGATCAAAGCAAGCTGCTGGAATTGAAGCTGGAATTAGCACCCAGTGAAAATCTCTACTTTCTCCCCTATCTCCCATATAATAGTTGGGTACCTTACACCTTAGGCAGAGCCAGGGACTTCTCACATCCATCCTATCCCATTCACAGACATTAGGAAGTTCTTCCTTATGTCTTCTTATAATAGCTACTCATTCGTTTTAAATTTAACCTTGGGGATGACACAGCTCTTGTTTCTCTTTCTGAGTATCAGTCCTGAAACCAGTTCAAGGATAGTGCAAAACTCTGCCTGCCCCTCAATTCTTCAATTCCTTTTCAGGATGTGCCTGCAGTAGTGTTAGACCTGTATCAGGGCATGCTGACATTATCAGGATGGTGCCACTAATAACATAGTCTGATTATCTGCGATCTACTCTCTGTGAGGGTGCTCAGCATTCATTGTAGTTTCTCCAGCAAGGTTGCCCGCCCACAGCTCTAAAAAATGAAAGAAATCAAGACTCAACAACTTGTTCGTTCTCTCTCTCTCTCTCTCTCTCTCTCTCTCTCTTTTTCTCTCTCTAGTCATTAAAAATGTAAATTTTTTTGGTAAGAATTCAAACCCAAAGGGTATAAAGTGAAAGGGAAAAGGAATAGTTCTCCAATTACCTGCTGGAAGCCGGTCCATCCTTGCTGCTTGACACAGTCGCTGCAGGGAAGAAACATCTGCACAGCATATGTTTCAAGGGACTTGGGGTATATGACATACTGTTCTTAATATGTTTGCTCCCCTTCTTAGCGCTATGTGTTTTAACCAAGGGCACCTCTCCGAGAAAGGTTGTTTCCCCAGGTGGGGATTTTTCCCTGGAGTTAGGGATTAACAGGACTAAGGAAGGGAATAAAACCTCTTAACTAAGTGCCAGGTGGGTAATTAATCACTTTAACTATGAACACGCTTAAACTACGTAATCTTCATTTAGGATAATCTCCTTCAGTTACTTCCATGTCCTTTAACAGAACAATAGAGTAGTGACCTTGGAATAGAGATAACAAATGCCCTAACCTTTGGAATAGAATGGATAGGATTAAAATCAACTGGTATAAATACAAATGTAACAGGAGAATAAAGACAGAACCTGGCTAGAGAACCTGGCTAGGCTGCTGATCAACTGAACGCTGTCTCCGTGTCATTCCTTCTTCGCCGACTCCGTCCACACCTTTGGGAACCCCTCGACCTGCTGGGGTTGGACCCCAACAATTACCTATTTTTATTTTGGAGATTATTGCTGTTAACACACATATTCATAAATGTTTTAAAATATGTAATCCTGTAATATGTGGTATATATATATCATATAGCATCTTGAACATTTTTTCATATCTAGATACACAGATGCTTGTTCTTTTTAATGAGTACAAATTATTTTATTATGTGAATATACTATAATTTATTTAACCATCTCCCTATTAGTAAACTTACTTGTGTCTTTTATGTTTGAAAATCTCTGACCCTTCTAGCTCATGTTAAATCACATTTCCTTTGTTTTAAATTTAAATTATTCAACACTAAACATTAACTGAGTACCTCCTATCTTCCCGGCACTGTGCAGGGCACGGGAGCCGCCAACATGCTTAATACATAGCCCCTGCCCCCAATTTGAGTTATCACAGTCTAACAGGAAGACACACTCCTAAAAAACTGAGAGAGAAAGTGACATGAGCTGGAATGCCTTAGCTATATATTATTAGTTCCACTTGGGGAAGGTAAAAAGGGGATGTTAGAATTCAACTATAAAGGATGAGGTCTTCTGGGGGCAAGGAAGAGACAGGATTTATACACAGGGAATAACAACAAAATGATTTGGCAGGAAAGAGCATGTGATGTACCAAGAATGGCCAGTAGCTCAATGTGACAGCAGCGCCTGTGGGTGTGGACTGACCAGTGTTGTACTGTTTGCCCAGCAGTTGGCTATAGGAAACATTCAACAAGTGAATAGAAGGACATGTGCTCTTTGCCCAACTGGACTCCAAACTCTCTTGGGGTTACTCTCTCTATGGCCTGCCATGCCTCCAGTGCACGGGGCTCTTTCTTGAATTGGTCTGATTTAAATATATATATCTTATTCACTTTGCACTCTTAACCATGTCATGTCCCTCTTTTTTGCAGAGTGTAGTCACTCAAGAAATAGAACAGAATTCAGCCATGGCCCCAAGGAAGAGAGGTGGACGGGGGATTTCATTCATCTTTTGCTGTTTCCGCAATAATGATCACCCAGAAATCACATATCGGCTGCGAAATGATAGCAACTTTGCACTTCAGACCATGGAGCCAGCGTTACCCATGCCCCCTGTGGAGGAGCTGGACGTCATGTTCAGTGAACTCGTGGTAAGTCCCAACCTTCCATCCTAACAGTGATTGGAGGTAGGAGGGAGAGGAAAGGATGTGAGTGGTTTGGTTTTGTTAGCCATGGACTTGCCCTGCTTCAGTGATGTGACCCCAATCTGTCCTTTATGTCTGCAGCCCCACTGTTATCACTGAGCCTGTGGAAAGAGAGAAGGAAGCATTACTATATCAAAGGGCCTTACTGGTGCTTTAAGTGGAGCGATTTAAACCTTAAGTCTTCAAATATGTGGCAGTACTGCATCCTATGTTATTCTTTCTAATTCTTTCTCCATCCCAACCTGATTCTCTACTTGTGTGCACAAACAGTTCCCTCAGCTGCTTCGTACCTCATGGGAGTCCCCAGTGTTTCCTCCATTCCCACTCCCAGTGTACAATAATAATGTCTTTTTAAAAATTAGTCGGACTACCCCCCCGTCCTTGACCCTTTGATGAAAGACATTATTACTTAGGCACAGTATAATTATTTAGCCTAATGATAGGATTGCAATAATAACTGTTGTGGGAAACTTTTTATAGATACTATCATCTTTGAGAATCCACTATCCTGAAGTGAGAGATGTGTCTGATGTAGGATCCAATAACTGTTGTGAGAAATTTTCTATAGATACTATTTTATTTTAGAATCCACTGTACTGAAATGAGAGGTGTAGCTGGTGTAGGACCCATTTACTAAGAGATGTAAGGGCTTTCTTCAACTTAGCTTTCCAGGCATCTCCAAAGTAGTGTTTCTTTCCATCCCATGTTTCAAGAGGATATTATGGCACTGACATGGTGATTAGGAAGACCTTGCTTCAAATTACTGCTCTGACTTTATTATCTGTACTAGTATGGAAAAAGCATATGCCTTTTCTGAGCTTGTCTTCTGGAAAGTGGAGGAAAAAAATAATACTTTCTCCTAATTTGATGTAATGTTTAAATGAGACTAATAAATGGCCCAATGTCTGGTCTTCATTGGTGCTTAATAAATGTTACATTAGTACTCTATCCACCTCAGTTACCACTGGCATTTAATAATGGAGTTAGTTCTAATCAGACCATTTGTATTATTGAGTAGATAACAGAGAGTGCTATTGTTTTGCATGACTGTGTCAAAAAAGTAATATAGGCTGTGTCACTTCCCTCCAGGGTTATTCTCTGAACTGATTGTGTGTCACCTCAGCTCTTTTAGACCAGAATTCACCTCTAAGCTCTTCCTACAAGAGAAGACAATATGAGGGAGTATTATGCATGAAGCTGTTATTTGAGTTCCAGTCTCCTGAGTAGATTAATGGGCCTATTACCAACCAAAACTGGTTGGCAAAAAGAAGAGATGACTCTTGGCAGCACCTTTATACTTTATGAAATTGAACATTTCAGTGTTTCAGCAATCTACCATCTGCCATCGTCACTGCATCCAGACTCTGTTCTAAGTGTTAATGAGGATGTTCGAAATAGAAAACTGGAACCTGCTCCCAAAGAGCTGACAGTTTCAGGAGCAAAAGGGGGGCAATAAAGGTATAATGCCACGAAAGGAAGAAGCACAGCCCACTTATGCTTAGATTGTGTGTAAATGGCTTGTGGTGGTGTTGGTGATGAGGAGGGTGGTCAAGGAAAACTTTCTGGAGGAAGTGAGTTGTGAGGAGCGATTGAAGGTGAGAAGGGAAGTGGAGGGGATCAATATTAATGATAATCTTAGTCATCTTGAGTTAGATTTTTCTGTGATAGCAAAACCTCAGTGGTTACAGCAGCAAATGAAACCAGTGTGGGTCAGCTGTGGTTCTGCTCCTCTCCATCTTCTATCCAAGACCCAACCCTGTTGGAAGAGGAAAGAGAGACATGGTACTTGGGGTGGTGAATACACAATACAATATATAGATGATGTATTAGAGAATTGTACACCTGAAACCTTTATAATTTTATTAACCAATGTCACCCCAATAAATTCAATAAAAAAGGAAAAAAAAGGCATGGTAAACTGCAAGTGGGCTCTAAGCTTGTGCTTGGAAATGACACATGTCACTTCTGCCCACATTTCTTTGGCCAAGGCAAATCACATGGCCACTCCTGAGCTCACAGGGCAGGGATGTATCATTCTTCAGTAAAGACTGGCACCATAAGTCACACGGCCAAGCCTGAGGTCGTTGGTATGGGTGGAGGACACAGTCTTCTCCTAGGGAGGGGCAGTGAACCACCTGCCATGATGGCTACCAAGACGAGCAATAATGAGGTATCGACAGGCTTGGTTTTATTTCCCACTTAAAGCATTTTTAAATCAAATGTCAGCCTAAGAAGACAGATGTTGCTGATAGATGAAGACCTGCTTGGTGGTTGTGGAGCTGGTGGGCAGAGCTTATACCCTCAAAGCATCCACATCCACTGTCCTTTCAATCGTGTTCTGTCATCCTCCCCAAATGAGACCTGAGCCAGAGCCTCTGTGGTGGCAGCTCCATGTACATCTTGAAGACAGCTCATTGTTGTGTCTTCATAAGGGAGAAAATTCCACGTTCTGCCTTAGTGATGTCTTTATTCTGTGTGAAAATTGCCCACAGCTGTTAGTTGTTAAAAAGCCAGTGCCAAACCAGAACTTGAGGCTGAAACCATTGGAAAACAAATTATCTTGAGGTTTGTATCTGTCCTGGTGAGTAACGGATGAATTTTTGTCTACTTCTGATTTTAGGGACTTAAACCACAATCTATCCAACTGCCAAAGGTGTCCTGGGACAAGGGAAGTAGACTCAGAGCCACTGGGACCTCTGTCCTGGATTCTCTTGAGCAGTCGCAGAAGCAGTTCTGCCTCTGCCAATTCCCAGGAGAGGGAGGCCACGTGGGGAGGTGGAGAGTGCATGGCCTCTGGAGTCAGACCACTCTGCAACCTAGCTAACTCCTTTCAGGTGGTTTCTGCTGGAATTTGAGTTTATTTTCTTATCTATAAAATGGGGGTAATACCTCCTCTCCTGTAGGTTGGTATGAAGACTAAAGCAGATAACGTCTTTTAAAGGGCTGACACCTAGTAGGTGCTTTACATCCCACATCCTAGTGCAGGGAGATAATTCATGTGTTTTCTGGGCACAACACTTCTAAGCATATATTCCAGACGTTTCCTTTTCTTGAAAGCTAATCTGACTGCTGTGAGTGAGCCAATGTGGGTCCCAACTTTCAGGCCATTTTACCTTTGTATCTGTTGGAAAGCATCTCATCAGAGCTGGTTGTTGTAAGCTAGTTTCCTTGGCCTTGTCGGATGTGTTACTCATTTAATATTTTTAAAAGTGATACTAAATAGGTTACTTTCAGAATAGCTTACTGCAACCTTATCATCTCATAAATAAAGCAGGCCTGTATGGGAGGTCAGCCATGTGAATCTTTAAAGAAGGTGGGCAGCAAGGAGTGCCTTGTTCTCTAGCAGGTTCCCTGTCATAGCAGGAGAAACAGAATCAATCCAATTTCAGGAAGTAGTGGTTTCTGGAGGTCCCAGTCCCACATCCTGCCTATTTAAAAAATAATAATAACAACATTATTGAGATATAATTCACACGCCATATAATTAACCTATTTGAAGTATACAGTTCACTGGCTTTTAATAAATTCATAGAATTGTGCAGTAAATGTCAGAACATTTTTATCACCCCCAAAAGCACTGTCACTCCCCATTTTCCCCCAACCTGACCATCTCTTGGCAACCACTAGTCTACTCTGTTGCTGTGA
>NW_006293784.1:3560779-3562021 GCF_000327345.1 Myotis davidii | reverse complement strand
CTTCCTTTACCCCACACCCCCCTCCTGGTCGTCCTCTGGCCTCCAGCCACCTGGACAGATGGCGCGCCAGCCCCTCCCCTCCTGCCCAGTCCCCACTTCCCTCCATAGCCCCTACCTTGGGCTACCCTGCCAGCACTGCCAGGGGCCAGGAGTCCCTGCCATTGGGCACCCAGACCTACCAGAGCTGGGTCCCTTCCAGGCGACAGGCCCCTTCTAGGCACAGGGAGCAGAATGCGGTGGGCAGCAGCCACAGGGCCCCGGGTGGCCAGGGCTACTCCCGCTTCCCACCAGTGGCGGAAGGGAAGAAAGGCCAGACTGGCCAGAAAAGGGGGAACCCACGTGTAAGCCCTTCTGTCGGCCCGGCTGGGCCAGACAGCTTGAGACTGGACGGCCGGAAAGTGGATGGCCATAGCCGGAAGCCAGGAGGACGGCCCTCCCTTCTTCCCTTTCGAAAGTCTCAGCCTTGATAGCCGGATGCCTGCCGGGTGCAGTCACGCTCTGAAGATACACCTGCGACTGCACCCCTTCAGGATCCGCAGCCTCCGCAGGCCACAGGCTCTCCTGCTGGCGGCCTACACCCTACACGTGAGTCACTCCTCAGTGAGTGCAGCCTATCAGGGCTCCGGGCCTTCAGCATCGCCTCCTGTGCCAGGAGCAGGCATGGAGATGGGCAGTGTCAGGGCCCGTCCCTCTGCTCTCCCCTTCCACCTGCTCTGCCCCGAGGGCAGCCTCTGCTGGGCCTGGGCCAAGGCCGAACGTGCCCCGGAGGCTCCGCGTCCCAGCCCTACAGGCAGCTACTCCAGGCCTCGGACCCAGGGGCAGGACAAGAACCAACGCCCTGACCCTGCGCTCAGAACAACGGCCTGCCCTGCCCGCCAGGCCACCTGTGACACACCCGACTCATGGCCCCCAGGTCCTCCTGTGCACACGCACAAAGCAGCTCGCCAAATACGGTAAGGGCTGCCTTCAGATCACGCATGGCTCTGTACCCGTGGCCCCTTCTTCTTGATGGGGAAATGGGCACATGTGGGCCTGGTTACTGCCAGAGACGCACAGGCCCGTGTGCTTTGGGGTCAAGGAGCCCTTCGACCTCCTGCTCAGTGGCCTAGAAGATACGGCTGTGACGACTGTAATGGAGCCAGTGCTACGAGGCCCAGACTGCCCTGGGGAGCCGGGCAGTCTAGAGGGTACGTTCTGTCTTTTCGGGACAACATAAGAGGACCGTGGACTGTGGACTGTGGG
>NW_006293784.1:3556327-3560653 GCF_000327345.1 Myotis davidii | reverse complement strand
TTCTTTTTCTCTATGTGCTTGCTGATCCACAGTGTCTGTGCTGCATAGTTTAGAGTTTGAGAAATTAGCAGCAACCTTCCCCAAGATGAGGCCTTTGACGCGTGATTTTTTTCTGAATGAATCAGGGCAAGATGCTTTTCGATGGCTGACATTTTACCCAGAATCCATAAAACAGCGGTTAGCTGTTATCAACTCTATTTTTAAGTAATGTTAAATCATAAGGCCCATAGGGTCATCTTTATTCAAAGAAACCAATTAAAATTGTATTAACTTTGTGTTCAAAAAAATAAAATAAAATAAAAAATAAGATTCAGCTGAAGTCTTGTATTTTCTACAGGCTTCTAAAGGTCTTAGGTTCTCCCCACCAACCTATTTGAAGAGTTCTAGGCATGACAGCTCTATACACTGTTTTTACTCAAGCAACTTTTCCATGTCAATGTTAGTAATAGGAGATTTCTTTGGGATGAGCAGAAGAATGTGTCATTATTGGCAGACCAATTTTTTTTTATCTGTATGTGTGTTAAGTGCCAGACCCTGAGGTAACTGGTCAACAAAACAGACATGGTCCTTCATGACTTTGAGAGGCTGGTGAGGGAAATGGGTAACTAAACACACAGTCTTACCCGATGTGACCAACCGCTATGAGATGGGGTATGCTCAAGCGGTACATTTTGTAGGCATAACCTGTATTCTACCCCACTCCCCCCCCCCTTTTTTTTACAAGGAGGAAGTTCCACTCACAGGCCCCATTTCCTTCACCTTTAACCCTCTTGCTGGGGAGTAACAGTGCCAGCTTCTCTTCAGTCTCAGTTTCTCTCCTGTTCTGTATTTCTCTGAAAATCAACCTGCTTTCAGAAAACACATATTCTGTGACCCGAGGTGCTATAAATGTCATAGGAATGAGCCCCCTTTGGGAGTTCTGCAGTTGAGCAGCTACCCTTGTGATTGGTGGTGAATGTCCAGTTCATCATGAAATCTCAGCAAGCCCACTTGTCTGCAGACAAAAGTTGATTCTCCCAACTTTTTATTTCCATTTGCTGATTCCTTAGCTTAGCTCTCATCATTCCAAACTTGCTGGGGAAGGAGGATACTATTTACTGACAACAACCACCAAGCCCCTCAGGCATCAGGCACCTAACCCAGTGTGAAAGGCTTCCTGGAGGAAGTGACATTGACTGTGTGACATGAAAATCAAGAAGGAATTACTGAGACAAAGAGGAGAGAAAAGAGTGCCACTGACCGTGAGAACAGCATGCATACGTGCTGGGAGGTGAGAGAGAAAGTGTGGGAGACTCAAGGAGGTGAAAGTTTGTAGAGATGGAGCATGAAATAGGAGGCTGTGAGCACTGGGGGCTCTGAGAGGCGAGCCTGGAAAGGGAGATGGGGTGGTTGTATTGTTACTTAAATTATTTATCTCGGACTTTTTCTGAACCAGAGGAAAGTACCTCTGCTTTTAAAAAAAAAAAAATATGTTTTTTTTTCAGTGAACTAAATATACCAAAGTGTTTTGCTATCTGGTTATGTTACAAAACATAATGATTTTTGCCTTCTCTGTGAAGTTTTGGTAAGTTTAGCGAAAGGTGTTATATCTTCCAGAGTAGATTCTGAGTGTGTTTCCTTTGAGTCCAATTGTTGAGGTGAAATGACTTCTTGTTACAATTCATACCTCCTCTGGCTACTTTAATTTTGAAATAGAATTACTAGAAGTTCCCTTTCCCTTTTCTACTCAATGCATAGACTCCTGCATACATCAGGAGTTGATGGACTAAGGGTTTCCTACAGAATATTCCCTGGGAACAGTGCTATTGGACTTGATTTCTCCTCTCAGGTTTCCTCTGCTCTTTTGCCTTGTGAAACATAGAATGTCCCACTGCTTTTCCTGGTGAGATTTTAGGTGAGTAATCAGACAAGTCTGATTATTATTTTTGAAGTGTACTATGGTAAATCACATGTCTTACAACACACCGTCATATACCTGGAATCCATTTTACAACTGATTAGAGGGAAACATGCTGTACATCACTGTGAATTTATAGCTAGTTGAAAATAATACTCAGTATGCCCCCAAGTTTTCCTAAGCCTAAAATAATACCACTTCCATTTTCCATGTTTTTTTGAAATATATTTTTATTGATTCAGAGAGGAAGGGAGAGGGAGAGAGAGATAGAAACATCAATGATGAGAGAGAATCATTGATTGACTGCCTCCTGCACATGCCCTACTGGGGATCGAGCCCACAGCCAGGCATATGCCCTTGACTAGAATCGAACCTGGGACCCTTCTTCAGTCCACAGGCCGATGCTTTACCACCCATTGAGCCAAACTAGCTAGGGTTCCATGGTTTTGTTGTTGTTGTTGTTGTTGTTGTTGTTGTTAATCTGCTAGTTCTTAGTCCTCCATTTATTTGGCCAATGGGTCTCATGTTCTTGAATAATATATAGAGTGTTGTGCCTTTCAGGAAATGTTAAAATATTTTTTAAAAACTTACTAAGAAATTCATTACCAGTCATAAAACCACCATTTATACTATTGAGGATTGTCAACAGAAGTTACAATCTCAATGAGGAAGGTAGTGATGATGGATACTGTAGGATGATGGCAAGATTTGTATCCTCATAAATATAATTACTTACTGTAGGTCCATTTTATTAAGTACTGAGGACATTCTTAACATTGTAGCCAGAATAGAATTTGAGAAATGAAGATAGAAGGAATGAGAGAATTTAGTTGATGTATCAGAGTTAGATGAATTCACAGTCAAGGTAAGCTATGCCAAGTGAACTCCCTTGGGGACCTACATCAGTAATCTCTTCATTTTTTCAGCATATTCTGAAGTCACTTTGGTATGAAAGAAACTATAGGAATCCAAATTAGTCTCATGGATTTACCAGCATACAAATTTTGTTCTTTTACTAGCCATGTGAATTGTTACCCATCATCTCAGGCTTCCAACATAATATTTTATTATTATTTCTAGGGCTATTTTAAGCTCTCGTTAATAAAAAAAAAAAAAAAAAGTCTTCCATTTTCACCAGAATTGATGAATAGTTTCAACACGTTTTATTTCTTTATTTTTAACACTTTCCTTTTATACTAAGACCATGATTAAGAATAAAAAGTTTCTTCCTTGCTGGTGTGGCTCAGTGGTTGACATTGACCTATGAACCAGGAAGTTGAGGTTTCCTGGTCAGGACATATGCCCAGGTTGTGGTCTCGATCCCAAGTGGGGGGCATACAACGATATATTAGAAAGTTTCTTACAGGAGCTATTATTCATATTATTCAGTTCACTGTCTCTAAGAAAGATGAAAAGATCGGGTAGCAAGAACATAAAATTTTAACCTGATTGAAGAAAAAAGAAACTGGTTGTAAGGAGCCATAATTTAAATCTATTGTTTCTTAATTAGAATGTGAAGGATTGCTCAGCAATTAAGCAGAGGAAATCAGACTTCAAAGATATACCTAGAATAGTCTCAAAGTTTCAGTTGTCTGGAAGCTAGAAATCAGGGTCTAATGAAGGAATTGATATGAAAATTGTTCTGTTTCTATGAGGTTACAGATTATTTTTATTTGATAAACCTATAAAGGTTAAAAGAAAAAATTCTATTTCGATAAAGGACATGATTAGTTGACAGAGAAGAAAAAATGTTGGCTAGATCTCCTCTTAACACTGTGGCATTTTTGGATAAATCAACTCGATGAGTACATAGAAAAATATTTAGAACAGCATGGAAATATGCAGTATATCACAAAGGAAAGTGGGAATGTAGATATGGGCTTAAGTGCTAAAATTCCTATGAAGTCGATGTGAGCTGCTGCCAATGTACAGTCAATTTAAATATGACAAAAAATGATCCCAAACCCAGAACTTGATAAATAAGTTTCGTTGGCCCCGAGGTCAACTGATGGCTGTGGTACAGGGTGCTGTTGTTGACATAGGTGGTTCAGAATTAAAGTCTGCTTAGAGACAGTAAGATGGTCAACATGGCTTCTTAAGCTTCTTTCTTGTCCTCTGATTCATTAACCAAATGCAGTCAAGTTTAAGTTAAAACCCCAAAACCATTTTATTCCTTGTAGTCCTAAATTTATATTTTATTGCACTAAGATCATTCCAATTGTCCTTTTCTACAGCTGTTAAATTTAGATTTTGACTGCATGTTGCATACTTTGTTATCAATCATTACCTTTATTTCTGGGTGCTTAATTTAAATGATTGAAAGGGGGGGAGCTTGAAGAGATGGAGGAAAGAAACTTTTTTTAAAATACAAATACTTCAATGTCATCTCTGAACTTAATAATGTTATTAAGAAAATGGTTGTACTATTT
>NW_006293784.1:3502757-3556004 GCF_000327345.1 Myotis davidii | reverse complement strand
CTCTGTACCAGCTTCATCTTTTAGTTATAATTTTCTGGCTCATGTGTGTTTTTTAAAACCAGATCCCTGAGAAAGTTGCATTTTTCCCCTTTTATCTAATGTTAAATAAATCCACCAGAAACATCCTACAGCTGCTAGTTATTTATTTCATTACACAGTGTAATTTTTAAAAACTAAACTAAACCAAATGACTGAAAGCTCACTCTAGTTGTTTTCAGGAAAGATGGGCATTTCTTGGATGTAGAAGAAAAAGTCAGCTGTCCTTTGCCATCATCTAAACAATCAGACAGTTTGAGTTTGTTCCCATGGGGACACACATTCTGTTCAATTCACTGTAAATATGCACCCTTGCATCTTCAGAGTAGAATGGCACACAGGCTTTGTATTTGCCTATTATACCCTCAGGATTCCCAGGGCCTGGAGCAGTGCCTGACCCAGAATAAGTGCTCAGGAAATGCTTGTGGCATGGACGAATAACTAATTACTGAAGGATAGCACATGAGATGCTCAGTGAATATTTGAATGCATGCTTCTTTCAGCAGTTGGGTTTGTATTTTGGATTATTATCAAAGTAAAAGTGACAGATTTCGGCTGGTCCCTGCACTCTTCCTGCTCCCCATCACCTATTGTCGTTCTCTTTGCTCATCTTCATTTGAAGGTCACTTACTATGGGAGCACCAAAGTGGCGGGCAGATTAAAAGGATAAGAGTGATAATGTTGAAGAAATATTTTCTGTCCTTAACAGTATCTCTACCATATATTACATGGTAAAATAAATAAATAGATGCAATGTGGAAAGAGACTCATTGTACTAGGTATCTTTTGACATGATTAAAACTTAAAGATGTCACCTAAGCTGCCAAACATGTCTCTGGAGGGCATGCTGAGCAGGTGTGGAGGGGCTGGCAGGAGCAGTGCTGGTGTCACTGAGGCAGGGTGTGTGTGTGTAGAGTTGGCTTCACAATTGCCAACCGATGATTTCTCATCTGTCACTTTACAGCTGGGTCTGTGTCCCAGGAGACAAAATCCCTCCATTTAATTAGGAAAACACTGCTTAGAAATCCTCTCAATTAAGCCTTGTCAACAGAAGCTGTACTAGATTGTAGGTGTAAAAACTGGAAATTGGGATGACTGGATGGATATTGAAAGATAATTTTAACATATATTTAGAACATTTATTTTAGACTACTAGAAAACTGCTGGCAAGGCAGACTAATTTAAAATTACTCTGATGAGTTTCTAGTTGAAATACACAAAGAACCTAAATAAGAAACCTATAGGGTTAGAGCAGACTTTGTCTAACAAATTGGGTATAGTTTGCATTGCCTACTATTAAAAGCAGGAAGAAAAATAATATAAAACACCCATCATTGGTAGTAAGAAACCAAAACTTATTTCTATTTAGTCAGCCTTTGCCTGTGGGATTTCTCAAGTTTTATTTTTCTATATTGAAGGAAGAGATGTCTATCAGACACAGAACATTACTGTGGGTGGTGGTGAGTCATGTTGTGGTATTTTGTATAATGACTAAGAATGTTGGCAGAAATCTTACAGGCTGAAAACCTGTAAGGTTTGGTCTGTGTGTGTACACATCCCTTTTGAAATTTAAAACTCTGTTGGTTTCCATTTATGTCTTTCTTAACTGGTAGGAGCAGCTAATAGTTCACGGAGTGTACCTCTATTTAGTATGACAAAAATCTTATTTAATGTTCAGATTCCAAACTATCACTGAGAAGATAAAATACTGTTCTCAGGGTCATTGTGGTTAAATTTTAAGAGCTATGTTGGCAATTCATAGCTCCTGGATGTGATGGTCATTTGCTGTGATGGGGTTGGATGTTCATAAATTTAATGAATTATCACAGCCTAATAGTACATTTTCCCCATACTGCCAAAATGGCACCCTTCAGCCCACCATATGCCTTGCCTGGCCTTTTCCCCCTGATGGTATTTATCACCGTGTTATATGACTTGAGGTCTGGTCATTTGCCCCTTCAAAGGTTTGACTTGTTTCTGATAATGTTGAGTTGTAGGATAGGAGAGAGGGTTAAATCTGGAGAAGGCGGGCATTGCCAATTAGTGGTGGGGTGTATTTGAGATGAACCCAAGGGTTGCTGCCTGCTGGGCATGTGGGAAAACTTTGGCATATGGTCAGGTTAGGATGGGCAAATACGGCTTGTTTGCTGTGAGCAAATACTTGGTATATTTAATTTGAAGGAGAGAAGTGAGCCTTGTCTGAGTAATAATATAATCAGGAATTCTGTGAGCTCTCTACATTGAGTCAGGTAGATGCTTACCTTGTCAAGAACCATTAAAAAGTAAAACACACATAAAACTCAAACCACCAAAAACACAAAACAATGAGTTGATTGTCAGGTGACTCCAAGGGCCTATCTTAGCTTCTCCCTCTCATTTTTCTTCTCCATTCCCCCAGCATTAATTACAGGTCCTCCTACCTGTGAATGTATTGGTATGTATATAAAGAATTCGCTTAACTCATTGGAAATAGAAATGCTGAAATTCTTTATTAGAGCTTTCTGTTAGTAGCTAGAAACTTACTTGTTAGCTCACTGAAATTTAATGATTTGGTAGGTTTTCAAGGAATGAATGCTTTTAATATTGCTTTGGAGGTTTTATAAATAATCCAATGTTTTATTTAGTTCACATCACTGAAAAGAAGTTTTCAACTCATTCAAGACCCTTATTGTATATTATTTAAAAATTCCTTCCCTTGCTTTATCTAGCAAATCAGTCCATTTCCTGAGATTTGTTTGTACTGTGCTGATTGTTTTCTGATTTCTGTAGATTTCTCAATAGAGCTGCCTGCTTACTCCAGGGTATAGGACTAGTGAGATTTCTTTGTCCCGAAGCTTTTCGGAACCTTTTAGGTAGGACCTAATATTGTGCTTTGTTAGGGATGAAGCCTAGGACTTTAGTTCCCACAGCTGGGCTTCTCTTCAAGTTCCTTTCTTTTTAATAACATATATATATATTTATATATAATTAATACCTTTCCTCTAAGATATTATAAATAATTTTATAGAGATATGACAAATGTAATTAATCTCTTCTCCAAGAAGAAGGGTTTTGTTGGTTTTTCAGAAACTTGAACTTTCTGTAGAGAGGAATGATACTTGGCAAAAGTGTTTCTCCTTTCATCACTCACTAAGTCATTTTCCTTCAGCCAACTTTAAAAAATATCTAATAACATGAAAAAAAACCTCTATGGCCAATGAATGGAGCTAGGCCATACAAGTCTAACGTGTAGTGGCAGAAACTAAATTTGTTTTGTTTATCTTTACATTTATCAACTGCCAGTCCCCAAAACAAGTGGGCTTGTGATCAAAAATCCTAACATGTGGTGCTGTTGGAGGAAGATGAGGTGAGGTGGGGCAGGTTGGCAAAGGCCATATCATGAAGGGTCTACACCTATCAGCTAAGGAATTTGGACTTTATCCTGAAAAGAAAGGGACCTGTTGAAGCCTTATGTCATCTTGTCTTCCTAACTAGATTCTAAATTCCATAAAATCAGGTCTGTTGCTCATTTTTGTATTCTTTATAATGTCTGGCCATGGTCAGCGAGTAAGTGCTGATTGATCTCTAGGGCTGTGATAATGTCTGAGTCTTGCATGCTTGATTCAGCCATATTACTAAAATAGAATGAGTCAGAGCACAGAAAGTTTTGGAATGGAGGGGTGGGGGTCTTATTGCATCCTGGGCATTATGCCTAGGCACCCCCAGTTATTGTCTAATTTAATCTGTGTCACTTTCCTTGCTCAGAATCTGCCAATGGCCTGAGTGCTCTTAAGATAAAGAACAAAAGTTCTTAGTGGTCCTCCAGGCTGCTGCTGTTCAGTCTGCAGTGCTTTTTTTTTAACCTATTAATTCCTAGCCATCTCTCAGCTAGCTCTCACTTTCCTTCCCTGGAACAACCTTCACTGCCGCACCTTTCCCCCAAATAAGGGGGCCTTTGAAGCTCAGCTTCCCGTGTGATCATCATGTGATATTTGATTTCCCTTCTGCCTGCTCAAGAATCTGAGCTCTGTGATACCATTTTGTCCTCTATACCTAGCACAATGCCTGACATTTAATAGAAACACTTTTTTGGTTGCATGAATGAATCCTTGAGATAACTGTCAGACATATACTATCACTAATTTTTCAGGAGAAAAAATTGAAGTTCAGAGGTTAAGTCACTTGTTCAAGGTTGCACAACCCATAGAGCCAGACCTGGAACTCAGGGATGTCTGACAACAAAATCCTCCTCCTTCTGCTAACAGATAGCATGCATTTTCATATTTGCATCAGCGTTGTGATTCTGCCTACCTGTTGAATGATCGATAGAATGAACAGGTTCTGGTGCTTAAGAATGTGGGCTCTGTAACCAGACAGTCTAGACTCAAGTTCCTCCTCCACCTTTGTTACCTTGAGCAGGCTACTTAATCTCTCTGAATTCAGCTTCCTGGAAAATGAGGTAATATTACCCACTTAATAGGATTGCTGTGAGGATAAACTAAATTAATTCATATAAAATTCTAATACTAAGTACACAGAATGTGCTCACTAATTGCTGGTCGTTACTATTACCAGTATCCATTAATTCCTTCCCTTTTTTTACTGTAATCTAAAATTATATCCAGAGACCCTATAGCAATTTTTAATTTATTTTATGAAAATTCACTTCTTGCATGAAACCATCTGCTCCTAAGTCCTTGTTCAACTGTGCTCTCTCAATTCTAAATTGGTCATTTCGGTGTCACGGCAGAAGCAGAAATTTTCTACCTATAAGAGCAAAATGTGGTACTATTAATAGCCTTTGCTCTGAATATTTAGATTTTAGGATTCATATTTTTTTGCACCTCAGCTCAGTTAGCAAAAACACAGTGCCGTAGTGTAGTAAAGGATGTAACATTAATAACACTGTTCGCTCTCTTACAAATCACAAACCTTTCCCCAAACTAGGCACGAGATTATCAAGCTGTTAGAATAACTAACCTGACCCCCTTCCCCCCAAGTAATCCTAATTGTTGGGAAGTGATTTATGTCACCATTATTTTCCTCATTCATCAATAGATGAAAGCAGGTGTGTGACTTACAGGAAATTAAAAAAGAAAGGAAGGAAGAAAAATAATTACTTCACATATATAATAGTTGCATGCCAAAATTATAACATTTTTAGCATGTTCCCTCTAGTGGAACTTTCTCTAAATATTGTTCTTTGCCTCGTTGTTCATTGTTGAAATTCTTAACTAGCTTTTTTATAGTTAGTATGTAATAGCATGTGGGTGTGTTTTAGTGACTTAACTGCTACCTTTTTTTTTGTTAGTATTATTGATTCCAGAGAAATGAGCAGAGAGAGGTGGGGGAGGAGAGAGAGAGAAATATCTATCACCCCCCATTCCCCCCCCACACACACACACAGGCACACGCACACCCACGGGGGATGGAACCAGCAACCTGGGTATGTGCCCTGACCAGGAATGGAACCTGCTACCTTTTGGTGTACGAGATGATGCTACAACCAACTGAACCACATCAGCCAGGGCTGTTTACCTTGTTAAAGAAGATGTGTTTAAATGTTGAAAGAAATAACAACAGTATAGTTGCCCCCACTGCCACCCCCCGCCTTGTCAGGCATTGCTACATGCTTAATTGATGTTTCTTATCCTCACAAAAGCCCTGTAAAAGAAATGATATGCCCACCCTGGAGATGAGGAAGTAGAAGTTTAATAAGATTAAGAACTTCCCTGGGAAGCGGGAATGTATCAGGCCCTGAGTGGCTAGGCCCTGGCGGTACATATGGGTGTTAATAAGACAGAGCATCAGCGGTAACCAGAAGCAAGCCTGGCAACGTACATGGGGTTATACGTGGAAGACCGTCAGGGCCAGCTGAGGAATGCATGGTTCATTTTGTAGGTAAGGTGGAGCGAACGAAGTTTTTGAATCAGAAGCTCAAAATAGCACAGGTGCTCTGTTTTTAAGGTGGTGGTTTTAAAGTGTGGTCCCCAGACTAGCAGCAGCGGCAACGCTTGGAAACTTATTAGGAATGGAAATTGTTATACTTCCTCCCACCTGCTCAGTCCTAAACACTGAGCGACCAGTGATGCAAGGAGTCCTCTGGGTGATGCTGGTGCTGGCTCAAGTTTGAGAATTCATTTCTTGATGAGTTCTAGCCTTGCTGTAGGAAGGAGTGCAGGGCAAGGAGGAACATGTGGAGGCTATTGCCAAAAGCCAAGGGAAGGGTTATTAGAGCATAAGTTTGGGTGGTTTCATTGGAAATGAAGAAAAGGAAAATCATGAGACTTTTCAAGGAAGAAATAATAGGACTTGATGATGAAATGGGGTGTGAGTATGAAATAGGAAGTCAGTGTTCATGCGTCGCAGAATTGCCGATATACACCAAAGGCATTCAGAATGGGTACTGCTTATACTCCTCAAGGATCTAAGCCTAATTGTGCATTAATTTATAGCATCTTTTTAAAAGTCTTAGGCTCACCAATCTGCCATGCTCAGCTAGATAACTTTCCCTGCAGAATAACAATGGGCCAAATGCTCAATACCGACCATGGATTGAGTTATCAAATGCCAAGAACTTTCCTCTAAGCACTTTATATTCATTATCCCATTGTTGTTATTCATTAGTTATGGATGTTTATAAATTGCCTTTCCTCGGTGTCTAGTCTAAGCTGCACACCACTGTAAAGTTAATGTTTCCAGACACTGGTCTGAGAGGCCAAGAGCCTGGGCTCTGGAGTTAGACAGCTCTGGGCTGAAAAACCCAGCCATTCCTTTACCAGGTGTGTGGTCTTGAGCAAATTACTTACCCAGTCTTCTGCCTCAAGTTCTCTCGACTGTATTAAACAGGGATTATTATTACAATGAGGATGTGATAATGAGTGGAACTCTTAGGGTTGCTCTGAGACTAAATGAGAAAATGCCTGCACCATGCTTGGCATGTAAGGTACTGAATAAATGTCAGTGGAATTTATGGTGATGAAGATGTCACTCCCTTGCTCAGAACCTTCATCCCTTCATCAGCTTTCCTTGGTCAGGACAATTAACTCCTTAGCCTGGCATTTAAGACTTTCCACAAACTGGTTTCTCTACCTCTCAAAGCTTTTATGTGATGATGCTTTACATAATCCCAGTGCTTCAGCCAAGCTGGTGTGTGTCCCCCAAACACACCAAGTGTGTGACCCCACCTCCACCTTTGATTCTGTTCTTTCTCTCCTCTGATCACGTCCAAATCCTTTAGGGCCCAGCCTGATACTCAGTGTTTATGGAGCCATCCCTAGCAAACCCTGATCTGTAATACAATTAATCCTTCCAAACTCTAGCGCCTGTTGCCTTTACTGATCAATGGACTCTCTGCAGCAGTGCATGTGGCTCAGGATACTCCAGTCCATCTTCTGCCCACTTCCCCGAACCCTTTAGTAAATGCAGTGCCTCATCTCTCGTGCTGTGCTTGGTGCCAAGCTCCGTGCCAGGATTGCCTTCTTGATAGTGGTAACATGCACCTTAACTTAGGTTCCTGGTCTTCTCTGAGTTCATTTAAATGCGTGTTGATGTTTTTGGTTTGTTTGTTTTCTCTGTCCCTGGTGATGCTGATAACTTACTCGTACGGATAACAAATTATTTCTGAAATACTAATTATTATTTTTCTTCTCAGGATGAACTTGACCTCACAGACAAACACAGGGAGGCCATGTTTGCACTTCCAGCTGAGAAAAAGTGGCAAATATACTGTAGCAAGAAAAAGGTAAGATATACCTTGAATATATGGTTAACTGGAAAATTATCATTTTTAATTCCCTTTGCTCTCCCGTGTCACCACCAGAGTTCAAACAGCTGTTTATAATGTGCAAACCAGAATGACCATGTTCTGTTGTGGCTTTGGTGCTACCTTCAGTAAAGGGACAACTCCTTGGATGTTGTTTTTATCAGCGTTTCACTGGACACCACTTACCTACCTTGTACCTGTAACTGTTAATTCATAATCCTATACAACTGAGACCCAAAATAACATTGGCTGACACGACGACAAAGTCCCCCCACCCCTTATGTAAAAGTTTATATACTGGTATAGGTAGGTTAGGGCTAGTATTGTGGGGGTCACATCCTCTGTGACCACCTTCTAACAGCTTTTCATTTCACCATCTCTAAGGCCTTGTCCTCGTGGTGGCTCTCCAGCCATTTCACATTCCTAACTAAGGCTGGAGGAAAGGGGAAGAAGGAAAACCTTCCCCCCTACGCTCTTAGGGACATGCCCTGGAGTTATGCACTCCAATTCCCCTCACCTTCCACTGTTAGCAGATGGCCACACCTCACTGCAAGGAACACAGTCTTTATTCTGGGTGGTCACTCCCACTTAAAAGCTGGGGGATCTCTTACCTTCACAGAAGCGGAGAATGGATATTGGCAGCAAAACCCCTAAAGCTCTTATTTCCTAGCATCCAGGGCATAGGCATCGCCCGGAGGACTGGAGATCCTGCAATAAAGTTCAGTCTGCCGTCCTTTGAACCCTGGCAGATTCTTAGATATTCCCATTCCATTTTTGGAACCTGCTCATGGCCGACTTTAGCCACTTTCCCTCTGTTCCAACGGAGACTTGAATCAAGCTGGGGTAAGAGGAAGGGCACGGACAGCACCCAGGAGAAGTGTTACTTCTGTCTCACAGGCAGTGGACACGCTGATTACTCACTGTTGTCCCAGGGAAATAAGAGCAAACTGCAACAATCCAGTATCTTTCCAAGTCATGGTATCAGTCAGGGAAGCCTTTCTCAGGTGATTTGTATGATTGGGGCCTCCATTTGCCCATGTGCTGTCTCTTAGCAACGGTCTCCTCTTTGCTGCCTATGTAACTGGCATGCCAACCTCCAGAGCCCTTCTCCTGCATGAACCTGCCGGTGCCCCTCCCCAACCAGACTTGACGTTTTGGCACCATGTTTTACTCGTCTCCATAATCCAGCTTCTGATACTTTGAAATGAATGTACCACTGATGAGTGAACCGTAAGTTATCATTACATTAAACTGAACTGTCAACATTTTGAAGCACATTCAATTCTCCACCTGAGCAGTTACACTATGTGTGGGGTTTGGTTCTGGGGCCCTTGCTGAGAGACAGGTCCAGCTGTAACTTCTCTGTGTGAACCTCAAGCCACTATCAGATCAGACCAAGCGCAGCCTTAAGGGCTCCCGTTCAGTCATAACCAGGAAGATGTGTTTGTGAATGAATCTGTCCCCTTCTCCTCTTCCTCTTTGTACACATCTTGCCAACTAGAAGAGTTCTCTTCTGTTGAACTGATTGTCATGACTCAGGAAGCAAATAAAACACGGAGAGAATTTTAAAATGAAATATAATGTGCTCAGTTCTGCAGGTGATGTATAGCGAGGTCTTTGGAAAAGGGAACTTTTCACACAGCTGTCTTAAAGACCTGGCCCCTGGAACTGAGAACAAAAAGTCCTCAAGTGCTTGTGTACACAGAGGACATTGTCTATTTTGGCTCATCCGAAAACAGGTTTTTTTTCTCAAAGTTAGGAAGCAATATGAAGCTGGGATTGAAATATGCACTGGAGGAAAGGAAAGGGCAGGCAAATGGGAGCAGCTCACCGAGGGAAAAGTTTTCTTCTTTCCCAGATTTTATTACACCCTTGACAGCAATTGAAAGTTAATCATGGAAACTACTGCCCCTTAGATTAGAAAAGGCAAACCCTGGGGAATAGTAATGACCTCGGGCTCACAGCTGCTGCTCATTTTTCAATTTCCAGGGGGTTTTGCAGTACGGATATGGACGTGGCCACTGGCTCAAAATCCTACTCTTGGTGGGTGGATGGCCCCTCCTGCGCGTACCTGGCCACATTGCACAGATCTCTGAGAATACAGTTCTGCAAGCTTCATCCCAACAGCTTGGATTTCTTATGTGACTTAGTAGTGGCGCCTCGGAGTGGGGAAGGCATTTTAACTCTTTGGGGAGTCCTGTGGGCATACAGATCTGCCTCACTTTAAAATGGATAGTAGCAGTGCTTGACTAAGGATGTTGATTAGAGCTTCTCACACTGCTGAAACTAGACTATGCCTTTGGTCTAAAATGGGCCTTTTTGAGCTCTTAATAGATCAGGAAATAACGCAGTGAGTGAGAGAACACAAGCACCTGAGCACAGAATGGCACGATGGTTACCTCTCTTTCCAGAATGTGCCCTCCTGAAGGACAGGTTGGCTCTCTCAGAGTGGAGCCATGTTGGCCATCCTTAATATGGAGGATGGATTATTTTCCTTAAGCATCTCATGTAGCCTTTTCAAATCAGGCTTGTCACTAGCAAGCCAAACCAAAGGCTGAGGGAAAGCAATCCACCCTTGGCTCCTTTACATTTCCCATCTTTCAAGATTAGAACCCAGGGCATTACAGACCTTCTCACACATAGTGAGGCCACCGGTTAGAGGCCCACAAAAGCCAACAGAAACAGACACCGGAGTTGGTGAAAGACAGGCTTTCTGTTTAAAAGTGCACAGGACTGGGAACTGAAGAGGAGGCCAGATCTTTCTCAGCCAAGTGGCTCTTTTCCATCCAAGAGTGACTAGAGTCCCAGCAGTGGCTATCTGCTTATCAAGCTCTGTGTTCATTTCTCAAACTTCTCTATCTAAGTCTCTGGTTGAAAAACCTATTTCCAGAGCCAAAATGAAAGCAGCAAAAGTATTTCTGGTTCTAAAAGAATTGGAAGGAAACTAATTGGAATTTTGCCTAATTGAGTAATCCGGGGGAGAGCAAGAGATGGATGTTGTGGCCTTGTTGAAAGTCCAAACAGATCTGTAGGAACAACTGGACTGGTTGATCAGCCATGGTTTGTCATACGCAGCCATCCACTGTCACATTCTTTAACTTTCATGAAAGATCCCCAAAAGGTCCTGTTGGTGGGGCTTGATGGGGGGAGGGGTATATTTTCAAATAGGAAATGTTTGTGGTTCTTATCTTTAAAGGTAATTCCCTTTTTACTTCCAATCACAACATACTCTTTTGTTTAAGTGAGGTTTTTCCCAGTCTCCAGCCAGAAACTGCATCTGTTAACAATCTTTTGGATTTTAAACTGAAGCTTTTTAAACAATGAACCATCTGACCACGAAAGGCATCTGGCCATGCTGTATTTGCTTATTGTTAACATGATTTTTAAACCCTGGGAAAAGCGAGGAGCAGGTCTTCAGAGAGGAGAAAACAAAATGGTGTATCTACTGTAGTATGGTGACAGCAATCTTATCAGCACAGGAAGGTACCTTTAATGGCAGCTCTTCACAGGGAGCTGTGCCACTGAACCAGTCTGCATAGTATCTAAAACATGCTTTCTCTCCTCTTTGAGCTTCTGAGTTTGCAAAGTAAGTGAATGGGGCTAGGCCCTGTTAGCTGTAGTGACACCAGATCTTTGCGGCAAAGATCAGGATTTAACGACTGCACCTAATTTTTCCTCCTTTCATTTCTGATCTCTAAAGCCAAGGCTTAAGTACAGGCTTTGTAGTATTCACATTACATCTCTGCATCTTTCAAGGTTTACTTTGGAGAAGGTGAATTTTTTCTGTGCTGCTGAGTTTGTTTGACTCAATTAAATCATTCCAGAATCTCACCCAACCTGGCCGCAGTTCAGCTGTTGTGATTTGTGCAGAGTACTGATTCTGAAGACATCTAGCACAAGTGACTGAAAATTCAGCCCATACTTTACATGCAGTCCTTTTATTTGGTTTGCATATCCTAATTGGATCTCCTCCCTGCTCCTCTCCCCAGAAAGGAATTCTTTCACCGAACACACACACACATACACACACAGAGAGACAGATTAAAATTGCATTGTGTATGGTCATCAGGATGCACTTCCTTCAGATCCTTAAAAGTTGAGGCTCTCCTGCGTTTGAAGTACACGGATGGAGTGGTTTAATCAAAACACAGATTTAAAGGAACATGTGCTAAGTGGTGGAATTAAAGACAAAAGGAATCATCAGTTCCCTCACAAACTATCAAACAAACCAGCTAAAAAAGAAAGTTGGTAGGTTAGTCCTCTGGTCGTCCCCACTACCCTGAAGAGAAGCTGCAGTGGGTCTGCTGGGAGGGGAAACATGAACGGTTAGGCATTTGACCTGGAAGATCTGATTGGAAGGACAAGTTAGACATCCTTTTCTTTCTTCACTGTAGCTATTTCAATAGACATTAGAGTGAGTTTTGCTTTTTCAGTGCCCACTTTGCTACATGTCAAGAACTGGGAGAGGGAACCAGTACATGGGAGACAACTAGATTTCAGTAACACTATTTCTAGACTTCTTGAGAAGTACCTGGTTTGGTCTCCTGCCATTGAGTTTTCACCCCGATAATAGATTCCAGTTGGCATTTGTGCCTCTAATGCTAAGAGGTTAAAGAAAGTGGCAGATGTAGTAATAATTAGAAGTAGGATTGGGCTGTCTTTCCCCCTCTATTTCTCTGAAGACTAGATAAGGAAAGCACAGTAGTTGGGAGACAACGAGCATTTCCAGGCTCTGTGTCTCTGAAACTCCCTACCTCATCTACATATTTCCTGGCTCTGAGAGATGAGGATTTGTGTATAATCCCAGATTGAAATGGTGAGAAATAGCAAGCTTTGAGTGGGGCACTTCACTTAATGAAACAGTGCAGTTGGTGAAGGGCAGGTTGATGTGTGAGTCACCTGATGTGTATTGAGTACCTTCTCTGGAGCTAGATCCTGAGGATGATTAACCAATAAGTCAATTTTCCTGGAGTGAGTGGTACTGGTAGGAGAAGCAGATAAAATCAAATAATTGCAGATCTTGTCCTTAAGCTTCGTTATGGGGTAAGCAGACAGGCTCTGGGGCACAGAGGAAGGAGCCACCGAGGGTGTATGCATGTGACTGGGAGAAGCTCCTTTGCCACTCTGACCTATCAGCGGTTATGCTGGGAAAGGGCTGATGTTGTCATGCTTTCACCCCCTCATCTAGAACAGGCTCCTTTTCCAACAGTCGAGCTGTGTTTGCATGCACTGTACACTTTCCCTCTTGATTTGTACTTTGCTCTTTGTTGCTTTTGCCAATGCTTAAAAGGCCAAGTTTAGACTGTTGGCCTAATCTCATCTTTACTAAACACAATTTGTAGGGCTTGTTTGGAAATCTATAAAGAAGCTTAAACTTTGGTAAAATGAAGACATTGGGGGCGGGGTGGGGGCAGAAGGGGGAGACTGAAATAACAGGTTTGTTCAGCCTGGAGAAGAGAAGGGTGGTTATACCCCAGCGGAACTATAGAATCTGTTGAAATATTGTCAACTTGCAATTGGTAAAGAGCAGCTGCCCCAATAAAAACCACACCGACAATCTGATTCTTCCCCCTAAGGACCCACACAGTCTTTCTCCATGATTCAGGGGCTCCAGGGTGAACTCCTAGCACGGCACAACAGGGGGAACGCGGATGTAAACTAGGGGAGAAGGAGGATAGGCTGGAGTCCACAAGGACAGACTGAAGCCCATGTCAGTTCTCGCTGCCTCTGCCTCCAAAGACGGAGGAGGATCCAGGGAAAGGTGGAGCAGTTGCAGAGCGGCCTGCTGCTCCACGCCAATGAGGTTAGTCAGCAGATAGGGGACAAAGTGGACAAAAAGGTACCCACTTTGCTCCCACCCGCCACATCGCCCCTGAGAGAGGCCTTCTGTGGCTCACTGACCCAGAAACCTACAAGAAAGGGTGTCATTCAGCCTCGCCAACTTGAACAGTGCATGCAAACCAGTGTTTGTGTTGTCAAGACAACCCTGGCTCTTTTTTCATTGTCTAACCCAGGGACCCTTTTTCTTTCCTTCTCTCTCTTTCTGCTCTTACCCAGCGGCATTAAAACAAAGGTGAATGTAAACCACCCAGAGTCTGTCAATATCATTTATTAGGCAGTGACTGAAACCATGGTGATTTTGGCCCTGATGAGATTTCTTTAGCTTTCTGCCCTGAAATCCACTAAAGGCGTGTTTCACCTTTCCCCTCCAAGCAGCGTAATCTCAAAGCTAGCTATTCATTTTTTTCCTTAACTTTATTTTTATTACAAAAACATGCCATCAAAATGAGCACCAAATTTTAGGTTAGAGTACAAAATTTAAGGATTCTCTGCCTCTAGCAGCCCTTAAACTAACATTGTATTCCAGTAAGGGCATTTGGTTCATGAGTATTTATTTGCCTCTTCTTCATATAATCCCTTTGTTCAGTAACACCAGTTTGGAGTATGTTTTCCTCCCTGTTCTGTCACTCCAGCCATGCCGGCTACCACCCCTGCCTGGTGGTGTCCAGAGTGGTCCAGGGCTCCAGCTTGTGTTTTCATAAATGTTGACTCTCAGTGCCTAGCTTCACTAATGCAGAAGCAGTAAGCAAACTCACCCACAGAGTGAACCAAAACACATCCGTCTTTCTTCTTTGGTGCTTGGACAAGCAAACAATCTAAAATATTGTAGACACCCTCTGAGTCTTCTGGTTCTACATACAGTCCTGTTTTTCAGGCTTGAGATACTGCTAGCGAAAGGATACAACACAGAGGTTTCATTAAACAAGTCAATTTTCACAAATAAGTAACTTATTAGGTTGAAGCGAGCCAGATTTACAAGGGCCCTGTTCAGCAACAACATTTGTTCAGAGTCTCAGCATTAAAATTCAATAGCGCGATCTAGCTGTGTGATTTCCAAGTTAAGCTAATAAAACAGAACTTCAGTGTTGAGATTATAAAAGAACGTCGCGGCAGAGTTGCAGATACTGTTACTGATGGAAGTCTTAAACCTAGCGACCAGAGCAGACAGTCTGGGTTCCAAGAAATTGGCACTTTCTAAAATTTCTAAAAAAGCAAAAAACTAACAAACCTCAAGTCATGGGATAAATTATTATTTGCTGGTTGATTATTTTTGTTATGAAATTTTTAAATGTACAAAAAAGTACAGAATATAATAAACAACCATGTTTAACAAATGCCAACATTTTATCATATTTACCTTGGATTTTTTAAAAAAGACATAAAGCATTTTAATATAGTTGAATCCCAGTGATGTCTTCTATTCTGAAGGTGGTATGTGGCTTTTTTCTTTAACCTTATTTTGCACATGTAGATTAATTAAAAATATATGGTATTCCTTTATTTTAACTGTGATATAGTAATGTTCATTAAAGGGAAATGCCACGGTTTAATTTTTTTATTCCCCTTTGAATAATATTTCCAATATTTTACTATTAAAAATGTATTGTAATGAACATATTTGTGCATGTGTTCAAAAATTTCTCTAGGATAGACACCTAGACATTTAATTACTGTGTTGTTTGATATGAACATTTTACCTGTAATTGCCTCCAAAGTGGTTGTAACAACTTATACCTATAGTAAATTAGTTTCCAACTGTCTGAGGGGAGAGAATTATTTTCCCATTACCCTGATCAATCAATCACTTGGCATAAGCTTGAATGTTTCAGGTACAAGAAACTGTCATTAAAGTTCTTCCATTTTCTCTCGTATGTCTTAGCAAGTCAAATTGAAGTAAAATTTACTGAAATAGAAGGTGTTCATTTTAAAAAGAAAAACCCAAGGGTTAGAAAATGAAAAGTGTTCCATTCAAATACCATCAAGGCATACAAGGTGTTAGAAGTACATAAAAATGGACAATTCACCCAGCATTGTGTTTATTTGGTTTGACTGCAAAGGAAACTGCTCTGTGTATGGTTCATCCTTCCTCTCCTCTAGATCTTTTTACACCCTGAGTTCCAGCCCCAGGCAAATTGTGTTTCCCTCTCTCAAGCTCCTGATTGATGTATGCCATCACCCAGCCAGGAAGTTCCTCTGGGGCATCCGCCACTTCCCTGACGGTGACTAAGGTGCAGGTGTAGAATCAGCACATCCGCCCAAACAAGCAGCTTAGCTGTGGCTGGAAATCACACAGCAGCATCTTCATCTCGAGCATCTCCTTATAAAATTGTGAAAGTCTTTCTTTTTCATACTCCTTGATTCCTTCGAATATTAAGAAATTGATATGTGCAACTTGCTGTCTGGCTATCCCTCAGGCCTAAAATCTGAGCTATGTACAAGTCAGCTTATGGATTTGGGGATTGTTGGTTCTTCAGTCTAGAGATACTTAACTCTGCTTTCTTCTTCATAGCACTGTACAAACAATGAATATGTATGTGCTTCATGGATACCATCTCTCTTTGATGTTTCCTCAGACTTGCCTTTCTTCATTGAGTCATCCCTTTATCCAGGGCCTTGCTTTCTTTGTAATTAGGGAACGCCAGGCTGGAAGAGGGTGGACAGAATGACCTTGTGTTTGTGTTCATTTCGAATCATTCAAACAACAGTAAAAACAAATAAGTAGGCAATGTACAGCTGAACTAAGCAATGTACAGCTGAGAAAAAATAATTTCTTAGTTGTACAAACCAATTGATGGGGAGTCATGGGGAGCATGGGGTTGTGTGTCCCGTGGAGCTCTATTCTGTCCTCTGGAGTGGAGGCCAGAGAAGCACCTCCCACAGCTTTCACTCTGCTTGTCACCTTAGTGCTGCACTGTGGGGAGAACATTCCTGTGTAGGCTCCAGCCACTGGAAGAGACTTGGAGCTCTGGGTTTCAATGGAAGCCCAGGGCGGGTAGTGGTCTTAAGCTGCCGCAGAGCAGCTATCTTTGGCTTCCCAGTCTTAGTTCTTAACCAGGTCCCTTTTGAGAGCTCGGGTACAGGACAAATTGCATCTCCTGTCAATTGCAGGGTGAGGAACAGTGACTATCTTGGAGCTCTCAATCTTTGTCGTAGAGTACTTGTCAACAGTGCTATTGTGTAACCAAGGTTCTGATTGCAACTATTTGGGCCTCTGAGCCCCTTGCCTCTGTGGATTGAAACACATGGACATAACTCCATTTCACTTCCAAATCTGCAATCTGCACAGTGAGCGAGTGGTCTGAGTGATAGCTCTATGACTGGTAGAAAGTGATATCACTGTATCTCACATCCAAGAATCTAAAAGTAGCTCCCAGTCTGGTATCAGCCGAACAATGGACCCCTGAGGGACACACAGCACAGGGCTCCCTCCAGAACAATGCACATCCTTTGTTTCGGTATTCCTTAGGGCTGTGCTTCCTTCCCCGGTTAACTGAGCACACAATGGAGAACCTCAAGCAGAGCTGACAAAAAGGTTTATCTTGATTACTAACTCTGAACAATTGGGGGTTGAAGCCTGAAGCATTTTGGGAAGCATTAGAGGTTATGAATAGGATCAATAAGAATAGTGTGGTAACTGATGAGCAGTGTCTTCCAAGACACATGATGGGGAAATGTGTCATATGTAGCAAATATTTGCCATCTTTGTCTTTGAGGGCTCTTCTATAGTTGGATGTAAGTATCATACTTCCTACTTCTTTTCTCTTGGGTCTCTCCCCGGTTCTCTACAGAGTCTCTAAGTGCTGTGGCACCTACTTCCATAGAAAGAATGCCGCAAGCCTGCCTGACCTCACGTCTCCAGGAGATAGGTTTATGAAGAACATCAAACAGAAGGAAGTTTTTTTCTGATATCTTTGGAAAAGATGTCAGAGAAAAACAAAACCACTTTCTCTGAGTTTTCCATATATATATACACACACACATATATATGAAATAAGTATACGCATATATATTTATGCATCTTTTTCACTAGTAACTCTTGCACACCTAATACTGTTGCATCTATGTTATGCTTGGTGCATTTCAGAATTTCACACACACACCCCACTCTTCCCCACAGAGTAGGAAGAAGCTTTGAGCTTCCATGTAAGTTAGAATGCACTGCTAATACCTCTAATTTGGGCTTCTCCTAATTTCTTATACTTCAGGAACCTAGTGCTTTGTGAAAGTGGAAGCTGGTTATAGTAGAAAGACTACCGAAGAATACCAACTCTAAATTACGGTGTCTTAAAATTCCCTTGTGCTTCTTCAATGAGGTACAGAACAACATTTGACTTAAGCAATCTTAAGATGGCATCCCCATGCCCTCACATATCTGAGACAGTGATATCTTCCAACTGATGCTTTTCTTCTTTATTTCCTTTTGCCAAAAATGTTGTCAATAATTCAGTAGTGTGCCACAGAGTCAGTGATGGCTTAAAATTAGAAATAAGGTTATGACTCTCCTTCTAGGGGATAGTTAGCTCTGTCTTAGCATTTTTCAGTCATCCTGAGAATGCTTCCGTGAATGGAATATGCCTTTGTGGGCTTAATGTTTCCCCTGATTCTCTTCTTAGTTTAATTACTGTTTTCCAAAGTCCTCCCTTTATAGCCTCGTGTTAAGCATTATATTGCAAATCATAAACACACTTTGATTGTTTTCCCAAGAGTAGGTTACAGAACATCAAAACCTGCCTTACGGCATTCTGAAAAGCTGGTCTGGTAGCAGGAAATCTGGTGGCAAGATGTGAGGCAACAAAGACCATTGACATCACTGATTGGATTTCCACACTGCAAAAGGGTAGTGATGTGTGTCCAGACATGCAAATTTACCAACCAGCTGATCCAATCTACTGAGGACTGTAGCACTCCATGGTGGTTTATGGGTCAAAGACTTGACTCTTAACAAGCTACATAGAAGTAATTTGTTTTATGTCACTGTATACTTTGTGTCACAGGCAACAAGGGAATGTGGGCTTGTATCATTTCTGAAAATAATAATTGAAGAATGTTTCTTTTCTTTTCCATGAAAATGAGGGGAATTGTCATCTAAAATTGCCTTCAGATGTTGGAGTTGTACTGATTGAGATTTTTAGGCTCCAGTCATATTCCAGGCTGTGAAGTGCTTTGCCAAAGAAATGATTTGGTTAATAAATAAAACAAATGTCTCATAGTTTGGGAAGTGGGATGTAAAGTCTCAGTTTTTAATTCTAGGTAAGGATTATGACTGTTTTTTAGATATATCGGAACATGAAATGCATTTTCCCCCAGGATCCTGTACAGGTGACTTTTAAGTTTTCAATTCTTTCAAGTCAGCCAAGGCCTCTTCAGGAGAGAAGAGGGTGTTAGAACAAATTGAGCCCCTGCGCTGTTCCAGAAATGCAGTTGGTTTCTGTACTCTTGAAGTCTTATTGTCATTTGTCTGTTTCATTGCTGCTGTTCCCATGAGGAGAGGAGGTGTCTTTAAAGTAGTACTCTTTTCTTGCTTTTCTGGGGTATGTTATTTGGGGAGAGAACAAAAATGATAGCTGATTGAGAGCTGCTGTGCAAGCCGGATTTTCAATGTGCTAACATTTCATTTCAGGTCATTCAGAAATTTTTGATGATTTTTACGTGTAGATAAAGTTTGCGACAATAAGAAAATAATGTAATATTTTATGCTATCGAGGAAATGTTTCAAAGCATTTTTCTCAGTAGAGCTTTGGATTTTTATTTTGAAGATACATTGATAAGGACTGGAGTTTAGTAAAAATGCAGGAGTTAATAATACTTGACTGTTTCTTTTTGTCATGATGAGAAGAGGGAGTGAAGTCTATAAATGAATACAGTTCTTTGTAGCTCTACTTGCAAAAACTGAGAACCTATTGTCAGAATAAGTTTGTGATCTTGTAAGAAACTCAATGCTAAAGTTTGGAAACATATTCTCATATGTCTCCTCTTGTATTCATGGATCACTAACAAGCAAAACAGGGAACTTTGCTCTCTTATTTATGTATTCTAATATCAAGAGCAGTGCCTTGGCCATTATAAAACTCAATAAACGTTTATTGGATGAGTAAATGAATGAAAAGGAAAGCAAATGACTTTTTAGATTCCGTTCAGCACTGTGAATTTTAAGTATGATGACAGAGGGTTTCTGTCCTGCCCAAGAGAAACCCTATGTTCAGCAGTGTAGTGTTAACCAATTAACTGCCAAAATATTTTGAATTTAATTTAAAAAGGTCCGCCACTTGCATCTATAGACGCTTATGACATACAAATGGTTAATATTGCTCCCAAGTTATGCTAAGTGTTATTCTTAAATGTCATTGGATTCCAGACCAAACTATTGGGCAACAGTGGTCAAGTTTTGCTTATTTTCAGGCTAGAGGTGAAGGGTGTGGGGCGTGAGTCTAAACTCAATGAACTCATAGCTTTTGTTTTGTTTTATGAGCAGAACAAGAAGTCTTAGAAGTACTCCCAATGATTTGCCCAACAAACATCTGGACAGGATAGAGGACCAGGTGCAGCTGTGCGTGTAAGGTAGATAGAGTGGAGTGGTCTCCGTGGTTTCAAGTCGGAGATCAGTGATGTACGAATAGAAACTGTGCCGCACAGCCTAGACAAAGCAACAGAAACAGGCGTAACTTAGGTGGGAGAAGCCTGGAGCAGAGTATTAGTCATACAACTTGGCTTCCACATTACACCTTTATAGATGGTGTTCTCCTCAACTAGGAAAGTACTAGTCATGCATCTCTTATTCTGCTACACTGTAATTATATTGAAATTACTGAATGTTCTGTCCATAGCATTCTGCAGAGTAACCTCTACTTTTTACTATCTTTGAGCTATTTAACAACTCTGAAAATTGTTTTAAAAGCCTGATAGTGCAAATAATTCTTGCCCATTGAAATGCAGATGTTGAATGCAGTTGATTATGGTCCTGTTGACCGGTTTTGTATCTATATGTAAAGAGATGCTTATGTGTGTCTTTGCTCCTCGGATTCTCTTTTTGAAGCCATTGTGACATCTTAGCAGTTCCCTCATTTATTAATGAGTTCACTAAAATCTTTGACATAAGTTTATGTCATGATTTGTCCTATGTCAATATAGAATTTTTAACTTAGAGGATTGATCAAGGGGCTAACATTCTAAATGGTCTGAGGTCTTTAGTAATATTTTAGACTGGAGTACATGATATGATTCCAGGAAGCTCTCTGGGAAAGTGTGCATTATATATCGATTCTACTGAGCTTTAGATCTACCTAGACCAGTGAGGGGAAGGAGCAGGGCTCAGGGTTTCAAAAGAGGTGTCCGGCTTCACACCCATTCATGGAAGAAGTTCCCATGATATTTGAAGAGAGGATGGCTGTACAGGAGAGGAGTAGGGGCTCAGAAGCGTGATCTAGAGACCTAAAAAACAATGCTCTACCGGGGCTTAAACATCCCCCAGTTTCTCCGCAGTCCCTAGTCATTCATTTTTTAATTCATTAACTTACATTTATGTTTAGAGATCAAGTGTCCTCAAGCTTACAACAAGAAAACTAATTTTACTGTTACTAAAATAGAGATACCCAATGCAACAAGGACTGTGCATTTTTACCTCTGCTTCATATGGCATGTGTCTTTTATTTCTAAATCGTAAATGCTGTTTGCTGTGGACCATCCGGAGAGCTAGCACTTGTTTGTTTTCCTCTTGGGAGACGCTGGTCAAATCGTCCCAATGTCCTCTCAATATTTATGTATTTAGGGACTGTCTAGCATTGTACATCACTGACAAGCCATGTGAGAAGAGTCCTTTCATAGGAATCGAGATATATTTGTTGGAGTTATTTTCGTGAAGGGTGAACATGAGGGTCTGATGAACTTATGGAAAATGTGAGATTTATTTATGAATTGAGGAAGATAAACTTGTGCTATACAGCCAGTGGAGAATTTTTGGCTTGGTTAGAAAGAAGACTTTGGGAGAACATAATAGCTCTATTCAAATTGTTCAAATATTTGCTGGGTTATAGCTCATAGGAGAAATTAGACTTACTCCATTCAGTTCCCAAGGGCAAAACTAAGGCCAACAAGTGCTTGAAGTTATCAGGAGACATCTGTCGATTCAGTATGGGGTGAATTTTCTAACAGTACTGGCTGTGATTGTGGACCCCTTCGAGCCTTCTCTCTGAGAGCACACAATCGATCACTTGCTGATGACATATAAAGGACCCCTGAGAGGGGAAATCAAACTGGGGTGTCTCTAGGGTGAAAGACCTAGCTCTATAATCATGTGATGGTTTTCCTTAAAAACATACAGATGTGTTGCAGCATTAGGAAATATAGGGATAGAAGTTTGCTTTTCTTCGATGATCCTAAATGCTAAACATGAGAGCTACCCTCCAGTTTTTCCAGAAAATGACTGGCATTCTGACCCTTGGAGGACGTGTAGGGTTTCCTGGAGGATGAAGAAGCTTCTATTCTGTGTGGGCCCAACCGGATTTTGGCAACAGATGAGCTTGATGTATAATTGTGGCAGTGACCAGATAATGTAACCAGGACCGGCAGACCCAGGAACCACATGACTCTTGAAATGTGACAACATACGTAGGAGTTATTTTTTTGAAACCAACTGCTGCCCTTTGGCAAGCTTTGGATATAAGATGTAGCTTCAGCCCACTGTCGGGTGAGAGGTAACATTGGGAGGACTGAGGAAAGGCAACAGTCTTTAGGGAGCCTGGATTGTGGGCCTGCTGGTTCTTCTCTTAAGAACCTGGAGAGTATTATGCTAAGTGAAATAAGCCAGTGAGCAAAAGACATGTATCACATGATCTCCCTTATATGTAGAATCTAATTATCAAAATAACCTGACAAAATAGATCCAGAAACATGGAAGGATGCAACAGACTGAGGATCCTCAGAGGGAATGGGGGTAGGAAGAGTCCAACCAAAGAAATTATATGCATACTAGAGGCCCAGTGAACAAATCTGTGCACGGGTGGGGTCCCTCAGTGTAGCCGGTGATCGGGGCCAATTGGGGCCATCTTGCCCAGTCCCCATCTCACCCAGTCCCAATCAGGGCCAATCGGGGCGGGTCACTGACCACTAGGGGGCAGCTCCTGTGTTGAGCGAATGCCCCCTGGTGGCCAGTGTGTGTCATAACTACCATTCGGTCATCCAGTCATCCAGTCATAATGGTCACTTAGGCTTTTATATATATAGACTAGAGGCCTGGTACACAAAATTTGTGCACTCGGGACGGGGAGGGCTCCCTCAGCCTCACTTGTGCCCTCTCACAGTCCATGAGCCCTTGGGGGATGTCCGCTCTCTGTGGGGAGCAGGCCTAAGCTGGCAGTCGAACATCCTTAGCACTGCCACAGAGGTGGGAGAGGCTCGCCAGCCGTGAGCCTGGCTTCTGGCTGAGCAGCGCTCCCCCTGTGGGAGTACACTGACCACCAGGGGGCAGCCCCTGCATTGAGCATCGACCTCCTGGTGGTCAGTGCGTGTCATAGCGACCAGTCATTCTACCATTCGGTCAATTTGCATATTAGCCTTTTATTATATAGGATATAGATATGAATAACTCATGGACACAGACAATAGTGGAGTGAAGGTCTGGATAGGAAGGGGGTCAATGGGTGGAAAGAGAGGGGAGGGATATCTGTAATACTTTCAAGATAAAGATAAATTAAAATAAATAAAGGAAAAAAACACCAGGTAGGCACATCCTAAAATAAAGTATCATTAAAAAAGGGCTTGGGGGGTGGATAGAAACAGCTAGGGGCTAATATCAGGATATGCCATGCTATTTTAACTACTTTTAGGGAGTAGTGAGCTTGGTAAGAACGTAGATTTTTCAGACATAGTAGTTCCTGCTGCTTCTCTAGAAAAAGTGCAGGTTACTGGGAAATTCCAAACACCCTATGAGCTGATCTTAACTTACAGCTGGATTTACTGGAGACAGAGTGGCTTCACAAAGAGGAAGAAGCTTGGAAAACAGTTGGTGATCAAGTTAGCATTCTTATGTACTCCCACCCTCTTGAGAGCCAAACTCTATCTAGTACCAACTGTGGCCTGTGGGCCGGATCTGGCCAGCCACCTGTTTTTGTAAATGCAGTACTATGGAAACGTGGTGATGCTCATCCTGTGAGTTATCTGTGGCTGCCTTGTACACATACAGTGGCAGGGTCTTATAGTTGCAACAGACTGTGTGGTCTGCAAAGCCTGAAATATTTATTATCTGGCCCTTTCCAGAGAAAGTTCTCCAACCACTGGCTTCTAGGCTGTTCCTCTAGACTTCATCGGGCCCATCTGTTGAGGAGATGCTGGTTATACATTACTGAGGCAGAGGGGAAAGTTGGCAGAAGTGATTAGCAAGGCCTTCCACAAAATATTTTTCCACCTTCCATTGTACCTGTTTTTTCAATCCAGTTTCACCCACATTGACTCCTGATTTCCTGTCACTCACTTGAGTATGGTAAATGCCACACACATCGTGAAGAAATGCCTAAGAGAATAAAATATTTTGGCCTTTCTGCCTCTTTCTAACTAGAATTTTCTAAAAATTCTAAGCAGAGAATGAATTTATTTATTAGTATACTAGAGGCCCGGTGCACAAAAATTTGTGCACTGGGGGGGTCCCTCAGCCCAGCCTGTGCCCTCTCACAGTCTGGGACCCCTCAGGGGATGTCCACCTGCTGGCTTAGGCCCACTCCCTGGGGAGATTGGGCCTAAGCTGGCAGTCAGACATCCCTCTGGCAGCGTGGGAGCCCTCTCCCAGTGGAGGCTGGCTGGGAGCAGGTGTCTGGGATTTATTTATCTTCTATAATTGAAATTTTGTTGCCTTGAGTGGAGGCCACAGCCAGCCAGGGCAGGCGGGAAACTTGGCTTCCTCCATCACCAGGGCAACCAAGCCTCCTGTTTGCTCCAGCTCCCTGGCTGCTGGCCGCCATCTTGGTTGGATTAATTTGCATGTATTTGCTCTGATTGGCTGGTGGGTGTGCCTTGGGCATAGCAAAGGTATGGTCAATTGCATGTTTCTCTTTTATTAGATTAGATGGTGGTGGATCCATGGAAACCAGAATAGTAATGACTAATGAAACAGGTGACCATTTTGATCACTACCAAGGGATAGAATTTCTTGATCCTATAAATGATCACAGTTAACATGTTTTCTAATAACATTTTCTTTACAAATGTAACAGGTTTTTACTATTTAGTTGCCTTTGTCCTATACTGCAGATTGTCAGAATGAAATTTACTTCATACTATTATGCCAAAATAATACTTTTGTGCTGTTGAAATTCAATTGGTTAAACTTTAATATATCCCTGCTATTTGAGGTTGCTAGTACTCATACATTGCTGGAGAATTGTTAGCCAATCCAGGCAGGGAACCTCATGGGAATATAGTAGAACACGTGAGACATAGCTTTAGTTGGCCACGTGCTTCAGCCTATGATTTGTGGTCTTGTAAACAACCCCAGAGCATGTCCTTTACCATTGATTGACCTTTGCACAGACTATTTCGGGCCTTACTAAGAGCATCTTAAACTGAGGAAAAACAACCAGTTTGCACATATTATTACTTGAGAAATTATCCTATTAAAATCTTGTCCTGTGTTAATTTCAAAAGCTGTTATTTTTAAAGACTTAATTTTTAAACTGTACTCCAAGATCCACTTATATTACCGAAGGACTTTAGCTGCTACCAAGAAATTGTTTACCACACAAATATATAAGTGTGGAAATTTAGAAAATTCTAGCTTGCTTTGGGTACGTAAATCTTAACCCAAGTCATAGTTTCTTTCTCTGCACAGACAGTTGATATTAGGATTATATTGTGTTTTAGAAATAGAAACTCCAATGAGAGGAAGACAATTCGAGAAATGTTTTCAAATATTTGCTGTGGGAGCAGAGGGGTACCCCAGGGGTAGAGAACAGAGATACCCCAAAGCTTATAGGGTCTTGACTCAATGCATTTCACATTACACAGAACACCAGAAAAAACAAAGCTCTTATCCTAATAGAACATGTAATGCTTTGGAACTTCTGTTTTAATTGTGAATAAACTACTAGTGCATGTTCTTGGAAAAGCAGAAGTTGGGATTGTACAAAAGTTTATACGTGAGAGATCCGCTGCTGCTGAGAGGTGGCCGCTGTTAAATTGAATTGTATATATTTCCATAAATGTTGTGTATACAGTATACATACTTCTCTTTGCTACTGGCAGGAAATATTACTTTGAAACTTTTCCCTCAATATATTTGGTCATTTTTAATATCATTACATAACTTCATTATTAATTACTGCCACAAGATAATTTATTCAACCATCCCCCTTCCATTTGTTAACTTTATTATTTGCTAATTCAAACAGCACTACAGTGAAATAAAGTTCTTTGTAATATATATCTGTGGAAGTCTAAATTTGTAATTGTGGGCTAAATTCCTGAAAGTAGACTTACACATCAAAGACTGTGTGTTTTAAATTTGAACAGTTACTGCCAAGATTCACCTCCAAACTGATTGCTCCAAGTTTTACAGTCCTAGTGACAAGGACTTAGAATGGCCACAGCTAAAGATTCTGGAACAGTTTCATTATCATCCTAGCTGACATTTATTGAGCATGTTCTGTGTGTATTTGTTCCCAGCTCTTTTTTCACTTGTATTAACTTTTTAAATCCTCACAATGACCCTGTGAGGTAGGAACTCATTTTACAGATAACGAAACTAAAACTGAGTCACACAGAGGGGTTACTTATCTTGTCTGACACCCTGTCAGTCACTTAAGGTAGTGAGTGACTGAGGATTCAGATGTGTGTCCTTGATGGTGATAGAGTGACCATGTTTGAGTTTCTAATAGTGAAGTGGTTAAGAGAGAAAAGCCAGCTTTGCACTTAATGTGTATTGCTTGGGATTCATCTAAGGTCTAAGCTTAGAAGTTGCTCTGATAATTTCCTACTGACTGAATTTTCAGCAAGGTGACCTTTGGCAGCTCATCTATATTCTCTTTGCCTCTTATTTCCTCTTTAGTAAAATGAATATAATAGCAACACCTGCTTTGGGGGTAGAGTAAATGAAGAGCACAGTGCTTATAACAGTGTTTGACACAAACTATGTATGTGTTGGATTTTGCTGTTGCTTCCATTATAACTTCCTTTATATAATTAATGTATACAATCGTGTATATTTTGTATTTGTTTCTGTAGAACAAATATGTAGGATTGAGATGGATAGCTCAACGAATAATACCTGTGAGAGGTGGTAAAACAAGGACCCAGGAATATTGTACTCATTGCACTCTGTCAGGAGTTTCTTTCCAGTGCTCCTCGGGGGACTCCCAGGGAACGATTGCATTCATTTCCTTCTGTCTGTGCCCCTGTAGAACTACAGACTCTGGCAGCCTCACACAGCAGGAGAAAGTTGATTCATAGATGTGAGTTTCAGTTGCCTACTGTAGGCATCCGCTGTAGACATCTGTATAGAAGGGCCAGGATCGCACAGGGGAAACTGGAGATGCATTGATAGAATGAAGAACTCTGAGAATCGCCCCCCAGGAATATGGTGATAGCACTTGGTACATTTACAAGAAGTTTTCACATACGTGAGCTCATTTGATTTTCTCAGCATTGAGGCATGTGAAATAAAGTCTTCCCCTTATTTTGACTACAGTATCTAGGTCTACTCTTTATCTCTTTATATTATTAAAGCATTTCCAAAGTGTAGAGATTTCTCTATATGTATTAATCTTCGGTTTCTAAAATGATTTTTGTTTCATAACCATGACTATTAAACTCTATTACAACAGACAGGCTCTCATGGGACCCAAACATGGGGCATGATTTTGTTGTCGTTTTGGAAATTTGCCCTAGTTTGGGGGAATAAAAAGATCTGGCACCTTCTATTTCATTTTATAGGTTCAAATACCACTGAATGCCATTGTGGGTTTTGGCTTGCTGAAAACATTGGTAACAGTGGGGTTTTGCTAATTTTACTCCCTTTTAAGAGGAGAGAAGGGTTCAGCCTTCACACTACCATTTAGCTAGTTTATTAGCATGTTAAATAATAATCAAGGCCTCTTCTAAAAACTCATCAGATTTCTTAAGCTTTTTAAAACCATGGAAGTGTAATCCAGCCCAACTTCAAAGCCGCTGCTGTAGCCTTCGTCCCCATCATCTGCCTTGTTCAGTCTCCAAATTAAATTCATGCAACTGCCTGAGTTCACATATCAGTTACTGCCAGCTTTTTAAGGCGCTGTAAGCAATAGTTACTTTGTCCCCTTTCTGTGACTACTTAAAGAATAGCTTTGAAATTACTTTTCTTTTATCTTACCCAAGTAGACCTGACTAGAAAGATTGCTTACAGAAAGTGTATGGGGTGGTGGGGAGGAGTGTGTGTATGTGGGTTTTTTTGAGGGATAGTATAGGACTGAAATTAATAGCCCCACCTCAAAACCACTATCCTGAGGTTTGGGATTCTGACACCAGTAAATAGATAGTAACTTCTTCATTGTCTCGTAGCAGCTACGAGTGAGTACCTGGTCTAGTATCTTCTCCAAAGGGATCCATTGTCCTAAGCAGCTCTCTGAATGTGAAGTTAGAGAATAGCTGACATTTTCTTCTTCGGGTCTGATTGCTCACAAATGACTTGCAGCACATAGGTGTGCAAACATGCATGGATGGATATCCCCAGCCATCTCCTGGCTGATTCCCCACTCCAGTGGGGCTGCCTGACCCACTTATTTATTTATCTCAGAGTGTGGGTTCAGTCTGGCACAGACCTCCCATCCATGAATCCCTGAGGCTCTGGTGCTGGCTTCAGGTCGCCTGGTTTGTAAGACAAGACTGGCTGGAGTGGTTTAGGAATAGGTTCCCGAATTCCTTGGGTGTCGGTTCTCTTCAGCTCAGACACAGACACATTACATTTTCTATCCAAACTCAGTCTGTCATATAGCCTGAGGACTGGGGCTGGGACTAATGTGTGTTCATTTTATCACCTTCCCTTCAATGTCAAGCTTTATTCCCCATCCTCATCTGAAGCAGAATCTAGTTGTGCTCACATCATATGAAACCCTCCTTTAAAATTGTTACTGTCTGCTGGAGCCTGAATAAACTAACTTACAGAAGTCTAGTTAACAGCTAGCTGAATCCTGTGGCCATTTTTTAAGACAACTTTTCCTCTATTGTGGATTTCATCCAGATGAGTAGTCCAGCAGTACTGTCCTCAGTGTGACACGGACTCAGAGATCCTTTGTCCGTGCAGCAAACACAGTGCCCTACCCAATGTTATTGTGCCCTGAAGAAAAACAACTTCACACCATGATGTGGTTAAGTTCCCATTGAAATGACTTCAGCACTCCCTGGAAATTGACTGGGAGACCACCCTAGTCAAGCGGAGAGCCTGATGATCGAAAGCCAACATTTATAGACAAATATTTTCTATCTCAGTGCCTCCTAGGGGTTTGTGTGGGCCATTGTCTCGATGCTCTGGAAGTCAGATGTGCTTATGGCCCTTGGATGTTTACAGCTGGTGGTATATTACCTTTTTGTTTTTCTCTTCAGGATCAGGAAGAAAACAAGGGAGCGACAAGTTGGCCTGAATTCTACATTGATCAGCTCAATTCCATGGCTGCTGTAGGTACACTTTCTATTCTCTAACACATGGTTTAAAATACAAGTCTAATACAAAGCACACAGTTACACAATTAATTCACTTGAGTATGAACTACCAAATGTCGTTATCTTTCCAAACTCTACTCCAAATGTTCAATGTTGGGAAAACAGGGCTGGAGGGAGGGCAGGAGTGGTACTTGGCAAAATTATTTTTTCCAGTATGTTTTAAATAAAATCAGCACACCCTCAAATATACGTGAGTTTAATGTTATAAGAGGAAATGTAATCTTAAATCTGGCTATGTCCAACTTTAACTTGCAATTGTTCTTACCGATTATTTAGAGTTTCATTACAGCAGCACTGTTCTAAAAATTAATGCCATTTAAAGATAATGACACTCTCTTCATTGTTCTCCTCCAGTTCTCTTATTGAAGATTTATTTAGTTCCTGGGTTCTTGATTTTACAGGGCACCAAGATACTCTCTTGCTCATATAAATAACAAAAAGTCTATGGTATGAATGGTGTTATGAAAAGGCATAATAATAATACCACCACTGGGATGTCCTTGGGAAATCTTTGGTACATGTATTTTTGGTTTAGTAATTGCTTAAAATGCATTCTCCATGTCTAAAGCAGAAGTCTGTGATGTCGGCATTCTGAGCAGCTTGAGGGGCACGTATTGATCCCAGCGGAAATATGTAGTGGAAAACAAGTCATCAGCTTTTAGCCTTAGGAGCTTAAATCCCCTTCCTGATGATAACAAGAGGAGGTTGCCCACAGTAGAACACGGCCTTTGCCTCAGTGGACACACTCATGCTTTTAAGAACCAGTCTGTTAGATTCGGCTTTGAGTTTATACTGTCCATACAGATGATAGCTTCCATAATGCTTTCTTCTACCTCTTTCTTCCTTGCCTTCCCCAGAGTGCTTGTGGAAAATTAGTTTCTTATCGCTGAAAGCAAACATTTTGCTGCTGCTGCAAAAGTTAAAAACTGACCAGAATATGTGAATCATTCACACTTTGCTAAACTTTCAGAGGCCTTGACTTTTAGCAACTTCCTCCTTTCTGGATTTTCCTTTGAAGATGCTTCTGCTGTCCTACAGTGAATAATAAACAGCCCGGTAAATGTGAACAAGGCTAAATTTCATAGAGGCTTCTGCCCCAAGGGTTTCTACTCAGAAAGTACAGCAGAAAAGAATAGAAAGTAACTCCCAAATCTTCCTCATTCAAGGCATCCTCCACAAGGGCAAAGGTGAGAAAAGGGCAATTTCAGCATTTGCATGAATATGTTAGCAGAATGTGAGGCTTGTGGTGGCTATCAGGGATTTTCTATGCTTCTGCCTAAACCCTAATAATTTAGAGTCATTTACATTTCCTTCTTATAAAGGTTATTTTCTGAATTCTTGTTCTTTGCTGTTAGGGAAAAAAGGACCTGCTGGGCAGGCTGTCTTTCATTCTAATGGAGTCACCATTGTTTGATAGCTAACAGGGGCACTTGTTTCTTTGTTAATGAATTCACTTCCATAAATGGAGAAGCACTAAACACTATGGATTTTTCCTTCATATTTTGGGACCATTAGGTTAATTGGTCTTTTAGTGACTTATCCATGCCTGTCCCGTGTCCACCTGGGCTCCCTTCCTGCTCTAGGGGGGTCCGTGATGTGCCCGTGTGTGGCCTCCATCAAGAGCCTTCTTTTCTCCTCATCCAGTCCTTGGACATTGTGTATATTTTTAAATTATATTTGCTTTCTTTCCAAGAGAATCTCAAGGCTATTAAATTGGCAGTCACTTTGCTATTTTTTGTGTTAAACACCTAGCAAAGCTTTCTAATGCTCCGTTAAGGACCCAGCCAGTGTCTTTCCAGGGTTAAATGTCAAAGGCGTTAACAGTTTATGAATTAGTGAGACCAGAGAACTGCTGCATGCATAAAGAAGTAAGGAGGCCTGATAAGACCAGAAACTCTGCTGGATATTCTGTTTTCCTCAGCACACTTGTTGCGCCACCTCCTCCCATAGTTCTGGCTAATCGCTCTGGTAACAGTATTAGAGGATGCCTACAACACACAGCCGAATCCTGAGGCGTTTTCCCGGGGACTGGGAGGCACACAGTTTGTTCAGTCCTTTTATGGCATGGCAGCCAGATTCTGGCTCTTTACTAGGAAATTCTTGAGGGGCATTTATCCATTGTCATCATCCTTTGCCTTCAGCATCAGTAGCGACTACGGCTTTTGAGTGTGCATCTTATGACAAGAAGTATACAGGCACTTTACATGTTGTTTTAAAGACTTACAAGCACCCTATGCTGTAAGTGCTATTTATAGATAAGGAGTCTGAGACTCAGAAAGGTTACCTTGCCCAAGCTCATCTAATTAGGAAGTGGTAAAGCTGGAATTTAAACCCATCAGCCTGAGCTGAAAGACTCCTTTCCAATTTGCCTCTCACTAACTTGGGTTAAAAACCCATAAAAGAGGCCTCGGAATCCCTCCCCATTCCCCACTCCCAAGTTTTCTGAGGCGGGGCAGGCATCTGTTTTCTTTAATGCCTTGAGAGTGATAAACAGTCCAGGTCAAGGACTGCAGCACTTACTAGTTTGTGAAGCCGTTTGTGGAGCAAGTTCAGCTACTTACGTAAGCCTCCTAACAAGGATGCTTTGTTCTTTAGAGGACCCCTGAATGATCCATTGAAGAGTGAAAAATGGAATAATAAAAGTGCAGCCCAATAGGTTGCAGAAGGACCTGGACTCTCGGTGTGTGACTTTGTACACTCTTAGGGTGAAAGGGTGTGAGGTGGAACTCAGTGTGCTTAGCCTGCCGGCTTACTGATTTCACACCAATGAAATGTCCAAACCGGAGCCTGGTTCCTGACTCCCAGCCTGGAAGGGTTTCTGTGCCTGTGCCTTTCTCTCAGACCCGCATGCTCCAGTGAATACTGTAGCAGCTTTGGCCAGACCCTCTGCCAGGGTGCACAGTCTTTGCCCACTTCTCATGTGAGCAGGGCACCCACAGAGCGTCACAGCCTATCCCGCATACTGGATGTTTGGTGTAGCAGCCATCTGCAGAAATGTAGGCATACCCCCTCTTCTATAAAAAGCTGCAAATGAGCCTTCTTCCTAAATGTGAAGATTAGAAACGTGAGACTTGCCATAAATCATTTCATTTTGAAAAGTCCCATCAGTATATTAGGTTCATCTACATCCTCTGCTTTCTCAATACAGGAAGCAATCTTAGATTTAAATCTTGTGTCACATATAAAACATAGGATATTGTGTTTTGTTTTGAGAGGAAAGTAATGGTCCTTATATTGGAAAAAATTCCAATTTAATTTTCTTGACTTTTCTTAAATCTCCCACCTCTACTAGGGAGAGACTCAATGTAGTGTGCTTTTATATGTCCCACCCTCTTCAAGGTTAAGATAAATGTGTGCCAATTCTCTTAGTATTAGTGAACCATAATAAAAAATGTGAGTAGTCTTTAATTTGGGGACTCTTTTGTGTGATTAAGCTTAGGAACAAGGAGTGATGTTCATAAAAGGCTTGATTCTGAGCTGCAGAGTCAAAGGATTGCTTAACCCCTTCCCCAATAATTTTTTTGTTAAAAACGTTTCTTTTTCAGACTAATTTTTTTATTTTGGTTCTATATAGTATTTTTGATGCTGGTTATGAAAACAGTTTGTAATTATTTTTTCTTCCCATTTTTGTGGTTAAGAATAGTATTTCCTCAGAGAGTTTCTAGATGAAATTATTTAGAATGGTACGTATGTAGCTGGTTTTTGAAGGTAAAGTTTTTAGACGAGTATACTCGTCAACGACTGAAAAAAGAACATTTTGTGAAAACGTGTATACACGTTTCTGCCGGGGAAGGGGTTACGAGTGTAGAGTTCAGCTGTGCCTTGGGAGATTAAACATACTTGGCTGGATTTGTGCTGAATTTTCTAGAGGATGGGTCTCATAGAGCTGTGAAGGAATTCACTGACTATTCTGCACACAGTTCTTCCCAGCCACCCTCTGGTGACAGCTGTCCAGATGCATCACTAGCAAGAGGACAACTTTAGCAGAAACAATAACAGCTTAAAAACAAGATTTTACTGATTTTTATTTCAGTTGCCATAAATGATACTGATATTTATGTTTGCTTTGGGCTTTATCCTCGTAATTGTGAAGTCAAAGTTAGACTTTAATTAACATCTAGTTCCTTAACGCTGATACTGTTAACTAGAAAATAATTAAGCAAAGTCTTCCCTTGATGATTTGTTTTCCTGAAAGAAAGGAAGAGACTGGATCATTGCGACACATTGGATGAAAGGCAAACTTTTTTTTCAATGCCCTGTTTCCCAACCGCACATTTTATCAGAATTGGTAACAGGTGAAAAGACTGTGACTAGCCAAGCCCGTGTACAGAGTAGGATGAAGGCAAGGGACCAGTGATTCCATGTGTAGAGGCACCTGGGCCCAGAAGACCTGGGATACTTCTAATACAACTAGGGCAGCGGTTCTCAACCTGTGGGTCGCAAACCCTCTGGTGGTCGAATGACCCTTTCACAGGGGTTGCCTAAGACCATCCTGCATATCATATATTTACATTATGATTCATAAGAGTAGCAACATTACAGTTATGAAGTAACATCGAAAATAATTTTATGGTTGGGTCACAACATGAGGCACTGTATTTAAAGGGCCAGAATGTTGAGAAACACTGAACTAGGGGGTTATGGGGTGAGGGAAAGGAAAAGACTTTTTAACAAGTCTGTAAGCTTATTAGCATTCATGACTTTATAATACCAACTGAGATCTGCTTCCTTAGGACCTTGTTCTTCCAAGTGAGGCCCACAGACCTGCATCCATATTGCATGGAAACTAGTCAGAAATGCAGCCTCTTAGGCTGCACCCCAGACCAAACAACTCAGAACCTGCATTTCAACAGATGCCCAGATGATTCATATCCACGTTAAAGATTGAGAAGCAGTGCTCTAGCAGATCCCTGGGAAGGGAGAGTGCACACACACACACACACACACACACTCCATATCCTAATTGCCAAATGATGTTGAGTTGTTTCTAAAACTTAAGCATTTCCATCGTAGAAAGAATTGTCCATCATAGTATCAGGTCCAATTTAATTCTTCCTTTTTAAAAATATTTGATGGAACCACAAATGTAAAGGACTATACTTTTCGTCTGAGGAATGGGAGAGATAGGGTGGGAGGATTGCTGCCCACCTCAGCTTGATAGTGTGATAATGTTATTAACTTTAATTGTCAGAATGTTGTTATTAACTACAGGTTCGCTGTTCTTTCTATCTAATATAAATAGTAATATCTCATCAAAGTGCGGTTTTAGAATAGTTACACAAACATTTGGACAACTTAATCTCTATTAAGTTTTCTAAACATTGCCTTAAAGCTTTATTTAAAATTGGAAATAACTAACTTTTAGTAGAGATAACAAATATGTGGAATTCTTGGCGTTTGCTCCACATTTTGGCTTGTAGTAAATCTTTGTTACAGATTAATTATTTATTTGTATTAGAAGTAATAGTAGCATGTAATCTGTGGGTTTGCCTTGTTTATACCATAATTCAAATATAGAATTGGATAAAGTAACCTCAGTTTTCTTTGTATAGAGAAAATCTCTGCTCGCATTAGAGAAGGAAGAAGAAGAAGAAAGAAGTAAAACTATAGAGAGCTTGAAGACAGCACTAAGGACAAAACCAATGAGGTAATTTTTTCCTAGGTAGTATATACTACTTGTCTCTTTACTTTTCTTTTTTTCTTCTACTCTTCTCCTCTAGCCCTTCTTACTCTCTTTTCTTTCTAATTCCTTTTTTCCCCCTGCAACAGCCAAACTTTTGAGGAAGTCCTCAGTTAAAAGCATGTAATTGAACCATGGATAAAATACTTTAACCACTGAACATTCAATAAATTGATTTCCTTCAATTAAAAGATATGCAAGCAGCCATTAAAATGGCTAAAATAAAATAAAATAAAAAACAGAGACTAACAAGTGTTGGTGTGGATGTGGAGAAATTGCCACCCTCACTAATTGCTGGTGAGAATGAAACATAGTGTTGCCACATGACCCAACAATTCTACTCCATAATGTATAGATAGCCAAGGGAAATGAAAAAAGTACCCTCCAAAAAACTTACACACAAATGTTCATATCAGCATTATTCATAATAGCAAAAAAGTGGAAACAACCCAGATTCTGTCAACTGATGGATAAATAAATAAAATATTATATATCCATAAAATGGATTATTCAGCCATAAAAAAAATGGAGTACTGACACATCCTACAACATGGATGAGCCTTGAAAATATTGGTGCAATGTGAAGAAAGAAGGCAATACACAAAGGACCAGGTATTATATGATTCCATTTATAGGAACTATCCAGAAGAGCCAGTCCACAGAGACAGACGGTTTAGTGGTTGCCCGGGTTTGGGGAGAAGGGGAAATAGTCTTTTGGAGATGATTAAATTGATAAAGTGTTCTAAAATCACAGAGTGGCAGTGGTTCACAACTCTGGGAATATATTAAAAATCACAAAATAGTTCATTTGAAAGTGTAAATTTTATGGCATTTGAGTTATATATCTCAAAAACACTGTTACTGAAAAGAGGATGGGCAATCATCTTCACTGTGCGCCTCCCACACCTTCATTTTCCATCAATGCCTCTAAGGTTTGCTGAGGTGTTGGGCTTACCGGCACATTTCATTAGCACAAGTGCTAGGAATGAAGCCAACTGGTTTTAACTAGCTTGGCTATATCTGGGTCGTGTGTTTGGGTGAAAAGGCTGGAAGATAAAGATATATTTCCTTTATTTGACTATAAAATGCTAACTAAGAAAAACCTACTGACTCATCAAAACTCTTATGTAGTTGTCTGACAGAGGTTTTCTAGCCTAGATCAGTGTGTCCCTCCGTGTGTGTTCTGTGTTCTCAGATGTCAGTGGGTATCCAAGACTAAATAAGTTTGGAAATTTCTAGGGTAGTCAGATAAACAGGTTATGTTATTTCTGAACTTTTTAGAGGCTTAACATGCAGATGTACATTCTGAATTACTCTTGATTGAAATTACAGTAAATAAGTACCATAAATATCAATAAAATTGATATACGGTGATAAAGTGTTGCTTTTACTATTTTATGTACTTGGATTCTGAGTAGCATGCAATACAAAAGAAGGATTTTGCTACAGAACCTTAGGGTTCTGTATTTGTTTGACAAGCAAATATCCTGAATTTTAAGGATTCTCTTTGACTTTCATTGATAGGGGACCTGCCTGAGTCAGTGGTTAGTACATAAAAGTGCATGGGGACTGGGTACTCATAGGATCAGCAGATAACTTAACCTAAGACAAATGTTCTGAGTGCCTTCTTGCTCCTGATTTTCTGTGGCTATATGATCTGATAATTGGTTCTTTGTGTCAGTTGAGATCTGTTTACCTCAAGTGGAGATTTTTTTCACACTTCTGGTTAGACTTGACCACTGGGTCTGTGTCGAGGAAGAGGCCAGGAATTCAGAAGACTTCATCGGTGTAAGCCTTTTGGTACTTTAGGAACTGCATCTTCTTCCTTTCTCCTGCTCCCCACCCACCCCCTAAACTTTTCCATTAAGGGCGATTACAAAATTCTAAGGAGACTTAAGTCTGACACATTTTAACCTCCTCCTGACAGGTTTGTAACCAGATTCATCGACTTGGATGGCCTGTCATGTATTCTCAACTTTCTAAAGACCATGGACTACGAGACCTCAGAGTCTCGCATACATACCTCTCTCATTGGATGTATAAAAGCACTCATGAACAACTCTCAAGGTCGGGCTCATGTCCTGGCTCATTCTGAGAGTATCAATGTAATTGCTCAGAGTCTGAGCACAGAGAACATAAAAACGAAGGTGGCTGTGCTGGAAATCTTGGGCGCCGTGTGCCTGGTTCCCGGGGGCCACAAGAAGGTTCTGCAGGCCATGCTGCACTACCAGAAGTACGCCAGCGAGAGAACCCGCTTTCAGGTGGGTGTGTCCCTCTCCCCTTCTTCATTCCCCCTCTGTCAGGTCCTCTCCTGGCACTGAGCGGGGAACATAACTTGAGATTTCCTTGGTGGTGATTACTTACACCATGACGTCAAACATTTCTTTCCTCTTAGGTTTTAGGACCAGCGAGTAGAGTATGCTTTCTATAATTGATCCGGGGTTTTGGATTTACTGAACTTGAAAATGTGACCCAGGTTCCTACACACGATAGAGCACACATCTTTTGAATCCGCTAAATGGGATGTGCCCTGAAAATTTTACAGGTTGCCCTTCTTAGTTTAGCAGCAGCCTAAACAGTGAGATTATGTCACCGTAATTATACTCACATGGAAGAAGCAAGCAGAGTTAACGAAGCAGTCTTTTATATTTTGTATGCATTTTTATATGAACATATATGATATTCAGAATTTTGAAAGAGTTTTTAGGCCTACTCTTTAAAAAGTGGCTTTCTATGGATCAATGTGATTCTGACTAAGCACATGATTTTAAAAATTAACTTCTAATAAAATGAGTGGAAGGTTAGTAATGATTCGGTCCTTTGTTTTTGTATTTGTATCCTTGGTAGACATTAATTAATGACTTGGATAAAAGCACAGGGCGGTACCGGGATGAAGTGAGTCTCAAGACTGCCATCATGTCCTTCATCAATGCAGTGCTGAGCCAAGGCGCAGGCGTGGTAAGGACCTTATGCAAAAAACATATATTATTAAAGAATATTTTTTGAAAGATTACTGCCTATTCTAAAAAGGTAAATATGAATTGTATCACCCCTTTACTTTCAGGAAAGTTTGGACTTTAGACTTCATCTGCGCTATGAATTTCTGATGTTAGGAATTCAGCCTGTCATAGATAAACTAAGGGAACATGAAAATTCAACCTTAGATAGGTAAGTCAAGCTGTACGGTCTGAGACAGTCCGTGCTTTCTCCTTGCGTGTAGTGCCACTCTATCAACTACTTGTAACCTGTCCGTGACACAAGGTACTTGCACCAGAATGTCAACTCGGCTAATGCTGTTTATTATGTTAAGACTTTCTTGGTGAAAGAAGCAGCACACTGTGTGGAGCACTTAGTGTAGGTTTTGGCACTAGCCCTGAATCCATTTCCTAGACTTGAATCTTGTGTGCCCGTGTTTGTAGGGTGTTTTAATAGCATCTCTTTAATTGTCTTTCAGGCATTTAGACTTTTTTGAAATGCTCCGAAATGAAGATGAACTAGAATTTGCCAAAAGATTTGAACTGGTATGTGGGCTTACAATTATTCTGACTTGACTCATGAGCTCACGGAGTCCCCCGTTGCAACATGTGTTGTAGAGCCAGCGTGCAGCAGTGTGACCTAAAGGCAACATCAGAGTTCTGCTCTGCTACCTAAGTGGCAGGATGAGCTTCTGTTTGCCTGAGCTTCTGTACCTTGCATTGTGGGAACTGAGGAACTTGGGTATTTGACTTAAATTTCTTTTTCATGTGAAATAGGTTCACATAGACACAAAAAGTGCGACTCAGATGTTTGAGCTGACCAGGAAGAGGCTGACCCACAGTGAAGCTTACCCTCACTTCATGTCTATCCTGCACCACTGCCTCCAAATGCCTTGTGAGTGTTTGTGATACGTATTCCTCAGTGTTTGGGCATCATCCAAAGGGATGTGTCTTCCGGACATGCTGATTAGGTTGGGTTCACACCAGAGATTTCAAACCTTGGTTTTGTGACAGCCCAGTGTCTCTCCACACAGCCTATGTGATGTTGTGAAGTTCTTAAAATGAAATTAATTATAACTTGCTTTGATTTTTAAAATAAATATATACCTTACAACACACATAGACAAGGGTAGAGAGTTCCTCTCAAGTAAGTAAATGATCATCGCAGGTCTGAATTTCAGAAACTCTGGGAAGCGTAGGTACAGATGTTAACATCTCTCTGGTTCCAAGGCTGGGCCTTCGGGTGATCATGTTGAAAAAATATTCATTCTAGTTGAGAAATAACCTGAAGTATTTTCCACCACTGTTTTCTTTTGTAGACAAGAGAAGTGGCAATACCGTTCAGTACTGGCTCCTACTAGATAGAATTATACAGCAAATAGTTATCCAGAATGACAAAGGACAGGACCCTGACTCCACGCCTTTGGAAAACTTTAATATTAAGAATGTCGTACGGATGTAAGTTTCTTCTTACTTTGCTGTCTGTAAGATAATAGTGTCAGTTGTAAGACATTTATTTTAATCCTACTTTAAAATAGCAGCTGGGAGAACTGAAATGTTTTAGAGGTTAAATAGGAATTCCTTGCTATACACGTGTATTATATCTAAGTCTCGTCTGGATTGCCAAGTGTATCAAGCATGCTGAGGGGTTCTCTGCAGCAGATTGTTTGTACCTAGAGAGCATGCATTTAGCAGCAGGCCTTTTGTGAGTTTTCTAATGAATGCTACTTTAACTATTACACAGGTTGGTTAATGAAAATGAAGTCAAGCAGTGGAAAGAACAAGCAGAAAAAATGAGAAAAGGTAAATGATGAGGCCCTGACAAGAGAAGAGGCTACATTATTTGTTATTGGGCAACTAACTCTGCTTTCTGTATATTTTAGGAATTTACATTGATGCATCTTATTGACCTTAGTGCATAAGTCTTTTTTTTTTTTCATGTCTTAAAGGCATTTTGTATTGGTTTTTCTTGAATTTATGCTATTTTAATTGTCATGCTACTTCCCAAATTTTATCCTTTTATTATAACCATATAAGTTTTTTGAAAAAGCTTGAAGAATTTGCTGTTTAGTGTTTAATTAAAATTTTCTTGACTATTAGTCTTCTTAGCCCATCTCCTACTGCATAGTTGCTCTTTAAAGCACACTGGGTTGTTAGAAATATACTAAGGAACACCAGGGATTGCCCAGAATTTTAAAGAGAAACACGGGCACTTGGTTTCAGCAGCCCAATTCTTCACATGACCTCACTTTAGCACCAGTTATAAAGAGAGAAATCATGCAGAGGAACACTGACCTTTGTAGATATATGTGTTATGTGACATTAACAGGCCAGCTACTGGTGAGTATTTGGATATGTCGTTGATAGTAATAGTAAGCATTGGATGACAGGAGGGTCATTTGTGCCCATGCTGTGCTAGCCTCACACAGAATGGGTATAACTTTCTCTCCTCCTTCATATTAGCAAATTAAAGTTGGCCCCTTTGAGAAAACAGTCATACTCCCAGCCAGTATTAATTGACTTCCTGTTCCTTGTCCACGTTACTCAGTCACAGCCAGTGAAACACAAGAGCACTCACGCCAAGAGTGTTGAAAAGAAGATCCAAGAGCTGCAGAAGCATTTCCTTCCCTCTTGTCACATTTGTTCTTTTCCATTGAGCAGAAGGGCAGGGCCACACTGATAGGGGAAAACGCCAAATGTGAAGTTCTGTAATATTCCAAGTTCCTCATATGAATTCAGATTGCTCTCCAAAAAGTAAGGTTGCACATCCATTTTTAGAAATAAATTCTAGAAACTTCTATAGAAAAAAAAAGGAACATTGACTAAAATAGTAAAGAGAAATTATATCAAAAGAAAATGATCAATGAGTGGTATTTTAGGGATACACCCTTAAAGAATGGAGACTCAGGTGTGCAAGTTGATGAGAGAACTGAGGACAGAGCTTTGCGGTAATTCAATCACTCATTCCATGGATACTCACTGAGCTCCTGTGTGTGTCAGGCATGTGCTGGGCTCTGGGTCTGCGTCTCAGCTCTGCCCCTGACTGTGTGGGTAGGCTAAGCCCTGATCTCTTCTCCAGCCTCCTCCTCTGAAAAATGAAGAGTAAACCTAAATCACAGGGTTGCTGTGAAGATTAATTGACAAAAAGAATGTAAGGACTGAAGCATCATGTCCAACACATGCCGGTTGCACAATAAATGACAGGGACTTTTGTAGGCTGCGGTGATACAGAGAAAATGGCCACGGTCAGTAGGAGGAACAGGATGTTTTAAAGCGAGGTAAAGGGAAGGGAGTGAAAGGAGACATAGTAGATAAAACTCTGTTCTGGTAGCTTCAAGTAGCAAAGTTGTATTAAAGAGGGCACGTGTTGATGAGTTAGTCAGAGGGTGGAGGCTGTGAGGAGACAGGAAGTTCCGTGGCCCTGAAAGGGGGAGCATATCTGGGGAGAATCCTCTTGTGCAGCACACCCAGTGAGCACTGAGTAAACACTTAGTAAATGGATGATAAATGGATGCCATTTGTGGAGAGAATCCTTTAGTCTGGAGCTTACCAAACCTGGCATTACATCAGAATCATCTAGGGAGCATTTGGAAACCACAGACCCAAAGCCCTGCCCCAGCCTGTAGAAGAGACTTTCTGGGATAGAGTCTGGGTTTCTGAGATGTTACTCCCTCAGGCGGTTCTGGGGTGAGGCCAGATGTCAGAGGCTAATGACTGGTGATGGAGAGTCGAATCTTACAGCTGTCAGACAGGAATGAAACGGAGATAGAAGAAGGAAAAGGGGAGACAGGGAGGGAGTTTTCAGATGTGTCTGACTGCCCAAAGTGGTAAAAGTGGGTTAACCGTTACCTTTGCTCCAAGGCTGGTAAAAGCCAAGGACTTGGGTGTCTTGAACCCTTCTCTGCAAAGTCTGATCTTGGTGGACTCAAGAGGGAAAGTAAGAGACAGAGAAAGCAAAATTTTCAATGTGTGATCAAATTTGGACATAGACACCAACTCTATATAGCTCTGCCCCAGTGGGTTATCTCTCTAGTGGGTTTACTGATATAAAAAGAATAGGGATTGTAATTGGGACCAAGTATTGGAAATGAAGACCTGCAGTCTAAACTTCTTTAGTCCTCTTTTCCAAAGCCCATCACTCCCATTAGCGCTAGAGCGGCCGGCATATTGGCAATGCAGATAAGCACTACTGCTGATTCCAGCAGGGCTGGGAATCAGTAAAACTACACATGAGAGCAGCTACTTTTCTCCCCATAGGACGGTGACTCTCATGGTCAGCCAGTACCACCGCCCTAAAGATATTTAATGCTGAGATGATAACCTTTGTTTTCACAAGTTTTAAGAACTATTTGCCAGAAGCATAACATTCTTCTAGTCCAAGTAGCCTTCCGAGGGGGGTGGAAGAAATGGCTGCTTTGGTACAAACACTGGTCTGGCAGCAGCATTTCCTCACAGTGCAAGATCCTCCCTCTCAGCCCCTCTGTGAGTCAGACACAAGCCAGAAAAGCTAGCTAAGCAACCCTGGGCCTCTCTCTTCATTTCTAATTTGTGAAGAGGCCCTTTTGATACTCATTTTCCCGAGTGTCGGTGAAGGGCCACGTCTATGACAGGATTCTGAATGAAGTTCCAAACAGGCACCATTCTCCTGCACAAGAGCTGTGGCTCTAGGGTCTCTTCCTCCATCTCTTAGAAAATGTAGTGAATAAAGTTCTTCATCTGAAGCCCCCTCTAAGTACGAACACCATTGCGCCCGCAAGCCGCTCCCCTTGATGGAGAAGAGGAATATTTACCTAATAAAGAACCTTCCCATCCTCAGTTTTCTTTGTAGAGAAGACGCTTCGGCTTTGAAGAGAGCCTGGTTTTCATGTCTGGCTGTTTCCTATGCAGAGCACAATGAGCTACAACAGAAATTGGAAAAGAAAGAGAGAGAATGTGACGCCAAGACCCAAGAGAAGGAGGAGATGATGCAGACCTTAAATAAAATGAAAGAGAAGCTTGAAAAGGAGACCACTGAGCATAAGCAAGTCAAGCAGCAGGTGGCGGATCTGACAGCCCAGCTGCATGAGCTCAGCAGGGTGAGGACCACAGGCAGAGACTCCGCCCTCCCAGAATCTGTCCCTGAGCCCCTCGTCCTAAGTCATCCTAAGTCGCCAGCTCCTGACTCAGGGAGAAAACCTGAACCAGCTCCCCGATTTACTGCATGGTTGTGAGACTCGCCCCCTCTGCTATCTTATAGTCTGGGCAGCAGAGGTGATTTGGAGTGTGCATTTTTTAAATACAAATCCTCTAATAAGATCAAGGGAAGTCCCATTAGCCTTTTAAAATAAAAACTGATTTCCAGAAAACCCAACTGGACAATGGTTCAAAAGTGAGAAGTGTGTGAACACTTTGCATGGAAGCACCAGAGCACCAAATACAAAGGCCCCACGCAGTAGAGTCCACCAAGGCCTTGGAAGGTCTGTTGGCCTTACTGCCCCTTAGGTCCCACATGCTCAGAATTCCTCTGTAATTTCAGGCAAAGTGTCAGACTCTCAAAATCATCCAGTGAATTTACTTCTTCCATTGATCTCTTTTCCTATGTTTATCTTTGCAGAGGGCTGTCTGTGCTTCAGTCCCAGGTGGACCTTCGCCTGGGGCCCCAGGGGCACCCTTTCCCTCCTCTGTGCCAGGGTCTCTCCTTCCTCCCCCACCACCCCCACCTCTGCCAGGAGGAGTGCTTCCTCCTCCTCCTCCTCCCCTACCCCCAGGGGGGCCTCCCCCTCCCCCGGGGCCTCCTCCCTTGGGGGGGATCATGCCCCCTCCTGGTGCTCCACTGGGTCTGGCACTAAAGAAGAAGAACATTCCTCAGCCCACCAACGCCCTGAAATCCTTCAACTGGTCCAAGCTGCCAGAGGTAAGCCATTGATCCCCCTCTCCTCTCCAATGGGTGTCATTAGCAGCTCATGGTGCTGTCACAGAAAGGGGACACAGCCCTGGCTGTTAAGTGATTTCATTTTCTAGTATGGATTCGGGCTTCTCACCAGCTTAGATATTTAAGTGATAAAGCTTCTGAAATAAATGGCACCTTGTTGGAAGCCAGCTCACTTTGAGCATCTGGTAGAATGAAAAATTGGGGATAGCAGCATTTTAAAATATAACCACATCTGTTCTTTTTGTGTATAGCTGTAAACCCTAGTGCTTATTAACTTAATGTTTGCAGAACAAGCTGGAAGGAACAGTATGGACTGAAATTGATGATTCAAAAGTCTTCAAAATTCTAGATCTTGAAGACCTGGAACGAACTTTCTCTGCCTACCAAAGACAGCAGGTAACAGCACATGCCTTCCAGATGCTACAGAGGAAAAACACATCCTCACGCATGATCTCTGGGCCACCTGCCATACCCATGCCATGATAGGCATCTTAGTTCTAGGCTGTTGGGTCTACCCTGCATGTTCCTGCAAAGCAGCATGGTGTATGTGTCCACACGTGTGTGCCTGTCAGTGCGTGTGTGTGAACATGTCAAAGGTATATAAGCTTCTTGTTAGGGAGCTTCATACCCTGGTGTGTGTCCAAGACCTTGTCTCCACTGGTGGAAGTTCTGTATATTAACTTGTTTAGCCAAAATAATGTTTCTCTCTGAAGCCATTTTAGTTTATCTGACTTGGGAAAAAAACACACCATATCAGATGGTTATTATCAGAAGCAGACTGCTTTTTTCAAATAGATGGAACCTTTAGAAGTTTGGGGGTTGGTGAATGGCTGTAATTTGGCAGCTAGCTGGAGCCTAGAGAAGTTTTTATTATGTCATGAACACAATCGACTCAGAGTGGGGCTGGGAGGCTGAGCAAATGCGCAGGTCGCGGGGCTACAACTAGGACCAGGGAAGCTTTGGGAAGTGAGCAGAGCCCTGGTGATAGTGGTGAGAGCATGTGATCCATGAACTCCCATCATGTATGCGTGGTACCTCTCACGTGGACCAGAAGAGGTCACAGCAAGGTGGCCAGGTTCAGCGTTTCAGAAGAACAAGGAAGAGGTGGAGTGGGGTCCCAGTCAGGCAGTCAGAGACCTGGGAAGGGAAAAATGAAGTCCCCGAGTGTGAGAAGGAAGATCCTTAAGGGTGACTGTAGGAGGGAAATGATGAGGAAAGCGGAGTGCGGCTTAAACAAGGAGCACTCGGGTGCTGTGCATCTGCCAGGCAGGGGCATTCCTCGGGCTTTGCTGGGAGGCCCTTCGCTCCTGAATGAATCATGCCAGAGTTGAGTCTCCTCAAACAAGCAGCACACTTCCTAGTCTGCTTAGGCCTGGCCTGGTGCCTGGGAACGAGTTCTCAAAGCAGAACTGCCCTGCACCGAGCGAGAAGATACCTGCAGCTGGGAGAGGACACAAAAGATGAGGGAGGTTATTTTTAAAATGGCCTTGACTACATCTGCCATTGAAAAGAAAAGTGGGTATGTCCGTTAGCCAGAATATTTTCACTTAGAGGGACAGCCTCTCTGCAGTGCATTTTAATGCTATTCTAGAAGTGTGCAAAAACGCAAGTGTTGCCTGGCGTGGCCGCATAACCTTAAAACAGGACTAGCTGGTACCAGACGTAAGTGTGAAGGCAAGCTTGGGCAATACCATGTGCACCATTAAAGAAAATGAGGAACAGGAAGATAGGACGTTGTCCACCAGGAAGCGAGACACTTGACCTTTCAAGTAAAGGGTGTGTTTAGAGCCCTCATACAGCATGTGCTCAGCGCAGACTCATCCCTGATCGGCGGCAAGGGTCTCCTCCCTCTGCTGTCACAGCAAGGTATTCTCTGGGCCTTGACAGTTTAGCTGATTTCCTGGGAAAGTCAAATAATTTTCTGACCTCATTACATGGCCCATTGATTTCCTACTTTAGTTTCAGTTACTACTAGTAATACTGGTCCATTCTGGTTGCTGAAGGTGAGGATTTGGGAAGTAAATTAAAGGAAGGGAAAACAGCAGTTATTCCAAATGATGCTATTCAAGCCTGAGCATGTGGCTTGCATTTATTATGAAGGCAGGTGGTTGAAAGACCCAAGTTTACAAGACTCATAATTAACTGGCTTTCAGCAGAAGGTGTGAAAGGATGCTGCCAAAATGCTCTGGGACAAATATGTGGACAGCTCTTAAGAGCTCTGGGAGACAGGGTTGCAGAAAGCCTGGCATTGGGCAATTGTCTCCTAGCAACCAGTCACTGTTTAACTAATCAGTAGTCATTGCAGTCAGGCTAGACTGGCACATTTCAGTTGTACTTACCACTAAGGAGACTGGCAAGTAGAACCATTGGTGCCATTTTCAATAGCACTTCCTGGAGAAAAGTTTCAACACACCTGCTCAGCTTGGTTCAAGCATGTTTCTCCTCTTGCTTCAAGAATTTGAGATGAGAACTTGAAAGCCATAAATATATTTCCCAAATGAAGGAAATCTGAGCCATTTCATTGAATTTACTGAACGTAGAGAGATAGAAAATCGGAAGATGCAAGCACTCTAGTGAGAAGTTGTAGACAGAATAAAGGAAACAGGCTGCCTGTCGCTGACTGTCCGCTAGTCTCAGAGTATTGTATAATTATCACACTTGAGCTGCTTTCTTTTCCACTCCCAAATGAATACTAGGAGCCTATTTTTCCTATGGTATCTCCTCTTTCTTCCCTCCAGAGTTTAAATAAAAAATAACAACAAGAAAAACAGACCTTGGTCAAATTCCCTATACTAGTACTTCAGCCAGTTGATTTGGCCAAATAAATTTCTCAGAGAGGAAAGGAACTCATGCAAGCCATTATCTGTGTGCATGCAACAGGAACATTGCACAGAGGAAGATTTGGGGAGGAGGGGGGGAAATATTTATATATATCAGATCAGTATAATTTAGATGAATATTAATTAATGACATTAGGAGAGATTTTTCTATAAATATATGTTCATACACATGCACAAGATATGCTCCATTTGATTTTTTAAAATATTGTATCATTAAAAGCAGGACAAATATTTATACTGTCTGCTTTATATAAGAAGTATTTCAAATGATACAAATGTATTAAATGGTTACGCAGGCCTACAATGCAACTTGTAGAATAAAAGCAGAGATAAGGGAAATCTTTAAATAACAGTAAGGTAGGCTAAAAGACGATAATCAGTTTTGGTATGGAGTTCCCAGTCTCATCAACCCTAAAGTTAGTTCTCAAGGAGCTCTTATACTTATTTTTGAATTTAATCCTCACACCAGTTCTATGAAGTGAGTATTATTCCTATTTCACAGATAATTAAAAAATGGCTTAGTGTATACTCAGTGTCCAAACAGGTAGCACAGTCAAGTATACAAATGGCATAATTCTTCTCTTCCCGTTGTTCTTATGCCATGGTTTTATTCATTGTGAAGGTTGGGTTTTGCAAAGGATTTTCTTTAACTGCAGTTTTAAGAATAAGACCATTCTTATTCAGGCCTTTTTTCAGTGTGGATATCAAAGGTGTGCAGGGCTGATTATATAAGCTTACGCGCCACATAAAATGGAATTTAATAGTGTGCAGTTATTCCCCTGCTCACATTCCAAAAGTTCATTTGAAAGTCAGTTTTTTGAATCTCAAAAGCTCTTTTCCTCATTAAAACTATATTACACAGGCCAGCCACAAAAGGCTTATTTTATTATATAAAGTAGTGCATTGTGTAGTAATACTATTTCACATACAATTAAACAATATTCATCTTGGTTTTGTGGGAAATTTATCTTGCGATGTTATAAATTCATTCTCCCTGTCCATGCAGTTGGACAGAGGGAAATGAACTTGACATTTACCTAGACTAGAGGGAGTCATATCTTTGTGGCAATAAATTAACAGCTCACTATCTCATTCCTCCCCGCTGCTCTTTGCCTGAGGACACCCCTTCTTTATAGGTCCTGTTATCAGCCCGCAGAATAATATCTCAAAGCCTCTCTGCTCTGATTTAGGGAACAAAGGGTAACTGTGTCTCAGGCTCCACAACCTGATCTCTCCTGCCAGTGTGCAATGCACAGATCATTCTTGGGGTCCCTTTCAGAACATTTAATGGTTCTGATACTTACAAATGGTCAAATAATTTTCCTTTTTATTCTTTTTACATGTTTCATTCTGTTTATCTCATTTTCACATTGAAAAATTATGTGATTTAGGAATATATTTCAATAATCTTGGTCCTTGAACACTGAAAAGAAAATTGTAAATGATGATTTTTCTTAAGACTAAAGTATAAGGTAGAGTCTGTAATGGACTGCATGGTAAGAGTTAATCAAGTGCAGGGTTTATATAAACATCAGTGTATACAATTTTTCTGGAGAGGGATCCCAGCTTTTATCAGATTTACAAAGGAATCTCAACCTCAAAAAGATTAAGACCCATTCATTTATTATCTGAGAACTGTTGAGTCATTACTTCATTGTGGAACCCTATCTATAAGAATCTATCAGCACTAGTTCCTGAAAATGCAAATCCCAACTTCCTATTTATATTCCAAGCCCAAAACTCTACACCAAAAAATCATCTAGAAAAATCAGGCAGCCTGTTAGGTGGAGCCAAAGATAAATGATTCTGTCAAGTTTGGTTCAAGCCAGTTAGTGAAGAATTTAAGGTTTCAAAAAGAATGTTAACTTATTTGAAATAGACCTGGAAACATTGTTATTTTTGTCATGCCCCATCTAATAAACTTTGTGATTTTATTTAAAATGTGATGATTCAAGCACTCTTTAAAGGAAGGGAATCGTAAGGCTAACAATTAACCAAACTCTCCCATGGCATTCCTCATCCCCTCCCCTGGAAAGATGAGACGCATTACTTAGCTATTAATTGTTGCACTTATTACTGCCGCTGCTTACAAAGGGGAGATCTGGACCGACTGTTCAACTCAGCTGAAAGCAGGACAGTAGGAGAAGAAAAGGACTTGATCATCAGCTTGCAAGATAATTTTATGATAGCTTCCAAGTCCTGAGCTCATAACTGTGTGTCAGGCATCGTACAAAATGCTTTACATGCATTATCACATTTAATCCTCATACTAGTAATCCAGTTGTTGACCCCATTTTACGGACAGACTGAGCACCAATACCAGCTAGTTATTGATAGTTGCTTGATTCCATAGCCCATGACAGTAGAGGTCAGAAATTTCCATTTCCTGATGGTGGGAATTTATGGAGAGTTGCCAGAGAACTTTTCAGAAGTTTCTTTTCTGAAGGCCAGACAGTGAGAGCCAGATGTAAATTCAACTAAGCAGCTTGTCTCTTTAAAAGAGAAAAGTAGGGAGCCCTAGCCGGTTTGGCTCAGTGGATAGAGCGTCGGCCTGCGGACTGAAGGGTCCCAGGTTCGGTTCCAGTCAAGGGCTCATGCCCAGGTTGTGGGCTCAATCCCCAGTAGGGGTCGTGCAGGAGGCAGCTGATCAATAATTCTCTCTCATTGATGTTTCTATCTCTCTCTCCCTTCCTCTCTGAAATCAATAAAAATATATTTTAAATAACAAAAATAAAAAAAGGGAAAAGTAGGGTAAGGCCTCAAGGAGTTCACGTCATCATAGTTCTTTCTGCCCTTGAAAGGAGAAACTGCTTTTACAGGGAACAAGTCCTAAGGAGTTTTACAGTAGAAAAATTGACAATTACAAGGACAGGAGAAAACTGACATCAGAGGAGAAGCTTTCGCGTGGTTATCAATGATTTTTTAATGCCATTCTAGAAAAGCAGTCCCTCGTGTCAGGGTGGAGCCAGGGGAGGGGGCATTTTGTTTCCCTCAAGGATGCTATCTATGAAGCTGCCCATCTGCGTAAAATTGGCCTTAGTGGCACTGCCAGAACCAGTGAGGCCTTAAGGAATTTGCTGAACAAATGCTGGTTGTGCTAGCGGTTGGTCCAAAAACTGGGGTGTGTTTTGCACACCGAAGCTGTATTCATTCCATCATGGCAAGAATATATAAAGAAATTTGTGACTTTCTCATAATGTGTCAATTACTTCTTCCTCTTTTCTTCTTCATTCCAAGTCTTTTCTATGGACTATTTCAAGAGGCTGTTGACCTTTGTATGCTAGAAACAGCCCTGAGGCAGTTGGGACAGGGCCACCGATGACTACACACCACACAGATCCCTTATTGTCTCTCAATTAGTGAGTTCTGTCTTTTCCCTCCCTGTCGCACCTATGGGCACTGAGGGTTAATACTACTGACCTATGTTGTTGAACCAGTCTTTTGTCTTTTCATAATCCTTCCTTGTGATACAAGAAGACAGAAATTGCTTTTACCAAATATATATGTAGTAGTATATAATAATGGGAATAATTTCCTTAAGTTGATTCAATTGATTTTTTTTTTCACTTCAAGTAAAAATCATGTTGAATCAATGGAGCCCAGTGGTCCTTTCAAACAGGATGTGGTTCCTTTCCCAACTTTGAGTCTCCCGGGTATTTAAATTCCTTTCTCAATTTGATTTTCCACCAGTGAAAATGAGGTGTGGCCATGCCGTCTCTCTACCCCGAATGCTCAGTACCATGCCCTTATTTGTATTTTCCGCAAGGCTCTCTCATTTTCATTCACCCTCATTGCTGCTCCTAGGAGCGTAGTCACCTCTTACACCCCTCCCTGATCTCCTGGACTTACCCCCTTTGTTGCTGTGGTTTCTGAGCTGCATGTATCTGATTTGCCTTTCCCATGCCTCTGCCGTGGCTGTAGGACTTCTTTGTGAGCAGTAACTCCAAGCAGGTAAGTGAGCTACTACCTGAACCTCGTTTAGTGTAAACCAGCTCACTAAAAGCTCGAAAAGTCTGTTACCTCGTTTTGTTCAGATAGTGTAACAATGCCTAGGTAATTTCATGTTGGGTTTCAATTCTTAGCTGGAATCTCATCACGACAAAAGACAGTTGCTAAGTTTGTTCACATGGTGCTCTTAGTATAAATTCCACGTCATCTTTGTTTCCTAAGCTGTTACACAATTCCAGAGCTCCTTACATTTTATAAATGGATACTGACCTCTGATAATATTAAACTTGCTATTTATCTAGTTAGTCTATGTTTTCACCTTGATGTCCAGCTTACTCAAACAGTATCTTATATATGATTGTTTTATGCTTCTCCCACCGTAAGCAATGACTGGCCATCATTGTTTACAGCTTTCTGCACAGCAGCAGGGTTGCAAATAGTGTTTCGTTGTTAACTCAAGTAATTGGACTAATGCCTGGAGCTGTCCATCAGGCTCCAGGGTAATGAAAGGTACCATCTGGGCTTGGGAGCTTCCTGTTGCACATGATGACGTTTGGGGTCTTCATTGTTCAGCCTTTTAAGTGCTTAGGATGCAAGCGGTTGTGGGGTGAATCTGCCCTACAAATGGCCGGACCAGCAATGGCAGGCCTCAGCTGAGCTTGATTCATAGTGACAGTCTGTCTGCTGTCCCTCGGGGCTTGGGGGACAAAAGGAGGGCACCACTCGCTGGCAATGTATGCACGCGTAGCATCTTCAACTTGGGAGCACTTTGTTCTTCCAAACAATGCTTTTTCAAATGTGGGTGGTCAGGGCTTCTTATTTTCCCTTTGTCTACTAGATTTTAGTCTTTGTTTCAATTTCGTCACCCTCCTACACTCCCCCCCTCACCATCTCAGCTTTGCCTGTGTGTCTCTGTGTGCGCGCGCACGTGTGCACGCAGGGAAAGTATGTGTCTGAAGCTGGAGTGTCCCTGGTTGACTGTGATTGATTTCTCTCATGCTCTTTATAGAAAGAAGCAGATGCCATCGATGACACACTGAGTTCCAAACTAAAAGTCAAAGAGCTTTCGGTGATTGATGGTCGGAGAGCTCAGAATTGCAACATCCTTCTATCAAGGTATTGTTGACGTTGAATAGACATTTTTGGTAGGACCAACTTCTCTATCATGTGGCTCCAAAATACGTGTTTTCGCTTGTTCTTATACCTCAACTCTATGAGATACTATTTTTCGGACTAACTCTCTGCTAAGGTGAGGACAAGTGTGGTGCTTACTCTCCCAGTGGAATCTGTCAGAGCTGGTTGCCTACTGTCTTAGAGTTTAATTTCCACAGACTCCTAAGTTTAAAAAGCAGAACCTCCCAAGTCCATGTTTGTGTATGTTCCCCCCTCTCCCCCTCAATTAGCCTGTAAAATGGACGTTACTTTTATTTATACATACTTCTTGGCTTCAGAGATATTTTGGCTGTTGAGTAAACACTGTCACAGAATCAGGACTAACGATGAACCTTTTCTTTTTTTTTTTTAATTTTCCTTTCTGTAGTCATCTTTTTATACTTCAAGGTTATATGATTTCATGCTCTTTCTGAACATTTTTATGACTAAAAGAATATGTAAATCTCAAACCTCAATGAAATGCTAATGTAACTAATTCAGCTAATGTTCAGAAATCTTTCTCATAACTAGTGAACCATCTCGACCTTGGAACTTGAAAAGAAGAAAGGAAATTTGGGAGCCTGGAATCTGATTGTCACTTCAGGTTGTCTAGGGTATTTCTAGTAACCTGTCTGGGTCTAGTTTCTTCTTTTCTCTAAAGGGGACTTTCACATCAGGCAAAAGTACCTAATGCTTATGAGGGGAATGAAGATGTAAAGAATCCTGAATTTTGAGGCTTTAAGTGTAAGTCCCATTGGTTGCATTCCAGAAAGAATGCTGTATATGCATTGAGGCTGGTGTCAGGTGACTTCTCTTTCAGGGAGAGGGAAGAGAGAAAGTAGGAGTCCTGAGTTTTTAGAGGGTCTTAGAATAAGTTTCTTTTAACACAAAAAGCTGCTGCTTGGTTTTCAGCCTAGAAGCTTGATTGTTAGCCAGATATATATTGCTCCAGGGACCAAATGTTTCTTTTAGTGAAAGAGAAATTGAAGCCTAGTGAGATCCCTGAATTTTAATACAACTGATGAGGTAACATGAACCATCCTGTTAGCTAGCATTTCCTTTCTGCCTCTGGAAGAAGGGACGCTGTGTTAATGGCCAGGCCCTGTATATCCCCACATTTGCTCCCCAATCACATGCTCAGGAAGACACCACTGAAAGCAATTGAAGGCCTCTTATTTTTCTTCTGGGTGTACAGTCTGTTTTGTTCCAGTTTTTTTAATCCTCACCTGAGGATATGTTTATTGATTTTAGAGGGAGGGGGAGAGAGAGAGAAACATCAATGTGGGAGAAAAACATTGATCAGTTGCCTCCCATGTCTACCCTGATTGGGAATTGAACTCACAACCTTTTTTTTGGTGTACATGACAACGCTCAACCAACTGAACTATCCAGCTGGGGCTATGTCAGTTTCTTTTACAAATAACATTCTTTTTTTATTTCTTTTC
>NW_006293784.1:3453759-3502602 GCF_000327345.1 Myotis davidii | reverse complement strand
GATAAGGTTACATATCTTGCTGGCAGATTTCCCATCCCTTAATTGACAGAATCATTTTATATTTGTGGTATGTAATTCTCTTGTTACCTCAAAAATGTCAGAACCTAAGATGACTTAGAACTTGAATGTATCCGAACTCTGGAAGACAGCTTTAAGAGCTTGCCTCATATCTGTTAGATTATCTATTAAAACACAATTTAATGAATAAGTGCTATTGCAGTGTGCATAATTAAAAGTTATTGTGTCGAACTCTGGAAGACAGCTTTAAGAGCTTGCCTCTTATCTGTTAGATTATCTATTAAAAGTTATTGTGCGTAACAAAGCAATTTAGAGTCTCAGTTGACCTTATGGTAATTGAGCCTATTGATCAGGTTCCAAACCTTCCCTCCCACAGAGGATCGATCCATCAGCGCTTGCTTTCCTGCTCAGTAGTCAATAGTTTGCACTCCTTCCTTGGGAAAGTGCAGGGCTGATGTGCTATATGTGCTGTGGTAAAGGTAAAAGAAATTAAGCAGGTTTCATTTTAGTTTGTTTTTTATTTAGTTTTTGTAACCAGTCAGCAGTTCTCCTGATTTCGTTCTTCCCGTTTCGTAGGCAATGCATTATTACCCACTAAGACCCAGGGGCTTAACGGAGGGAAGCGGTCTGGGAGAGCATGTTTGATATGTTTTCTTAGAGAGTTACCGCTTTGAAGCATCTGCCTGCCTGGTGCCCTGCAGGGTGCCATAGGATGTACCCACACTTAAGATAGCACTGCTGCCACGGGAAGCGCATGCTGACTGGAGAAGAAAGGTGACACAGGCGAGGTGACTTGTGAACTATTCAGGGCTCAGATTGGTCTGACTAGAAGGAGACAGAAGCTCAGCCAGGTCAGAGGGACAGTGGGCCTCAAAGGGCGATAAGTTACCTGGGCACAGGGGACAGAGGCAGCTCCCAGGAGGCGTGCAGCTGGAGAACAGGCACCGGAGGGTATGAGCAGCTAATAAAGAGAGCCCTGTGATTGCAGCTGATGGTTGTCACTTGGATTGAATGAGACCAGGCAGGAGAGCCTGCAGACTGTGCCCGGTGCCTTTGTGAGGGCAGGAGTCCACCCAGGATTGACCATGCCCTCCTCATCTCTAAGACGGAGATAAGGAGAGTGGTGGCCTTGCAGTGGGCCTGTGAGAGTGGACCTGGCAGGGTGCCTGCATGTGGGAGCTGCTCAGTCAGTGGCTTGTTCACGTGCCCATGAGATCGGAAATTGGCGCAGCTTGTTCGGAAGGAGATCACTTTGTCTTAATAAGGTTGTAAATTTGATCGTGTGCGGGACAGGTTGGAATGGGTCAAGGACTGGAGCCGTTGGGTAGGAGGCTCTTTCTGTTGCCCAGGGGAGACCTGACAAGGGGCAGAGTTGAGAGAGATGAAGAAGCCCTGAACAGGACCCAGAGACTGATTTTGTACATGTGGACAATGAGTAGGAACATTTCCAAGTTGATGTCAGGATTTCTTAACTTTCCACACTTACTATCTTTCTTTTTTCCTGCTTATTTCATTTCCAAAGGGTGGCAACCCTCTCTATGTCTTATCTCGCTGACTAGAAATTTAATTCCTAGCAACATAGTCATTACATCAAATTCCGCCCCAGTGAAAAATCTGGGGTATATTCCATTTAATGAGTGTATGTCTGCAGTGTTTGTTCTCCCTCGGAGCTCTTCCTTACCCACACACTGCAGGTCAGTGGACTCTTTGGTCAGAGGCACCTGTCACAGTCTCACCTGGACCTGAGCAGGCAAACAGAAAGGAAACCCTTCCCATCCCAGGGGCCGGGGAGGGGGGATGCAGACCCTTTATATGTGCCCGCAGCATGAATGGCCGGGGTCACTGTGGCTCCTAGGAAGAGAGTGCCTGGGAGGTAGGTTTTGAATCAGAAGCTCCAGGCCATGAGGGTCCCTGAGGAGGGAGTGGACTGAGAACCCATTCCTTGGCCCGGGCAGGGTAAGCAGCAACTTTTCTACTGCATGTCTGTAGTGGTACGTGGCAGTCTAAAATTCACTCTGCTTTACTCCCCAAAACACCTCTCCCTTCCAAGAGGGGAAACAATAAAAGACAGGAAGAAACTGGGAAGCTGGCTTATATTGCAAAATGAACCCACCTAAAAACACGTTTATGAGTGTCCTGCCATTCTTTTTTCCAGATGCCCACTAGCACGGCAGCCAGGGTGTCGTAAGCCACAGAACGCTACTTTAAAGCAGGAGGATTTGGCTTAAATCCCCCGAGGCCTAGCTAAGGCTGAGATAGCCGTCCATCCCTAACTTACTGTAGTTACGCCTGGATGTTCCAATTCTCTTGGCACATTTTTGAAATACTTGAGTAGAGCAAGGTAGATTTAAATACTGTTTTTAAATGGCCAGTTTGTTTCCTGCCTTGTAAAGAAAGTTGAAGTGGGGTGTCTTAGAAGTTGCCTCCAGCACACCAGAGTGCTGCTGCCAGCTTTAAAAGCAATTAAGAGGCTAGAACTGGTAGGGGCCTTAAATTACAGAGATTAGCAGCTCATTCTGTGGATGACAGATGACACTAAGAACCCGGCAGCCTATGGAACCATCCCGGAGGGCAGCATACCTTCTCCTCTTTCCCCAAGGTAGAGTTTCCCTGTCTGCTCCAACGGGGCCACGTGCAAGGCGGCATGTTGACAGGTCGATTTTCTTAAGTACTACCCATTAAAGTCTCCAGTCTCTTTGTGGGCCACATTAAGAGAAACCAAAATTGTTATGAAGTAGAGCTAGTGCTTAGTCCAGACAGCCTCTCAGGGGGTTGAGGAGCATAAATATATACAATTTCAAAAGCAAGAAGTTCTGCACTCCATATGGGGAGCTAATGAAATGCACGTCTGATACTTCAAGTATTGTTCTCTGATTTTCAACTCCTTTTCTTTTAAATGCAAAACAGAAGGAACTCTGCAGAACTGCATCCTAATGTGGTTTCTTCAACTCAGTGTGAAAAGGACAGGGGACTAATTTATTTTTTTCTTATAAGCTGAGCTTTTCTCGTGAGGACTATAGACATTTCCACAGCCAGTTGGTTTCCATTAGTGGCAGTTTCCACCTTCCCTAACGTTCCCTTCCTCGGCCTCACAGGACCACACCGTGGTGTTTGCCCTTAACTGCCTGAAGAGCCTTCGGTGTCCTGGGATGTAGGGCTGCCCGGGCCTGTGCGGTGGACACCTCGATGCTGGGATAGTTTTTCCCGTCATTCATTTCACCCAGGCCAGTTTGCCTAATTGTTCCACATCATGGAGGCTTTTCCCTCATGATGTTCCACTGAATGCCATGTTTATGGGGCACTGACTAAAACAATCTGTAGAAGTCTGCTCAGGCCCAGCTCCTGTCCACAGCCCAGGCGTTCTGATGTTTCCACCATCGGACAAGGCGGGAGCATGGGCCTTGTTTTAGAACGTGGGCAGCTGGGCGTGTTGCCTAGAGGCTCTATTTAGATGGGAAAACATGAAATAGAAGAGAGTGGTATTAGTACACTAGAGTTCCCCAATTTGTGTTCCTTCCCTGTCCTACTTATTGGCACATGAAACAACGTTCCGTTTAAATGGCGGAGTGGGTGGTTTTAACGAGATTGTGTCAAAATCTAGAGGAGGGAATGAGCCAGAGTTGTCAGAGCGGGCTCCTCCCTGATGGCCTTCGTGTCCACCCAGCTCTCTCCAGCCCTCTGTCTGTCTGTCTGTGAGAACACGGCAAGCACCTGAGCTTTGTGTGTGCCTGTGCCTCAGCTTATCAGTTGATTCTCCCACCTCTAAAATAGACACCATGTCTTCTAATTCTATTTTGACACTCCCAGGCTTAATGGGTAGTGTATGCAGAGAGGAAACTATGGTGAAATAATGGGTATAAGAGTACTTTGAGAAGTGTTCATAATAACCCTACTAAGTGCTATTTAATGATCAGATAACTGCACGTGACTATTAAGGTTACATAAGTATTGCTGCCCTTTTTTCTGGTGTAGAGAAGTCTGCTTTGTAGAATATAAATACAGTGTATTGAGCCCTTCTATGGCCAGGTGCTATGCTGAACAGTTCACATGTATTATTTCACTTTATACACCTATACACACACTCCTTTATTTAAGTGTAGTCATTATTATCCCTACTTTATAGATGAGGAAACTGGGGCTAAAGAAATACTTTTTCCAACATCTCACTGGCCAAGAAGTGTCAGAGCCAAGATTGGGGACTAGCCTTTCCAATGTCCAAGTCCCCTGTCCTCAAACATTTCCTGTGAGGGCTGTACGTCTTGCTCCAGATTTGTGTTTATGTCTTTCTCTTTAATCCTAAATGTTATTCTTCTTGAAGGTCTTAGACTGAAGAACAGATCAAATGAAGTTAATATGCCACAGTAGTGGTAGCTTGTAAGGAAGTGAGATTTAAAAAAATAAGTCTGGATTAGATGTTTACAAATAAAACAAAACAATGACTCTGTTGTTACAGCTAATAATCTGGTTATGACTATTGGTTGTGTCTACTAAAAACACATTTTTAGAAGGATGGTTTATTTATTTTTATCCTCACTGGAGGATATTTTTTTCCTCTGATTTTTAGAGAAAGTGGAAGGGGTGGAGAGAGAGAAAAACATCGATGTGAGAGAAACACATCAATTGGTTGCCTCCTACACATGGCCCAGCCGGGGCCAGAAGCCAGGCATGTGCCCTTGGCTAGAATCGAACCTGGGACCCTTCTGTCCACAGGCTGACATTCTATCCACTGAGCCAAACTGGCTAGGGCCAAGTATGTTTTAATATCATGATTCTTTACAGCTAACACTTTGGTGTTCTGACATAATCAAGACATAAATCCTTAATGAAATTAGTAAATCATATAAATTTATTATAGATAGAAAACAGATCTGTGTCTGCTTAAATCCTTCCCTAGGCAATATAATTTATAAGAAGAATTTGGGATTAGCATCAAGAATGTTGGGTTTGTGTGAGATACTGCCACTTTACCGTGGGCAATTGCTTAACTATTCTGAGCCTCGGTTTCTTCCTCTGTTAAACAAACAAAATGAACCATTAGAGTGATTTTGAAGTTCAGATGAAAAACTCCTCAACTGTGAAGTGCTTGTACTTTTTATTACTTTTATTAACTGTTGTTCAATTTTTAACAATACTAGTAACATAGATTCTAAACTTATTTAAATGCATTTTAATATGACAGCAAGCTTACACTCCTGATATATAATCACATTAAGATTCTAGTCTTCCACTGTCACCTGTAGTTCATGAATATATTAAAGAGAATGGTGTGTATGGGTGTTGCCCCTACTTCTCATCTGCTAATCCCTAAGCAACAGAACATAACAACTTTGTTCGCTGTGTCAGCAGAGCATTACAAAGCCCTGAAAGAATGTTAGAGCAGTTTCAAAATACTATTTTTAGGTGCAATATTGTCAGGAAATAAGCTTTCACTGAGAGATTTTTTAGCAAAACAGTATTTGAAAATCAGCAGCTGGAGTAGCAAAATGAATCATCTTCCATAAAAGTTTAATGCTCAAACCAGTATTGTTAACAAAATAAAATATTCTTTCTCCAGGTTGAGATTATCCAATGATGAAATCAAACGAGCAATTCTAACAATGGATGAGCAGGAAGATCTGCCCAAGGACATGCTGGAGCAGGTGAGCTGCCAGACGTCTCTCACAGCATAAGTGATGGCGAGCTTTCAGCAGGGAGTGAGACCCTGAGGAAAGTGGCTGTTGCTGGTAGACAGTGTTTTCATCTCTGAACTGGGGACTGAGGAGGTTGAGCCCAGGTTCCATAGGGTTCCATCAAGAAATTATTGTGGCTCTATTCTCTCCATGTTCCTCAAAATGATGGGTGAGACGCAAGGTGATAATGTTTGTCAGATGCCTGGGATCCATAATGCCAGCATTTGGCAGACGTGTCCCTCCTGCTGCTATTACGTTCTTATGCTTTTGTAGGTCAGATATGTATCTATTATTTTTACTGAAAAATCTTTTTCACAGGAATATCAAGAATCTACATAAACTGACCCTTGCTAAATCCTTAATACAATTGGTGTCTTGGTCTTGGCTTGCCATTCCCACAACCACAAAAGCCTCTGTTAAACCCTGAGCACTACCATCTACATCTAAATATTCAACTATATCATAAGGTGGGGTTTCAGTTCCTTGGGGCTAAGACATATGGCACGCTTCTTCATCGTATGTGGCAGTACATTCAGTTGCCAGAGCTGGCAAGCCGGGGATGGATTTACCCATAGTCAGCACACATCCTTGTTCGTGGTATTTGGAGATGATTTGTATTGTCCTTGGCGGGCAAGTCAAGGTGTGGTGGCCTAGTCTCTCTTCGAGCAGTGTTTCTACAACACGCTCTGTGCGTGCTGTCCAGCAGCTTTGTTCAGTGTCCCCAAGTGACAGTGCTGGTAGCTAGCAGATGTTCTAGAGTTATGACCTGTCTCTTGGTCGGGGCCTAAACTGTTCTGACTGCTTGTCTCATGGTCCTTGGTCAAAAGGTCCATGTTTGTAAGAGCCATGTACACCTAGGGTTGACTTGGACACGAGCAATCATGAATCCAGGCTGAACTTAAGGGCTCACCTGGAGGGGTGCTCAGCTCCCAAGAGCAGAGGAAAAGAATATTTTGCATTGCTAACGGTGACTGTGGGTGGCGAGGCTGCTCCCGATGGGGTGCTGTCTGCGTATGCATTTCCAGTGGTGCTCACTGGTGTTCTGAAAGGTCTGGGACACAAAGCAGGGAGGAGCGATGAGTGCGGTGTCACCAAATGGGCCCTCCCTCCCTGGAGCCACTGCAGCTGCAATGGTCAAAAGTGAAAACCCTCGCTCTTTGCAATGGGAAAACCAAGTCTATTGGGATGCTCTGTGTATGAATAGCTTAAAAGTAATTTCTAAGCCTCCGATTCATTTTTTAGAGTATTTGCAGCTCCTCCCTCCCACACCGCAAACCATCAGACCCGCCTCCACCATCCCCGCCTCCAGGTGGCCCCCTGGGCAGCGGCCTGCCTCAGCAGTCACTGGCCCAGAGTGAAGAGCCGCAGAAAGCTGCCTTAGTCTTGAGGCCTTCAGCCCCTATCGACAAGGTCATATGTTTAAATTCCACAAGATCTGTTTACTGTGAAATTGCATCCAGCACAATTCCTCCTTGAGGGAAAGGATTTCAAAATCTTGCCAGAAGGGCTTGCAGTGCAAATAGAATGAACTTCAAATAAATACAAGTAAGAAAGTCAGTCTATGAAGCAGAATCTGGCCCCCGAGGACCCCTGACCTGATCTCTCCGGTGACTCTGTGTCTCGTGCTCTTTCTTTTCTCCCTGATCTGCTATTCCCCCTGTTCCCTTTTCCTTCATACCACACTCTTCCCAGATAGGCTCTGGAGCCAGCCTCTCTTTCCTCCCCTGTGACTTGCATGTGAGCCACATTCATTTCCTGCTCTCCTGCTCAGAAATCAGATGAGCTCGGAAATCAGATGAGGTCAGTATACTCTCTTGGAATGTATACCTTTCTCCCACCCCCAGGTGTTTGTCTAACTCTTCTCCTAAAACTCTCCACACACAGCCTGTTATCCGTGCTTTGAGAAGGCCTGTACCTCTAGCATGTTCCTCTTACTGTCCTCTTGTAATGAAAGAGAGCTAGTGGCCGTGTTATCCTGGACAGAGTTGTGGGCTCAGCATCATGAGTGGGGGCGGTACCTGAGACTAGAACTGAATTTCCTTGCTCGTAGGTAGAAATCCAAACTAAGAAGGGGAAGCAAGCCCTTTTCTCCCTTCCTTCTCATTGCCCTTGCCACTGCCTTCCCTCTTGCACTGAGGAAGAGCAAGAAGATGCTTGTCCTGCCCACTGTCACTATTTGAACAGCGGAACATAAATGGCCAGAAGCTGCCAGGCCATCAGACTATGAACTCTCCAGCATCCACTTTCATCTCCCGCCCCTGCCACACCATCAGGAAAGAGGGATGTCTCTGGCTCGGGGACCAGCCAGATTAGAGACTCTGCCCTCTCCTAGATCTATCACCTCTGCCTCTTGACATGTAACTTGTTTGAGTCTCAGCTTTTCAACACATGCTTCTTAAGACCCCACATCTCCATCTAGCTGTTGTCCTCTCTCTTTTTTGGCACAGCCCAAGTTCTTGAAAGTCTGTCCCCACTCACTTCCTATTCACTCTTCCTCTACTCACTGCAGTTGTCTTCCTCACCTCCCAGAGCTGTGCTCATCAAGGACACACAAATCCTTGTTGCCAAAGCCAGGGCACTTTGCAGCCTTCTCTTCCTTGATTTCTTGGTGTGGCACTGATGGCACTTGCTCCCTGACGAAACGCCTCCATTCTTAGGGCCTGGGATTCCACAGTGGCCCCTCCACGGCCTCCTTTGAAGGTGCCTCTTGTCCTCTTCCCTTAAATGCTGGCTTCTCTGGAGCCCTGCTCTTTTTCTCTCGATGTCTGTCCAGGTTGCCTCACTCACTTCCAAGCACATTACAACCAATACCAATGCTTCATCTTCCTAACAGGTTAGGATTTCAGACCCAGTTGTCCTCTTGCCTACTAGAAATTACTACTTGCTACTCCTGCCATATTTGGAACTCTAAACTCACATTCTCCCCGTCCACCCATCATGGGCCTTCTCTTCATAGGTTCCCTGGTACACACTGTATACAGATTGCCTCAATCAGAAGCCTGTAACTCATCCTTTTGACTTTCATCTACCATAATTCATCCATCAACAAGCCAAGCCTGTTCTACTCAACCCCCCTAAATAGCTCTAGGACCTCTCCACTGCCCAGTCCAGGCCACCATCCTCTCACCTGAATCACTGCGTTAGCCATCTAATCCCAGCCCCTAATACTTCCGACCCTTTCTAATTCTACCTCCATTCTACAGGCACAGTAACCTTTTTAAAAATGCAAACTCATTCCCCTACTTATGATTTTGAGTTTATCCCAGTACCCTCAAAATAAGACTGAACTTTTTAATTTAATTGATTTGAGAGAGAGAGAAAGGGCGGGGGATGAGGAGAGAAACCTCGATATGCTGTTCCACTTATTTATGTATTCATTGGTTGATTCTTGTTTGTTCCCTGACTGGGGATCAAACTGGCAACCTTAGAGTATTGGGATGATGCTCTAACCAATGAGCTACCTGGCCAGGGCAAGACTGAACTTCTTAACAGGCCTTTGCTACTCCTCAACCTTGACCACTGCTGCCCTCCCCCACTGCTGGTCCAGCTGCTCTTCCACCTGCATAAGTGCTGTGTCACCAATGCCAGGCCCTGACACATGACAGACCACTGCCTGGAATACACTTTCACTCTCACACCCTTCACCTCCTTCCCTGTGGTTCTACTTCTCTTCCTCTGCTGGTCACACCCATACTGACTGCCTTCTCTGAGGTGCCTGGTTAAATCCAACATTTGAAACCCTGCTAAATAGAGCACCCAATGTCAGCATCAAGTTCTAGGGAGTACCTTGGAGCCCACAGAGTCAGTGTAATTTATTTTTTTAAATGTCCACAGGCATTTGATCTAGAAAATAGCACACATGCCTATGCACACATACACATATTTGTTCCTTTAAAGGAAATCAGTCGCACACAGAAGTACTTTTTCCACCTTAAATGGTATTTCTGTTTAAATGGCATTCCACATTCCATGTCATTTCTTCCTCCAAAATAAAGTATGGACTTAAAAGCTTCAAATCCCACTGCATTCCTCTCATCCAGTTCTACATAAAGAGAGAGAGAATTAGATAAGCAAAATGAATGGAAAATACGCATAGAATAACTCATCCCAGCATGATGTAATAGAAAAAAGGGTAGAGCTGGGCATCAAGAGACCCAGATTCTGTTTCTGGTGAGGACACGCTCTTGCCTTGTAATCCTGGGGGAAGTTTTCTAACCTCTCTGGACCTCATTTGTACCTTCTAGTGAGAGGGTGGGATCTCCAGGGCCCTCAGATGATCTATGTGAAGTAGGGCATGGTGAAGAACTGCTGCATTCTGGTTTGAGAGGCAGGACAGAACAGAAAGGGGCCGGGAATGAATCTTACACCGGTTTATCTACTTTCAAGTAAAAATGGAAAGATTTAGTCATTTCTAGTGTATCTTAACAATCACTTCTGAGCCAAGCTTATAAATTAAACAAAAGTTAAACTTTCATCTTGGGACAAATTAACTGAAAGGGTGAAAAATTACTGAAGAAATTTAAGTTACAGACCTCACTTTTAATATTTGTGTGTCCTTTTTAGCTCTTGAAATTCGTTCCTGAAAAAAGTGACATTGACCTTCTGGAGGAACATAAACATGAGCTGGATCGGATGGCCAAGGCTGACAGGTTCCTCTTTGAGATGAGCCGGTGAGTTTAAAAATGCTTAAAAGGTAAAGACGTCCCTTACTCTCTAAGGAAGTTAAACTTTTGCTTCATGTTGAAGCCTGTTTGAATTGCAGAATCTTTACAAGTCAGAGTTGTGTGGAGTATGTTTTGCTTATTTGAGTCCTTGTCCATGGGTGAGACAGGGTCAGGGTTTCTTCACAATTATCTCTACTTCTGGGCTTTTTGACTCGTGAGTTTCGACCTATTCAAGTTATAACTTCCTGGTTCCATTCAGTGTCATGCTCCTCACCTCTGATTTTGGGGAATTGTTTCTCACTCTCCCTTCTACTTCCACATCTCAATGATGGACAGACTCTGATGTCAACCTGGAGCCCACATAGCTGAACAGCCAGGTCTGGGTGTTGAATCATGACACAAGCAGACATCACTAATCGATGGTGGCATTCTTCCCACAGAGCCTTGGCAAGCTTTCCAAGCCTTCTCCAGAAGTCCCTGCAGCAGCCACTGTTCTTAGTTGACTCTGGCGTGTGAGTTGAATGTAGGTACCCTCCCAGGCCCAGCAAATTGATTCTGCACTAGAGAAGGACCAGCAGTCCTGAAACTCGCAGTCCGCCCAGGCACAGCACTTCTGAGTGCCAGAGGCCAACATGTGTAGCCAAGGTGGACATGCCTCTTACTCCACATTGCTGCCCAATCCAGCCTTATTTTTGTTGTTCTGTCTCAACTTGCCTACTGCAGGAGGACAAAGGATGGTTTTGAAATTTTGACAGGTGTGCCCAGCAACCTGTGTAGACAAACCTGATGGCCACCTACAATAGCTCCACAGAGTCTTTGTCCAGACCTTTGTGTGCATCATCTCACTTAGTCCTCCTGTTGGCCCTGCCAGGGAGGGCTGTGAGGTCCAGAGCTGTTCTCTTCCATTTAACGGAGTAGTTATGGTACCTGTGCAAGGTCACCTAATAAAGGAGAGCCTGGACCGCACACCCAGGTCTGTCCGATTGCATAGAATAGATTTGGAGGAGGGGCTGATCCCTGGTCCTACTGGACTGAAATTTCCGCCCGAGAGCCATATAGGCAGTGATTTCAGAAGATCTGGCCCAAAATGTCCACTCTCTCCTTCTCAGTAGCTTAGAGCTTCTAACCTTGGTGGTGACCAGCGGCCAGGTCTATCCTCCTTATCTGGAGTAGCCAGTTGCTATTTTGGAAGGCAGAGCTTGCCAGCCCTCAGGGAGCAGAGAGGGAGCTACACGGAAAAAGAAGGCTTGGAGATGTGAGTGAGTGAGAAGATGGTATGAGGAGAAAGTGGCTGGAGGCAGTTTTTCTCTGTGCTTTTGCCACAGGCAGACTTGTGGAAAGTGAAGAATCCAGGAGAGAAGTGTAGGAAACAGCCCTTTATTTGCAGCAGAAGGGGGAGTCTTATCACTTACATTCCCTTTTACCCCTTCTCTGTTCAAGAACTGCTGGGACTTGGAGGAAGGGAAGGGGTCTTTAGTCAACTGCAGACAGCCATTGTCTAATCTGATTGCAGAGGAGGACCCTGGAGCAATTGCCCAGTTCCCCTGTAGGTCCGAGGAAGTGGGCCCTCAAGGCAGAGTTGCCTCATGCCCATGCTCCTCTCCAGGAGAGAGAGAGAGAAACAGAGAGAGTCTGGGGTTGGGGAGAGGGCTCTGAGGTACCTCCTCTCCAAGTCCATTGAGTGAACATAGACATATTAAGTGAATGCTCATCAGTCTGTGCTTGCTTTTACAGAATTAATCACTATCAGCAAAGACTGCAGTCGCTGTACTTCAAAAAGAAGTTTGCAGAGCGTGTCGCAGAAGTTAAACCTAAAGTGGAAGGTAAAGTCAAAATCAAGCCGTCCAGATTGAAAATGATGTTCATTTTAAGTGCCCATGTCCAAGTGCAATCCTAATGCATATAGTAAACAGGATTCCTTTGGTGGTGTTTTTGCTCAAAATCTTTTGGGATTCTGTCAGGTGATTACTTATTGTCAGTCCCTGGCTCGCTGACCTGGCCTGGGCTCTGGAGCTCACAACACACCTCCTGGCTCCTCTGCAAGACTGGGGTTTTTACCACATGGTGTTACTGAGGAATATATTTGACTGCTACTAGCATTAAACCTTTAGCTAGCTTTCTTGCAACAGGCCTTACTAGATTTTTCTAAGGGAAGACTTGAAGCTATAAATGTGGGTTGATTTTGAGACGATTAAATGTGTAAATGTTTGAAATGTGGTCAAGGCAGCTGGAGAGCACAGCCCCAGGAGGCCGGCTGGAACCGAGACCCTGCTCGGGCCCTGATCTCTGATGCCACCTGCAAGCTGTAACATGCAACACACCTGACCAATGTTTCTATCAATGGAATTGATCAGCAAGCCTGTTGATCTGACTCACACCGGGCAAGAAAGTGTTTGCAAAGGAATGTGGGAAGTGCACTTTCTGTTCTGTGTATTTCTAACTGCTTCTGGTTGATAAGTCCGCCAAGAAAAGCCCTGGAAAGGGATAGGATTGTGCAACTGCCAGTGGGCCTCTTAAACAGGGTTAGCCGGCTCTCTGTCCTCTTCCTTTTTGCTTCTAATTCAGGTGTTTCGAAAGTGCCCTTGGCCATCTAACAACCCAGTCTTGCACCTTCAGTACATACTCAGTGTGTGGAGTTAGAATGGGTTTCACTGAAAAGTCTCGGTTGTCATAGTTGTGTTTGTGCATGTTTTGTTTTGAAGCGATCCGCTCTGGCTCAGAAGAGGTGTTTAGGAGCAGTGCCCTGAAGCAGTTGCTGGAAGTGGTTTTGGCATTTGGAAATTACATGAATAAAGGCCAGAGAGGCAATGCATATGGATTCAAGATATCCAGCCTAAACAAGATTGCTGACACAAAATCCAGTATTGACAAGTAAGTACGGGATCTTGGAGGACCCATGGCTTAAATCTGGACCCTCTGGTCCTTCAGTCTCCAGTGTGCACTTGTCTCTCTCACTCTTCTCTCTCACAGCATGGGTACCTCCAAGTTCCTAGTGAGCCAATTATCCTTCATCCATTTTCAGTCCACAGGGATATCATCTAGTCCAAGTTTTTTGTTTGTTGAATTTTCTTAGATAAACTTTTCATGTGGACTAAAGACAAATTCACTAATTATAAATGTACATCTTGCTAATTTTCACAAATTGAACACATCTGTGTAACTAGTGCCAGATCAAGAAAGAGAACACAACCAGTGTTCACATAGTCTGTGCATGACTCCCAGTCACTACCCCCACAGAGACCCGTGTTGTAGGGAAAAGGCTCAAAACCCAACAGCTGGCGATAGACACGAAGCATGCTGGGTTTTCACACATTGACGCTAGCAGCCATGTGAAGAAAGTGTGGTGTAAATGTCTCTTGGCTGTTGGTGCTCAGCTGCTCATCCCAAGACGCGTTAAAGTGCTGCCTATAAAGTGGGTTTCAGGTGGACAGACTGTTGGAGACACTGAGGTGTGGAAATGCCCTGGTGTCATTAGCAGGGAGGGTCATTAGCACATTCAGTCTCGTCTCCCTGGGAGCCACGTGTCTCTAAGGTTCTCGCTGACTTCAAACAAACATGCACAACTGTTTCTAAGATCAACTTCTCTGTACCTTCATTCTTTTGTAAAATATGTGGTCTGTTCACCCTAATCATTCCTAACTAGTGAGGCTCACTGAGGCATAGCGTTATGGCCACCTAAATCCTCCCATAGGAAATAATGCGATACATTGCGAGGCTAAGCCTTATTCTCACACTGTGCGGAGATGGATGAACAGAGGAGAGCTGTTGTTTTCTCACGGCCACCTTGTTTTTACTGTAAGCACTTGCTCCTTTCTCGGGCACTTCCACACTGATGGTCACCACAGCCCATGAAGGACACGGGCCAAGTGCTGCTGTCAGATAAAGACACTGGGGCACTCATTCCGCTTGCCCACGGCCACAGCAAGCAGAGTGTTTGGCCTTACAGGTATTTGACACCTGTCATTGCTCTGTCTGCAGCTCTACACTACAAAACAGGTCTTATTTGGAGGTTGTAGTAAATAACTGTGGCATCTTACTTACATCAGGAGCAGCCATCTCTTTACGGAAGGGTGTTCTCTTCACCTGCACTTGCAAGTTGGGGAAGAGGGAAACCCTCATCACCAGTCAGTCCTGTTCTCCCACTCCTTCTGCCTCTTCCCCCTCTAGTCACACCCCACTTCCTACACACACACACACACAGGCCTCTGATATCCTTTGCCCTCCCCAACTTACTGATAACCTGACCCTTACTGTGGGATGAACTGCTTATTGAAGTTACAGATTTTATCTACTCTACAAGCCTTTTCAAAACAAATAAAATGAAAGCATTTCTGATCTCTTTCTTTTCCCCCTTCTTTCTGCTTGTGAATCTCTCCCCCACCCCCCACCCCCCGAAGTAGCACAGTGTCTAATAAACCTACAGTGCCTAGCAGAGGGCCTTGCCCATAAATACTCTTTAAATATTCATTGAATCTAATCAAACTACACAAGGGAGGGGGGCAGTCAGCATGAAGGGTATAGTCACTCTGCGTTCAAAGGCTCGTTTCTGGTCATGACAAGAGGATGATCGAATGTGCGCCTGAGTTGTTTTCTTATTCTCCAAGAATGTATATTCAGTCCAATGAGGTGTTATTTGGATAGCAAACAATATATGGAAACTCAGATCTGGTTTTATTTTTATTTTTTGCTAATCCTCACCCGAGGATATTTTTCCCATTGATTTTTGGAGAGAGAATGGAAGGGTTGGGGAGAGATAGAGAGAAACATTGATGTGAGAGAGACACATACCCCAACCAGAGCTGGGAATCAAGCCTGCAACCAAGGTATGTGCCCTTGACCAGAATCAGACCCAGGACCCTTCGGTCTGTGGGCCTACACTCTATCCACTGAGCCAAACCAGCTAGGTCTCAAATCTGGTTTTAAATCTTTCTACACTAAGAAAGGTATATGTGGTCAGTTAAATTTAATTTTTTTCTAAATAACAAAGCATTTCTCTGAAATAATGAAGAAAAATGGAATTTCCGTTTCTTTGATGGTGGTTGGGAATTTGCTCCCTCGGGCTGCTCCTCAGGTAGCAGGGACATGGGCAGATAGTCACGTAGATTCTGGGAACGGCAAAGTTGACGTGCAGTGATACGGCTAGAATTTTTAACCACTGTTTTACTTTGCTGAGCAATTGTTCTCTAATTATTGAGAGAGAGAAAAATAGGGGAATTTTTTTTACATGTGAGCCGTTGACTCAGAGGAACAGAATTACATTGACTCTGAAGCTGCGAGGGCAATTAGAGTGTTTTTCACTGTTGTGGAAGAGAAAACCGTGGCAGCTGCTACTTGAGCTGGAGGTGGGTGGACTGTTGTGACAGCACTGTGAATTAGCAACCATCTAAGAATTATGGAAATGTTTTAAAAGAAATGCATTGTGTCCTGATTATGATAACTTCCAATAGACTAGTAGTTATTGATCCTGGCTGTTAGAATCACTGTAGAGTTTTTAAAAAAAATACCCACACCTTGCCCTGGCGGCATGGTGGTTAGAGCAACAGCCCACACACTGAAGGATTGCAGGTTCGATCAGGGGCAGGTATCTGGGTTGCAGGTTCGATCCCTGATCCCAGTGGGGGTGCATACAGGAGGCAACCGATTGATGTGTCTCTCTCACATTGATATTTCTCTCCTCTCTCTCTTCTTCCTCCTTTCCCCTCCCTTCCACTCTCTCTGAAAATCAATGGAAAAAATATCCTTCGGTGAGGAATTTATAAAAAAATGCCCACACCTGGCCCCACCTCATTCCAATTAAATGACTCTTAGTTGGGCCCATGTATCAAGTCCAGGTGATTAAGACACGCAGTGGAGTCGGGGACAACAGGGCCAGACTACCACAGCTTTGCCTAATAGTGTTCTGAGACGCCTGCCTTTTCAACCCAGGTCAGTGAGGGTTCAGACCTGTCACCACTGAAGAGGGAAGTGGGTTATGCAGTTAGGAGCTGAAGTGTTGCTAAAATTAGGAAGTGGATTCTTGGCTGCCAGGACACCATATCCCTGATAGCACAGTCATGGCCCACTTCCAGGCCCATCCCTGAAATTGGGAGCTTTCTAACTCCCTGACCACCCTTTGCCACAACAGCAAAGCAAGTGAGTCAGAGGGGAAAACAATTATCATAGAGGTCAAAGAACTGTAAGTGAGAATTATCAGTAATTGTCATCAGTGAGTTGCTGCTCTGTACTTTTACACTTGAAATAGCTATCCTCATTAGTGGGTTAAACATCCCTCAGTCCCCACCCCACCCTGCCTGGTATGCACTCTCTGGGCACACCTCTTCTTTGGGCCGATGCACTGTGAGGGTATGCCCCCGATGGTAATGGTTCAGCTTCATTTCAATCACTTAGATTTTGAAGGATGTTCATTATGGGCCTTAGAAGTAATTCCTATCCCCTGTCCTTCCCTCATAGAAGATGTATGCTTCCTTTTGACATATGTTTATATGAATTTCATGTAGGCTCTCCCAATATCCCCTTCTTTTGAGAATCCTTGCCTTATAGGAACCTCCACAATTTGAAATTAATGCAGGAATATAGCATTCTTGTGGGTTCAACCACTTGAATGTGCAAATCATATGCAGATATTAACCATGATTAATATTCTTTCCGTCTTTAATTGTAGGAACATTACACTTTTGCACTATCTCATAACTATTGTGGAAAACAAATACCCCAAAGTTCTCAACCTAAATGAAGAACTGCGGGACATTCCTCAAGCAGCAAAAGTAAAGTAAGTACAGTGAAATTTTTAGTTTTTATATCACTTGGACTTTGCCTTAGCCATTGAGAGAATCGGGTAGCTTTGCCTGAAAGGGGGCCTTCTGCTTGCTTTCCCCTGAATACTAGTATATGAAGTGACGTTTGAATCTTACCCAGATCACTCAGATGTGTGACATGGTTTTGAATGTATGTGTGTGTGCTAGCTCCTTTGGAGTACTCCCGCATGTGGTGCTTAACTTCCACGAGACCTCATCATGGTTTTATTCAGAGCATGCATTATGAGTTCAGGAATGTGGTTTCACTAGTACTTTTCAAAGGCAGTTATATTAAAATATAGGTAGTAAGTGAGGATAGATAGGTAAGCAAATAGAAGGCCTAATGTCAGGGCGTAGCTGGTAGCTTTCACATGTGCACGCACACTCCCAGAAACCAAGGCAACCTTTTAATGGAAAGCAGTCCTTATGCAAATGAAGGCGCTAAAAATAAAAAGTGGAAAGTTGCCAAACTTTTACCACAAACTTCACACCACTTTTCAGAGACTGAGAAGCAGGCAATTTCCCTTGCTGTTCTCTCTCCTACTTTTGGCCTTTTTTTTGTTTTAACATTTTAGCTGCATCTTTTTGTAGAGAATTTGAAAAGCATGATAAGCAGGCTTTCTCTCTGTAGAGTTTGGTAGAAGTGCACCATGTAAGACATGAAGTTAAAAATGAAGTGTTGGTGAGTTTGTTTACATGTGGATTATCAGTGATATTCTCTAATTTAAAAGTCGTCAAATAGAAAGTGTTATGGAAGAACTCCAAGGAGTTTTCTCTGTTTTTGTTTTTAAAGGCAAAAACAATAAAAACTAGTTAGTACAACCTTAAGAAAAATAATTGTTGATTGAAAGTTAAGCCATCACCTTGCAGTTTTCACATCACTGGAGCTTTAGTGGAAAGCAATACACAATTATTAAGAGCACAGCGTGGCTGTGGCTGTGGACAAGCTCGCTTCTTTTACTTGTTCAAAGGGGGACACACATGGCAACACACTCATTTTTGCATAGCGTGATTTGCTTAAGTAATATCTTTGAGATTAAAACATGGAATATTTTTGTATGTATGGAAAGATATTTTTATTCTGCTATTTTTAACCTATACTAAAACAGATCTGCTGGCTGTGGAAAAGAAAAAAACATAATTCCACAAGTCTAACATGGTGTTGTCTTTCTGTGAAATCTGAACATTGAAGGGAATTTTAAACATTTAAAGTAAACTGGTATGGACTTCCAAGAATGAAATATTAAGCCATCATATATTTAATGCATGTAAGTCACATGTTCGTTACTAAAAGTTGCTCTTTGTAACAGCATGACGGAGCTCGACAAAGAAATAAGCACCTTGAGAAGCGGCCTGAAAGCGGTGGAGATGGTGAGTGTGTGTTTCTTTTCTAATTCCCCGTCTCACCGCTGCGCCGGATGCCGGTGACATCCCGCATTTGGTGTGCCCGCACAAACAGTTACTGACTTAAGAGAAAACAGCAACACTAAAGAAGCAAAGGCAGGCTGTGTTCAGCCAGACAGCAGGGTTTCCTGCCTGGGAGGCAGGGCTCATTGACGTGGGCTGGACCAGATACTCTTCAGGGATCCGCACGGTGTTCCCGTCCTGTTAATAAATGATGTGTGCTCTCTCCATAGTCATGGAACTTCTCTGTTGTGTTCGGGGAGTGTGTATTGAGCAGACACTTGGGGGTACGGCCCGTTCTCAAGGCGAGGGGTCGGGACGATTCAGAGTCCTTGCCATCCAGGTGTTGCAATGGCCAAGACAGTCAGTCCAGAGAACATCACGTTTGCGCAGCGTGGCCACCTCCAGAAAAGCACAGTGACAGCAAAGGGGGCTTCGGGAGAAGGGTGAAGGTAGCTTAGCCGAGGCTGGGAATGACTGGCATGTGTTAGTCAGAGGAAGCGTCCTTTCTGCAGGAGATGACATGAGCTATGCTGAGAAGGAGGGTAGACCGAGGTGCATGGAAGGGAGGATGTCCAGGGTTACAGACAACCTGGCCCAGGCCTCAGCGGGAGGGAAGCAGGTCAGACCGCTGGAGGCAGTGGGAGACCATGGCTGTGATGGCACAGTGCCACCAGCTGCTGCACGGATGTCCCTGTCAGTGAGGAGCAGGTCAGGGGCGAGGAGCCTCGCTCAGGAGAATGGACATAGCTCCGGTCTGGCACTTGGTGCGGAGGCCGATTCACAGGCAGCTTGGAAAGGTGCCCCTCTCTCAGATATTTTTCAAAATGATGCCATAGAAAGTAATTGACTCCATTAAAGACATAGCTCAACAAAAATTGAAGTTATAATGTCTAATCTTTTCCGTTTGCTTTTAGTAAACTAAGAAGCATGTAAGGTTTTCTTTTCCCCTGGGGAGGAGGGGGAGCTGTTTAAAAAGAAAAGCCGATGAGTGAACTTTCCTCCCAGTCCCAGTGGGCGAGACTGGGGGAGTCGTGGGACATCGTCGGTTTTCAGAGGCCAACAGAGAAGGGCCACTTGGGACGAAGCTGTTTTTCTTCCTCCCAGGAGAAGCTTTCTTGAGCTGGAATGGCAGTCATGACCACCCTACAGACTGATCACGAGCTACTTCACAGCAAGGCTCGGGGCGGGGCAGGACAGGGCAAGGAAGTTTTGGGTTTGGGTTTATTAAAGGTAGTTTTGCTGAAATCTCTCCGGCCCTGGGTCAGGTACACTGTCACACACCCTTCATAGGAAAGGGGCTCCAGAAGCCTCCCCTCCCCGTCCCCCGGCAGCTTAAATGTCAAGATGCAGCGTGGGAAGGAAATATAAATAGTCATGTGCCCTAATTATGATTGGCAAAAGGTGATTATATTATTCTAATGAAACACTTTAAAACTGCCTTCACGTCTACATCTCTCACACACAAACAATGCTAAGTTTCCAAAGTGCTAGGATTGTGGCCATTTTTTCCATCAGAGTGAGCTCCCTAATTTATGAGTTTCCACTTGTTATTTCATTTGACTCTTGTGGTGGTATAGATACTGCCCTTCTTTTACAAGTCAAGAAACTGAGGCTCAGGCCACTTGTCACGGCTTAGAACCAAATCAGTGGTAGAGCTGAGTCAAAGCCCACAGCCTGTGACCTCTACTCGCCTGCTTGTTGGCATCTCTGCCAAAGCCGGTGAAGAAGGAAATAGATCCAGATTACATCCGTTGGTACACAGCATCATTGTTACTGAGACTCTGGAGTCAGGCAGACCCGAGTTCAAATTCTGACCCTGTCATACGTCAGTTATGTGACTTTGCATAAGGATTTAAAGCCCTCTACAATGCCTCACTCATTGAGGTGTTGTGGGATTAAATAAGCAAGTGCATCTGGTGATGGTTGAAATTAAAATTCAATTTGAATAATGTATGTTCATCACCATGGTAACAGAGAATATGGATAATTAACAATGCACTGATACTCCTCACCTGTCTGTTCATAAAAACTGAATCACTGGGTGGACAAGAAGGAAAATGGTAGCTGCAGTTGAAATTCTACCTACCCAGATATCATGGTTTGGGAAGTAAGTAGATATGGCAGAGAGGGCAAGGAAAAAAAAAAATCAATGAACCAGACTTTTGTTTAACTTCTATTAATTTTATCCAGATACTAATCTGCTTACATTTAAGCCAGTGTAAGGAGTCACACTGATAAAGGCAGACGATTGAATAAATTGCTGATTGCAAATATGTGTGCACATGGGCATGGCCTAGCATGGTGGGCAGAGGGCAGGTGGAGCGAGGGCATCACAAAATGTTCCAGAGCAGGTTTCCGACTTACTAAATTTGAGCATACAGAGAATGAGACACAGTGTGTCTGCATTCAAGGCCTACACTGACATTACCCATTTCCTGGGTTTAAGGAGCTGGAATATCAGAAGTCTCAGCCCTCGCAGCCTGGAGACAAATTTGTGTCCGTTGTCAGCCAGTTCATCACAGTGGCCAGCTTCAGCTTCTCCGATGTTGAAGATCTTCTAGCAGAAGCTAAGGATCTGGTAAGTTTCCCCTTGCAAAGGGCTGGTACTTTCAGATATTATACTATAAGCATATTTTCACCCCCCAGGCTGTGATCAATTAAAACATAACCTTTTTGTCTGCCTGGCCTATGTTGCCTTTAAGTTAGCAAGGTTATGAAGTATCCAAATGGTGTAAAACCAGTAAATAAACTAAGACAGTTTTCTATTGATGAATAGTGGATCAAAATACTTACCAATGGAAACCAGAAAAGAGATTATGAAAACTAAAGTCAGGCAATGTGAGATCAGGTGTGACAAGACCATGTGCCTCAGTGTGCTCTCCTGAGATGCTTGGGAGGACAGGATACTCCCTCTTGAATCTCTAGCAGAACTTACGCCAAGTTGAGCAGGCCAGAGGATGGCCCACATGTAATATTCACAGTGGAGTATGAATTTAGAGTAATTTATTCTACTCAAAGTTTGTAAAAATATGTTTTTATTTTTAGGAATTTTTTTTTTCCAAGAGTGAATCTGTAAACTATAATCACTATGCAATAATAGATAATTTCATGACAAATGATAAACAATAAAGACAATCAGAATAAATAAACAAGAACTTATTAAATGAGGTGTCTCTTAATCCTCTTAAGGCTTATTGCCAGAGAAATACTTTTTAATGAGGTTTCTTTTTATAATTTTTGCTATTTCAAAATCTGGTGTTTCTATAAAGGAAAAATTTGTGTTGGTTAATTATTAAGACCTTTAAATTCTCCTGCCCATTTTCTCTCTCTCTCTCTCTCTCTCTCTCTCGTTATTTCCTCTTCCAAGATATATACATACTCATATACATATATAGGCATATATTCTCTCATTTTCTTTCTCGTTGTTGATAAATTATATTAAGCCCTTTCCCTGAACTATTAAGTACTTTTATACACCCATCTCTCGATTACCACAAATTTCACTTTAACTTGAATCTTTCCTTTGAAACCTGAGTAATGGATGTCATTTTTCTGTGGTCACATGTTCAGTTATACAATTGGACGCTTGTTCTGTAAGTGTGCACACATACTGGTTAAAATTAAGAAGTAGATACATTAGATAGTCTCAACATTAAGCCCCATTTCCAACATTATTACATATATGGAAAGACACTACATGTTCAATGACTGCTGTTAGAGGTCCAACCTGTAATGACTGCAATAGGTCAGCTATGCCAGCAGCCTCCACCGGGATAGCCCCTCCATGTCTGTGTGTGCCTCACCACTTGAAGTACATACTCGGTAAGGACCTCCTCCCCAAACCGGGCAATATAGTACCTACTTCATCAAGGGCTCAAACATTTTTATGGGAATCAACTAGATAGTTAACTTTTTATTTAAACACACACATACACAGTGTGTTTTTTTCCCTTTATTTTAGCGTGGGAACTTTAGTCTGGAACTAGTTTTCTTCATGTTTCTAAGACAAAAATATACATGACTTCATCAACACTAGAATTCCTAGATAAAAAGATCATTCAGGATGGCTTGGAGCGCATGAACTTGACTGTTTTAGAAACACAATTGTAGGCTGTCTATTGCCATTTTGTTCATACCAGAGCTTTTAGAAATGAGCTTATAAAACCATGGAACAGGCTGGAGCGCTGTAATGTGGTGTGTGAAGAATGTTGTGTTTTTTCCTAAAGAGCTCTGGTTTCTGATAGAATATTTCCAAATAAGTAAAACATTGAGAACAACTCCTCAGTGATGGAAAAAATGGTTAAGGAATATTTTATTATAAATTAAAGACACGAAATAACATTTATAAAATATCATCTACATATATACACACATACACATATATAACATAATTAAAAATTGTTTATTTAAGAATAAATATTGAGGGGAAATTGAAGGGAGGTAGTCAGAAGGTACAAACATCCAGTTAGATAAGTCAGTCCTGGGGATGTGATGTTCTAAACACAATGACTGTAGTGAGCACTGCTGTGTGCTGGCGTTGAAAGGTGTTAAGAGAGTAGGCCGAAGAGTTCTCATTGCAAGGGGAAAAAATATATTTTTCCTTTTTTTCTTTTTTTGTATCTATATGACATGATGGATGTTAACTAAACTTATTGTGGTAATCATTTCACAAATATTGTAAGTCGTCATTCCACTGGATACCTTAAACTTAAACAGTGCTATATGCAATTATATCTCAATAAAACTGGAGGGTGGGATAAAAAATAAAAAGAGACTAAATATTGAAAACATTTCCTTTAGGTAGATAGTATCACTGAAATATCAGAAAAACTTAATAATTAGGCAAGTCATGCCAAAAAAAAATAAAAGTAGTTAGAAACTTTTGTGATGGGACTGCATAAACTTTATGGTCTAAATATGAAAAAAAAATTAAAGTTCAAGTAGTGAATTAGATATAGGGAGTGATCATTTGCTTGACTTTGAATCTAGAAACACCATTCTAAGTAGCTTAAGAACCTTAGACCATTACAGAGAAAGAAAAAGTCCAACCAACAATTTGACCAGCATTGAACATATTTGGATGATCGTAATGACTCTGGCTCCTGGAAGCATGTGATTTCAAGTTATGGAGATAACTGCCAGAAGAACTAAAATTAGAAACAGTTAAAACTAAAAAGAATGAAAATACTATTTTATCATGTACATATATTTTAATATAACTTTTAAAAATTCTCCCTTAATCAGTTATTTTCTAATTGAGGCCCAGGAAATATGATAATACTGGCATTATTTATTATTAGAAAGAGCATCTAAGAAGCACTGGATCCCATTTGTTTTTGATATTGACCATATGGCACCAATAAATGATATTAAACTACTTCAAAGAAAAGTTAAAAGTACAAGTTTCCCTACCCCTGCTGAGTTTGCTATTAGTTTTATGTCTTGAGTGCTCTGCCCTATGATATTTTGCTTTCTTGTTTTTACTACTGTTTAGTTAATAAAAAAGTCATAGGAGGTAATCATAGATTTTAAGCTGAAATGAGGCAGACAAGAATAAATGGTTTCAAAAGTCGAAAAGTATTCATTCTTTTACCTTAAAAATGACAGATAGACATGTTTGGCAGCCAAAGATAAATGCAGGCTCACTCAGATCCCGCAAGTTAAATTTGGCTCAACTTGAGCTTGAGTGCTGGAGGGATTTGATAGTGGAACTCTCGTGGAACACCGCATTTACTAAAACCTCCTTCTTTCCAGTTTACTAAAGCAGTGAAACACTTTGGGGAAGAGGCTGGCAAAATACAGCCAGATGAGTTCTTTGGCATTTTCGATCAGTTCCTTCAAGCTGTGTCAGAAGCCAAACAAGAGAATGAAAACATGCGAAAGAGGAAGGAGGAGGAAGAGCGCCGAGCGCGCATGGAAGCCCAGGTAAGAGAATGATGGGTTAGTTGGCTAGCTGGCCAATCCCCACTCCTAGAAGGTCTGTTGCTTCAACTCTTGGTTTTTCAGTAGCACTCTGGTGTGCTGGCAAGAAGGAGGGCGTCAGAGCACTCTCTAGAATGCTGCTTGGAGTTTAAATCGGTATAAAGTTTCCCTTGGGCAATTTGGCATCTGCCTCCAAAGCCCCCCAAATTATATCCACATTCCTTGATCTGGAAACTCATTTCTTAGAAATTAGTCTAAAGAAATCATCATAAATTTGCATGAGAACAGCAGTCTTTATAATTGCCCTAACTGCAGACAACCTAAAAAGGCATCAGTTCTAAAGGAGTAATAGCTACATGGAGGAATATTTATGTAGCCCTTAAAAGTCATGTCTTCGAAGACTAATAATGCAAGAAAGCTTACAAAATGATTTCTACACAAAACCTTATCTTTAATGTAAAATAAGTGTAAATACAGAAAATAATAGTGGTGCGATATTCCCCCAAAAAGTTCACAATGATTATCTCTTGATAGTAGAATTAACCTAGTGTATGGTGACAGGAGAAGATTTGGCTTTGGGTGGTGGGCACACAGTACAATATACAGATCTTGTAACATAGAAACCCACACCTAAAACCTATATGTTCATGTTGACCAATGTCACCCCAATCAATTTAATAAATTAATAAATAAAAGAATTAAGGGTGAATTTTTTTCCTTTTGTGTATCTGAATTATCCAAATTTTCTATAATGTATGTGTATTATTGGCTTTTAATAATAGTAAGTTGCATAGTGGGTTCCAGGCATTCACAATAGATACCGGCTAAGCCTTTGCTGTAAGGAGAGTGGCCCGATGAGTATTTGCTTTTAGTCTCTCTGTACCATCAAGGAAACCACTATTTGGGGTCAGTTTAATAGTGATGATGTTCTCATTCCATTATAGAAATAGAAATTGCTTCAATTGCCCTTTAAGTGGAATATCATGAGGTTTACCTAGATTCTAGATGGTGAGATTCTAATCACCAAGTAGTGGTCACTTTTCTCTATTGATTATTGCTTCCACAGTGAGCAATGTCCCAGTGACCCCTCTCTTGTGACTCTGAGGGGGGTTGGCAGCTGTAGATGAACATGGCTGGTGTGGCTGTACCATTGCCATGTGTCACACAATTCACCACCACTGTACACAAAATACAGCACTTTGACACTTCTAAGAGGGTGCTTTCTGTTTGCAGCTCAAAGAACAACGTGAAAGGGAACGTAAAATGAGGAAAGCTAAGGAGAATAGCGAGGAAGGCGGTGAGTTCGATGACCTGGTTTCAGCTCTGCGCTCGGGAGAAGTGTTTGACAAAGACCTCTCTAAACTGAAGCGGAATCGCAAACGTATTACCAACCAGATGACGGACAGCAGCCGCGAGAGACCAGTCACAAAACTTAATTTCTAATTTTCCTTGAATACTTTTTTAGAAAGCTCATTAGCAGCCCTTTGAAGTGACTAGAACTTTTCATTACACTGCCTTGCAATCCGAACAGTGGCAATTTCTCCTTTCATCTGTGAGTGCAGGTGTGAGTGTGTGTGTATGTAAATGTATGTGTATATGTATATTAAGATGTATATAGAAGTCTGAGTGTTATATGGAGACCTATCTGTATGGTTTTTAAAAACCCACGTTACTGTTTGTGCCCAGAAGCCCTTGGTGTATGCATTCATACTGAGTGTGGCTCGTCCTCTTCCCTGAACACCACGCCTGCTCAGAAGCACAATACTATCTCCTGAAAGAGATGACAAAGACATTCCCTAGAGTAAAAAGACAAAAAAAAAAGCTTGAAATATTATATGGTCTCCAAGCTTGGTGTGCTCTGGAGTTATTTTCATTGGTGAAACCGGTGTTGGAAAGATACAGATTTAAAGTGGTTTTGGTGGTTGTGCATGTGATGCCGGTGCATCGCTTCAGGACCTGACAGGGTGAGCTCAGATTTCTGACGTGGGTGTAGGGAGGCGTCTGTAACTGTTCATGGAGGACATCTTGCACACAATCTGAATTATGTAGAATGTCAGTCAGAATCTTTTCATCTATTTAAAACTTGGACATCAATTTTTTTTTCTTAATTTCACTGAGTTCTCTGCCAAGCATCCTAATGATTTCTTTACATTGCTTTTGGGAAGAACACTATCTAAATGCAATCTGTGCTCTTGTTAAAGAAAAAGACTGCCAGAGTGTGCTTGTTCTAACAATAAATAAAATTCCCACCCCAGACCTAAAAGGAGGGATTCTCTGAAGGATTAAAAATTATTTTTAAAATTGTTTATGGGGTGCCTTCCCCCGCTTTTTTTTTTTTTTTTTTTTTTTTGGTATTATCTATTTTCAGTCTTTTTTAGGACAAGCTGCGTCTTCTGTAAATATAGGTCTGGACTAAAGAATACTTAGTAAATGCACAAAATGTCAACAACACCAACAGAGATGCCGAGATCTGTTTAGCTCTAAGTATGTCTGAAGTGCTTTCCTGTTATATGTTGTCATTTTTAATTGTGTGTCAGTAAAGCTACCTGTAAAACTTCAGTCCAAAAGATAAAGCTCTCAGGGAGAAATGGATAAAAACAATGAACATTAGAAAATAAAATATAGATACTTACCATTAACCTACCAACTCTTAATATTTTTAAATTATATGATATATAAAGGGGGCTGTTACTTTTTTTTTTTGGCTTTGCTTTATTTATTTGTAGTGGGGGAGGAGGGCTAAGGGTCTCTCTTTTCTTTCCATCTATCCTGTTGTGGTTGGGTTTCCTGTGGAGAGAGTAGTTTGTCCTGTTGCACTAGAACATTATTTACTCACTAAATTGAGTTTTTCATTCAATTAACAAATATTTATTAAACACCTACTATGTGCCAAGCATAGTAGGGCTACAATGGTAAGCAAGACAGAGCCTCTGCCCCCAAGGAACTCATGTTCTAATGGGGATGCTAGGGGTGAGTAAAATACCAATGCGTGCGCTGTACAGGAATCGTGCTATTTAAAAATAGTTTGTATAAACTATAATGCTTAGCGCGGACGGCAGGTCCCAGCGCTGTGTGGAAGCTGTGAAATAATGCTCTAAGAGTTGTCAAGAGCTGTGGTTTTCATTTTCCCCTTCATTGCAAACTTAGTGACTTTCTACAATTAATGGAAGTAAATGACTAGCAAATACAACATAAATACACAGCAGAGGTTGGGCTCCCCCAGCCTTTAGTTCCCAAGGTCTGCAAATACACCACGTTAAAGGTGCAGGCAGAGACTGTTCAAAAAAGGCTTGGAGATGAGGAGGAGTGGGATATGCTGATGGATTTGTCTATTCCTTAACTAAAGTGCCTCTATATATATTCTTTTCTATTTATAGCAGGAGAATCTGGTCTGGCTCCATTTGGGGACTGCATTTTGAAAATGGCTTTGTTTTACAGTTTAAGGAATAGACAGGTGGTTGGAGAGTCACTAAAGGAGCAAGCTGTGTGTCATGTCGCTGTTGCCCTTTCCAATCATCCGCATTTTGAGATGACCATCCTGGTTTGCCTCCTATGCCATTTCCATTTTTGGTTTCTTTCCCCAAAAGCTGTGTGCAGGTAATTCCATGTGCCATTGTTGGAAAAAAAAAAATCTACTTTTTTAGATTGGTGCTGGTGTAAGTAGCCACTTTTCTCTCTTGGATGTGTATTTTAAAGTTTGTGTTTTTTTAAATTAATGCCAAAAAGGAAAAGCATTATAATTTGTAAACTTAATTGTATGTCTTGTATCTTATTAGCTTAGTAGTTGGACCCACTTAGTCTTTAGGTGCAAAACTGTTGCTATAGTACCAAGAAGAAAATGTTGTATGTGTTATGAAATTGTACATTTTTTAAATAGCAATATGCAATAAAGAGATGAATTCATTGGGTGTATGTATTTGCTTTCTATGCGTTATTAAAACAGCGTTATTAATTTTTTGCACGTTCCACCATTAAATGTAAGTATTGCAAATTATTTACTAAATCAGAAATATATACATATTTTTTAACTTGTACATACTAGTCCTAGAAGGGTATAGTTTTCTGCTATGGTAGCATTCAGCATGTCCACAGCCTACAATATGCTACCTCTTTCTATAACCTCTTTGTGTAACTCTGTGAGTTATACAGTTTCATGGTGGGGCTACTGATAAAATTATTCACCTGGGGGTATTGAAAAAACCGTAGTCTCTAGAATCAAAATCTATTTCATGTTGAAGCATTTCCTCTTTAAAAGTTAATTTATGATATAGGTTAATATGGGAAGTGTTGCCTGTTCCAAACAAGCAGGTGTATTTTATCCTCTGAAAACTGGGCCTTCCTCTTGGCCCCACATCACTTTGGCTGCCTGGCTGTCCTCAACCCATTGTGAAGTCAAGCTGAAAACAGATGTCCCGGTGGTTGATGGAGGACCCAGGCACTTCCATCTTCAGAATGGATTGATGATGTCCTTGTAACCCATCTTGTTTTTCATCCAGTCAGTAATACCTTAATCAATAAAGAAAAAGTTAAAAAAAAACCCGCAAATATATATTTTATTTTTATTTTTTAAAAAAAAGGCTACTTTGTTCTCTGATGCTTGGTTCTCATCTGAAGGTTCTCATTCAGATGGAAGAGAGCCTTCTACTCATAGGTATATTCCATTCCACAAATGTACTGACTGTACCTACCATTGCCTATTTGTATGTTTGAGCATGAAGCTACATACAGAACCACCTAAACCTTCAGTTGCCCTTGGTGTGTTAATAGAAGTAGGGGAAAACATGAAACTTTCAGATCATTACATTTACTTTTATGTCTTTGGTTCCTCCCTCCCCCTCCCCTCACACACAAAATCATCACTGGGGAAAATGTGCTTCTGTCAGGAGGTGAAGCTATCTGATCCCTCCAGAACTCTGCCCCTTTTCTAACCAAACATGGGTTTATGTGAGACAAAAGGATAATCTTTATTAAACTAGTTTAGACAATTATTCAAAAGACTGTTCTGAAAGAGAGAGTTGTTCGGTGAGATTTTGTTTCCAAGTGAAAAGCCTAAATTAAGAACCCAAAGGCTTAACAATCACTTGATACCATTCAGTTCCATAAACACTAGCTTTGAGAACCACTCGACTGTGTGTACAGAACTTTGTTCTCTGTCACTTTGTTCTCATTCAGATGGAAGAGAGCCTTCTATCCATGGGACAAGGACCCAGATGCAAAGTTCTGGGCTTCTTGCATTGGGGCTACTTATAGACCATTATTATGTTGAGTTAGTTGCCCATTTTCTGAGACTCTTTATGCCTGTTTTCCCTATTAATATTGTTGTAACGTACCCCGCGAATCACAGAAGGACGCCTCAAGAAGTTGAATTAAAGAGTCACGTTTATTGCAATCCGGGACTATGAGGGGCCATTCCCAAATCTCATAGCAATAAGATGGTGGCAAAACCAGACATATAGGCAAAAATCACAAAGGTATTGATTACATCCCAGGGTTTGGAATGAGGCACCTGGCTCACAAACAAGCAGATGACAGAAGCAGAATTAAGTATGTTAATTACAGTTTTGGGTCTCGGGGTCACTGAATTGACAGAAATACATTATCTAGAGCCCTTGGGTAACCTGGTTAAACAGGCATGTTATCTAAATTACAGTTTTGGGTCTCCGGATCACTGAATTGATAGAAACACATTATCTAGAGCCCTTGGGTCTCCCGACCACTGAGTTGTCGGGACAATTTAGAGTAATTGTGCTGCCCTGGTCTCGGGACCAGAGTCACTGAAACACTTACCTGTAACCCTTGGGTCTTGTCTTGGGATAATTGTGCTGTCCTGGTTCCCAGGTACAGAAGAATGTGCTTCGATAACCAGTAAGACCACAATCAATGGGATAGTCACATTACAATCAATAAGGCATTCAATTGAATAGGATTTATACAATTCAGAAAATCAAAGTAACCTGTCCATTGTTAACCAAAGCAGATAGGTACCATACTTCAATATGAACTCTACTGATGTCTAAAAGCCTGTTGAGTTCATAATTAAGAGGTAGCTTAAAGTCTGTAAAATCTTATCTTAGCGAAAATTTGGAATTCTAGAGGGAAGATTTTCTTTTTTTAGAAGGATTTTTCCATAGCAAAGACCAATCAAAATTATTTTTCTTCAGTCTTATGGGGAAAACATCGAAACTAACCTTTGGTCTCTTCCCTGACACACGTTTGTCTACTGCAAACAACTCTGTGTTTCCATGGTATCAAACAAACAACATGAACACAGGATTGCACGCTAGAGGTTTTTGACAAAGGAGATCCTTATTTTTTATCAAACCTTGATATGTTTTTATTTCTCATGGGAGAGGGGTTTTGAGGTGTGAAGTCGCCATGTCATTCCAATAAAGTATTTGTTCTCCGCTTCTCTGCCTGTGGTTTCTTTCACTGAGAGGAGGAAGAAAAGAGACAGTTCAATATTGGTCTTTGGTACCATTTCCTTTTTCATTTACACCCATTATGGTCATATGGGGACATTTCCGTGGCAAAGGAATCTGCGGCCCCCTGCGGGGTGATGAACGTTTCCTGTTAGTGGCTTCACCCTCCCTCCCCCCACTCTGGCCTCCAGGGTAGAGAAACTTTCCTATGTCTGAGATTTGAGGTCCACCTGACTCTTGAGACAGGTGATTGTGCTTAGAGTAGGTGATTGTGATGCTGAGCAATGAGTCAGTTGAACAGGCACAGGAAAGAGAAAGAAGGAGGTGCCTCCACCAGCTGCTTAAAAAGAAAGCCCATGAGTGCATGGCCAGGACACTTCCCTTCTGAATCCGGTTAAGTTGCCCTATTCCCTTGCACGTGCCCTCCCTCAGCTAAATTTGCTTTGATAGCTTATCGCACCCCTTGACTTCCCCAGTTTATCCACATCTGGGAATATCTCCAAGGAACAGGGTAGCTTTCTCTTCCTTGAACTTCCTTTTCTGGCCACCATCCTTTGAGACCAACCCCGTCTCTAAAACCTCCTGATTAACTCCTAGGCCAGTAGGACCACGCTGTCTATTTCTTAACTCAGTGGTTCTCAACCTTGGCTGCACATTAGAATCACCTGGGAATCTTTTTCAAATCCTGATTTCTGGGCCTCATCCTCCAGAAATTCTGTTTCTTTGTTACTAATGTTGTGGCCCCACGCCATAACAAAGAAACAGAATTTCCAGAGGATGAGGCCCAGAAATCAGGATTTCAAAAAGATTCCCAGGTGATTCTAATGTGCAGCCAAGGTTGAGAACCACTGCCTTAACTCTACTTTAGAGGTGGGGGCAGAAATAAAAGGATGGATTGGTCACTAGTGAGCTAGGCACGCTCGGGCAGTTCAGATTATAAATCATTAGGACTTCCTGTTTAAGACAGTGTCTGCAAGTTGACTGCATCAGCGGGCTCACCAGAGGAGCCTGTCCTTCCCTCCCTGTTTTCCCTCACACCATCATCCCACCATCTAAACTGGCTTCATTAGGAATTCTCTTAAGACTTTTGAGGAAAACAGTCCTCTCCTACTGCCTCTGACGCGAGCTGTTTGACCCTGATATGCAGCAGCTGTTTAGTGACCTGACGTTTTTATGGCGGGTGAGTTCCCACTCAAAGCGTGGCCTTTCCGTGTCTGCATGAGCACTGCTAGGCAGGCCACAGAGCTCGGATCGCTGCTGAAGGATGAAGGCAATGGCAGAGGAGCCTCTCCACGAGCTCAGAGAAACATGCTTCCAGGTCAGTGGGCATTGACTCCCTCATCAGAATGCGGCAAAGGGGACCCCGATGAAGCCTCAAACCAACTCATCATTGAGGTACTCGCCACAGAAGACCCTCCCAAGCTCCCTTGTGCCGATTTCTAAGCAACACTGTAGAACCCAGAACTCTGAGTTGCAGAGTTGTGGATTGCCTTGGACATGCGCTGTGACCTTAGGCGAGTCTCCTAAATGCCTTCACTTCCCTTTTGGGAGCTGGAGAAGCAGCTGTAAAACCTCCCATTGCAGGGCCGCGCAGTCCTGCCGCTGAGGCTCCTGCCGCTGATTACTAACATTAAACTCTCCCGCTCACTCTGCTCATCACCCACAGACTAGAAGCCCACCTCTGCCCTGGCTGCCTGGGAGGGCAGGTGCTGAGAGCAGCTTCCACCTCAGCAGCAGCCAGACTCATGCCAGGGTTTCCTTTTGTTTTACCAGGTAACTGTGGATCCTCAGAGCATCCAACCCGCCTCCCTTGATTTAGCAATGTCTGTCGTCAAATGGCTTTGTCCTGTAGAGGTTGTGGTGGCTTAGGAAGAGTGTGGCTGGGAGTGAAGGCAGGAACAAATCCAACTAAATCCAACTAAATGGGTGGGCCCACTGCGCTCTTCACTGGAGTGGCCACAGCTGGAGTGCTGTGTTCCCAGGGACAATGCATTTTATTGTTATTATTATTATTATTTTAATATATTTTATTGATTTTTTACAGAGAGGAAGGGAGAGGGATAGAGAGTTAGAAACATCTATCAGCTGCCTCCTGCACACTCCCTACTGGGGATGTGCCCGAAACCAAGGTACCAAGGTACGTGCCCTTGACCAGAATCGAACCTGGGACCGTTGAGTCAGCAGGCTGATGCTCTATCCACTGAGCCAAACCGGTTAGGACAGGGACAATGCATTTGAAGAGCAACACTGACAAACCAAAATGCATCCTGGTAAACAGGTTTAAAAACTGACGAAGCAGCATCCACCCACAAGAAACTTAGCCTGCAAGACAAATTATAAAGGAGATGTGGGGAGACAGAGGGAAGCTGGGTAGTCAGGAATTGGGACTATGCGGGTGGGAGGGGTAAAATCGGGGAACCCAACTAGGTGGAGTTACTAAGGCACCCCAACTTGGAGGGGGGAAGGAAGAACACACAGGAGAGGCATGACTTTAAAAATACTAAGACAAGCGGGTGCAGGTAACCAATCACAAGGCAGTAAGACATATAAACCAATCCCAGGGACGTTGCTGAGGCGAAATTCTTTGATAAGACCAATCAGGAGTGAGCAACGCTGTCTCCACCCCCTAAATGAAAAGGGGCGGGCGCTTCTCCTTTCCCCTGTGCGCGCAATGGGTTCCTGAGGTTCGTTCCCGCGGCCGGGCTGCACATCCCTGTGCCCACGTGGCGTAAGGCCGTGTGGGCCTCCACACGTGGACCATTAGACTTTAATTAGGTTGGACACTAAACTACTCCCCACTGTAGCATGGAAAGGAAGCTCCCGACCCAGGCCTGCTCCTGGGACCGCAGCTGCACCTTTTCCGGGGCTGGTTTCTCTCAGTGAACTTCGGCTCCACTAACCACTCCTGTCTGTGACTTCAGTCTTCCTTCTTGTGAGGCAACGAACTCTCACTCGAACACCTCACATTTTGGTTTCATAATGACAGCGGCCTCTGATACTTGAAGAGGGAGAAGACTTACTCTGTACTTCACCAGAACACAGGACTGCAACCAACAGGTAAAAGTCACCCCCACAAAATGCATTTCATTTTCTTAACCTGCAGTGAACTTTCAAACTCCTTTGATAACCAGCAGGTGAACAGGTGCCACAGGGGACACTGAGTACCCCGTCCTTAGAGGCATTCAAACCTCCACACTATTCATCACATCAGGGCGGTTGTCAGAAGTTTGGGAGTAAGTGGCAGGTTGAATAGGTGACTTTTTAAAACTTTTCATTTGGAAATAATTTCAAACTTACAAAAAAGTACAAAAATTAAAATCGCATAAGGAACACCTTATGTGCCCCTCCCCAGATTCCCTTATTGTTAACATTTTGCCCTATTTTGTCATTTGTTCTCTTGCTCTCTTTCTGTCTGTGTGTATGAGTCCACATCTTTTCTCTGAACCATTAAAAAGTTTGCATCATGGCCCTAATTCCTACATACTCCAGTGTGCATGTCCTAAGACTAAGAATATACTGTTATATAACTTAAGTACATTTATCAACTTCATGAATTTATACCTCTACCAGTATCTAATCAACCATTCATGTTCCAATTTTGTCCAATAATGAATGTCCTTTATAGCATTTCTCCCTCCAGAAAAGGGTCTAGTCCAAGATCAGATATTGTACTTATTGTCATATCTCTTTAACCTCTTACACTCTTGAGCCTTTCTTTGTCTCTTATGACATTGACATTTTTGAATCGTCCTGTGGTAGACAGAATAATGGCTCCCCAAAATGTGCATATCCTAACCCCCCAAAACTTGTAAATGTTTCTATTTTGCCTCTGTTTCTATTTTGTCCATCAGTTTAGTATGTTCATTACATTCCACATGACAAAAAACGACTTTGATTAAGTGAAGGATCTTGACCGGGAAGACTAACTTGGGTCGTCCACATGGGCCCAGTGTTATCGCAGGGTCCTCATCAGAGGGAGGCAGGAGGGTCTCAGTCAGAGGAGATGTGAGAAAGGAAGCTCAGGTTGGAGAAATGAGCTTGCTGGCCTTGACAGAAGGGGGCCACAAACCAAGAAACACAAGTCCCCCCACCCACCTTTTGTAAAATTTATTGGGGTGACATTGGTTCACAAAACCTTACAGGTGTTAAGTGTACAGCACAATAAAACATAACGTGCACACTGCACGGTGCACCCATTGCCCCAAGCAAAGTCTCTTTCATGCCCATTTTCCCCCTCTGTGCGCATCTCCACCTACCCCCACCCCTTTCCCTCTGGCTATCACCACTGGCTCTCCAACATCCCCTAAGGCAGCGGTTCTCAACCTGTGAGTCGCGACCCCTTTGGCGGTCGAACGACCCTTTCACAGGGGTCGCCTAAGACCATCCTGCATGTCAGATATTTACATTACGATTCATAACAGTAGCAACATTACAGTTATGAAGTAGCAACAGAAATAATTTCATAGTTGGGTCACAACATTAGGAACTGTATTTAAAGGGCCAGAAGGTTGAGAACCACTGCAAGGGATCCTGGATTGCGAGAGGGCACAGGCCAGGCCAAGGGGACCTCCCCCACCCGTGCATGATCTGGACTAGGGAGGAACGCAGGAGGTTGGCCAGCTGGGGAGGGACCTTGGGGCTTCAGGGCATGTCTAGCCCATCTTGCTCCGTCCTGATCGGCCAGACCCCAGCAGCAAGCTAACCTACCAATTGGAGTGTCTGCCCCCTGTTGGTAAGAGCACGTCATAGCCACTGGTGGACCGGTCAACTGTCTGCCCCCTGGTAGTCAGTGCACGTCATAGTGAGGGGTTGAGTGGCCTTAGCATATCACTAGCATATTACGCTTCGATTGGTTGAACAGACGACCAGACACTTAGCATATTAGGCTTTTATTATATAGGAGGATGTTTCTTGGCTAATCCCTTCACCTTCTTCCATCCAGACCCCCTTCTCCCCTCCCCTCTGACAGCTGTCAGTCTGTTCCATATGTCCATGCCTCTGTTTCTGTTTTGTTCAGTGGTTTATTTTGTTCATTAGATTCCACATCTAAGTGAGATCGTAGGGTATGATTCTTTCTCTGACTGGCTTATTTTACTCAGCATAATAATCTCCAGGTCTATCCGTACTATCACAAAAGGTAAGATTTCCTTATTTATTTACAGCCAAGTAGTATTCCATTGTGTAAGTATATCATTGCTTTTTTATCTACTCATCTACTGTTGGGCATTTGGGCTGTTTCCAGATCGTGGCTATTGTAAATTACACCTCTATGGACATAGGGGTGCATGTATTCTTTCAAATTGGTATTTTGGAATTCTTAGAATAAATTCCAAGAAGTGGGATCACTGGGTCAAAAGACAATTCCACTTTCAATTTTTTGAGGAAACACCATACTGTTTCCCACAGTGGATGTACCAGTCTGCATTCCCAGCGGTGCATGACACGCCCTCTCTAACACTTGTTTGTTGATTTATTGATGATAGCCATTCTGACAGGTGTGAGGTGTTACCTCATTGTGGTTTTAATTTGCATCTCTCTGATGATTAGAGGCATTGAGCATTTTTTCACATGTCTGTTGGCCTTCTGTATGCCCTCTTTGGAGACGCGTCTATTCAAGTCATTTGCCCATTTTTTTAATTGGATTGTCTTCCTTTTTTTAAGTTATATAAATTCTTTATATATTTTGGAAATTAACCCCTTTTCAGATGTATCATTGGCCAATATATTCTCCCATTCAGTGGGTTGTTGATGGTTTCTTTTGCTGTGCAAAAGCTTTTTAGTTTGACGTAGTTCCATTTGTTTATTTAACTATAATTTTCCTTGTATCTTATTTGTCTGATGTTTCTTTTTGCTAGATTAAGGTTATGCATTCTGGGCTGGAAGACAGCGTAGGTGATATCAGGGAATCACACAATGTTTATCTCTCCCTCATAGGTAACATAAGTTTCATCACCCAGTCAAGGTGTGACCCAGTTTCTTCTCTGTATAGCTATAGGGTTTTATTCTCGCTTGCAATTAATAAGCTGCCTGTTCCTCATCAAAATCCCTCCCCTAGAGTTAGCAGCTATCAATGATCCTTGGCTGAAAAAATCTTTACTATAATGGTTGGGAAGTGATGATATAGCTCGGCTCCAACAATTTCTCTACATTTATCAGTCGACCTCACCTTTCTACTCTAAGCAAGAGCCCTCCCAACTTCTCCATCATTCATTTATCTCTGATCAGTATAGGCTTGTGAATTCCTATTTTTTCCAGTGGTTTATAATTCATTACTGGACTTAATTATGTTTATACTCAAATTATTCGAGATCTGACCTGAGAATGCCCCCTCAAGCTTGTACCTGTGTCCTTGTAATATGTCCCATTTAAAAAACTAATTTCCTAAATTCTGGCATAACAAAAGGTTCCAGGTTTATCTTGTACCTACCCTGCCCCAGCCTTGGAGTGAGCCATTTCTCCCAGGAACTCTGATGCTTTTAGTGGGAAATGTCATTAGAGACCGAGATTAACTTTGCCTCTTGACCTGTTTCACAGACAGTGAGGAAATGTATACATGTGCATATCCATATAACAGACATACACACAAATATGCATGTGCACATAGACATGCTTCTATACATGCACATATTTTAGGAATCATGACTTCATACCAATATCTCAAATTCTAATCCATCCCCACAGGTCCTCCCTCACTTTCCCCTGTTTCAAATTTGTACTAGTATATCCTTCTTCCACAGTGGATGTACCGGTCTGCATCCCACTGCAGACTGGTACATCCATATAACACATTTACGCATTTGTGCAATCCTATGTTGAATCTAAGAGAGTTTCAAAATTGCTTCTTACGTAACACTACAAAGAAACTACCCTACTGAAGAGTACAGAATTTATGCCTCTCCCCTGCCACATCCCACTGTGTTCCAGATGGTAGTACATAATCAAAAACTGTTCATAAATTACTTGGCTTGGTCCTTTCTTCTTTTTTCCTCCTCCCTCAGTACAGTTATAAGAATCATTTGAAATACACTTAGATCCATTTGTTTACATTTTCTTTCACTTTTAGTTAGGTTTTGTCTCCTCATTCTTATTGATTTGATTTTAGTTTTTGACTACGTAGACTACTAACATACTTTCAAAGTCAAAACTATTTGAAAGGGTACCCAGAGAGGAGTCCCTCCTTCCCGTATCCCTGTCACCCCACCCAATCTTGCAAGTATTCAAATTTGTTTTCTTCTTTATCTTCCCTTTATTTCTTTTGTAGTGATATGTGTGTGTTTACTTGTTTTCCTTCTTTTTTGCACAAAAGGTAACATACTACATATGCTCTTTTGCAGTCAACCTTTTCCACTTAATATCTGCTGGAAAACACCCCATGTCAATTCATTCAGATCATTCTTTTTATAGCTGCATAGTACTCAATTATGTGTCAGTAACAGTTTATTCAGCCAATCTCCAACATTTTCCAATTACATATAACATTGCAACAAATAACCTTATGCATCTGTATGTATTATTGTTATATTTTCAATATAAATTTTTAGTATTGCGATTGTTGAGTCGAAGAGTAAACACCCAGGTCAGTGATGGCGAACCTTTTGAGCTCGGTGTGTCAGCATTTTGAAAAACCCTAACTTAACTCTGGTGCCATGTTACATATAGAAATTTTTTGGTATTTGCAACCATAGTAAAACAAAGATATATTTTTTTTAATATATTTTATTGAATTTTTACAGAGAAGAAGGGAAAGGGATAGAGAGTTAGAAACATAGATGAGAGAGATCGACCAGCTGCCTCCTGCACGTCCCCCAGTGGAGATGTGCCCGCAACCAAGGTACATGCCCTTGACCGGAATCGAACCTGGGACCCTTGAGTCCGCAGGCCGATGCTCTATCCACTGAGCCAAACCAGTTCAGCGAGACTTATGTTTTTGATGTTTATTTTATACATTTAAATCCCATTTAACAAAGAAAAATCAACCAAAAAAATGAGTTTGCGTGTCAGAGGTGTCACAGATTCGCCATCACTGACCTAAAGGTTGCTAAACAACCCTGTTAGGGGTTGTACCATTTTGCATTCCCACCAGCAATATGTAAGAGTGTCTAATGAGTTCAGTCAATTCTCACTATCTCCCCTGTTATTATCCTGGACTGAGCATCTCTTTTCTGGATTAAGGCCATGGCCTCCTAACTGGTCTCTTTGCTTCAGTCTTTTCTGCCATTATCTAGTCTCATCGCCACAGCTGAGGCGATGCTTTCACATATCACTTGCTTAAACTGTCCAGAAGAAGTAAAGTGACAGCCCTCACAGTGTCCTCTAGACCCTAAATGATCTGGACACCAGCCCAGCACCACCATCCTTCGGACCTTGTCCTCACGACTCTCCTTCCTCCTCCCCTTGCTCCTCCTCCTCCTTGATACCAAACACCGACCTACATCAGAGTCTTTGCACGTCTGTGTCCTTTGCCTAAAACACTCTTCCCTTTCTTCGCCTTCTGTCATCTCCTCCAGATCTTTCTGCTAATGTAACCTTCTCAGTAAAGACTTTCTTGCCACCAAGTGTATAATTACAAACCGTGCTCATCCCGGCATCCAACCCTAGTCTCAGCTCTATTTTCTTCGTAACAGTTGTCATCATATATTTTGCATGCCATTTGTTTATTATGTCTCTTGGTCCACCCTCCCCCCCTTAGAATAAAAGCTCCATGACGTTAGAGATGTTTGTTTTGTTCACTGAATATTTCAGCATCTGGAACAAAGTCTGACATACTGGAGGTTCTCAATAAATGTTTGTTAACTTAAATGAGTGACTTCAATATATTACTCTCTTCTCTGATAGATTAAATATGTAAAAAAGTAGAGACATGAATAATGCAATTGATGAGGTTTATTTAATAGATATTTTTAAACAAGGATATATTTGAAAAGAAAATCTCTCCTTTTAAATGTTTGTGATAGTGTTTCTCAACAGCAACTATTACATTTTGTGCCCAATAGCTCTTTGTTCTGGGAGCTGTTGTGGTCATTGATGTTTAGCAGCATTTCTGATCTCCACCCATTGGCATACCTCCCCAAGTTGTAACAACCAAAATTCTCTCCAGACATTGCCAGTGTCCCCTGGGGAGTAAAACTGCCTCCAGTTGAGGCCCACTCACCTATGGTTACACTCCTAGAATTGAGCCATCCTATATAATAAAAGCCCAGCAACCGAAATGGTGGAACAACCAGAGACCAGAACACCACGGCCCCTCGCCCCAGCTGGCTCTATCCCCCTCCCCCAAGGAGTGGTTAGGGGTCATCAGGCAGGCAGGTGAGTGGTTAGGGGCAATCAGATAGGCAGGCACAGTACTTAGGGGTGATCAGGAAGGAAGGCAGAGACAGGCAGGCAAGTGATTAGGGGTGGTCAGGCAGGCAGGCGAGTGGTTAGGGGCGATCAGGCAGGCAGGTAGGCAAGCAGTCAGGAACCAGGGATCAGGCCTAAACTGGCAGTTGGACATCCCCTGAAAGGTCCCGGATTGCGAGAGGGCGCAGGCCGGCCTGAGGGTCAAACCTCCTCCAGTGCATGAATTTCGTGCACCGGGCTTCTAGTATATACATACAAAGAACAAAGTGTAACAATAAAAGTTTAAACAAAAAAATATCACAACCATTTGGAGCAAAGTGTTCCAAGAAATATTGGATCAAAAGTTAACCAAAACTAATAGGGTTGCCAGAAAAATATAGGATACCCAGTTAAATTATAATTTCAGATAATAAATCATTTCTTAGTATAACTAATATTTAGGGCATACACTAAAAATGTATCTCTTATTTATCTGAAATTTAAATTTAACTGGAGAATCTTATATTTTTATTTGCTAAATCTGGCAACTCATTATTCATTAATTATTATTACTGGTTAACTCATTATTGTTATTCCTATAATAATGAATATAACACAATTTCATATAAAAATACAGCCACTATACACAGAATATATCCTGAACTGTACTCAAAGGTAAAGATATGTTTGTTGACTCCATTATTTCTTAAGCAGAGATATGATTAAAAATGAACTAAATGTTTAACTTAGCCAGGCCGGCGTGGCTCAGTGGTTGAGCATCAACCTATGAACCAGTAGGTCATGGTTTGATTCCCAGTCTGAGCACCTGCTTGGGTTGCAGACTTGATCCCCAGTGTGGAGTATGCAGGAAGTAGCCAATCAATGATTCTCTCTCATCATTGATGTTTCTATATCTCTCTCTCCCTCTCCCTTCCTCTCTGAAATCAATAAAAATATTTTTGAAAATAATAAAAATTAAAAAAATAAATGTTTAACTTAAAAATGAAAAAACCACCAAAAATACCAAAGAAAAACCAAAATAAGTAATCTGAAGGGATGCCTCACAGCTAAGTTAATTTAAAGGAAGAACCCTTTCCCACCCTAGTTACAGCCTTGCCAATGGGATTATACTGCTCCGGGGTCTTTGGTTCTGAGACCATGCTAGACACATTCTAATAATGCTCTACATCTGTTTGCCTTTCTAAGTGCTCACCAACACTTCTATTGATGTATTTTCCATTTAAATATATTATCACACATGCACTTCATGGTATCTGTATTCAGTAGTTTATTCTTGCTAGGTGTTCAAAGGACAGGGCAATATAAATTTAGTATCTGGCATCGTTGGTTTTCTTGGCTTTGTGCATGTTAAACCTGGTATTTTTATTGAGACGTTATTTTTTAAAAAAATAAAATAAAATAAATATATTACCACGCATCTTTTTCATGCTATGTAATGTCCATCAGGCCTTGTCTACAGCTACTGATCTTTTGACTAAAGGAAACTCCTGAGTTACAAGTATAGACATTATTGTTTAAGCCGATGACTTCAGAAAGGGCCTACTTTATGTTCACTTATCAGTGGTTCTCAACCTGTGGGTCGCGACCCTTTTGGGGTTCGAACGACCCTTTCACAGGGGTCGCCTAAGACCATCAGAAAACACAAATATAATTACATATTGTTTTGTGATTAATCACTATGCTTTAACTATGTTCAACTTGTAACAATGAAATTGGGGGTCACCACAACATGAGGAACTGTATTAAAAGGTTGCGGCATTAGGAAGGTTGAGAACCACTGACTTAGTTGATTCAGTTAGATTAGCTGAAACCTGGAGAATCTCACTGTTTCTCTTACACGTTATCCTCCAGTACTTTTACTGATGAGTCCAGTATTTTCAAGGTATCTCTCCGACATTGTCAGGGAGATGGCAATGGTTCCTTGAAGGCATCAGCACTTGAGACAACCAGTGAGTGACTGTAAGTGATTCTATCAACTAACTTTGAGAACCAGGATGGGAACAAAGAAATAAGGCCTATTATGTACAATGAGCTGTCATTGTGTTGTCATTTCCTGAGCAACCTTCTTCTTATCTGCAGTGGCTCTGTTGCCAAATTTCATCTTGGAAGAGCATTACAAGGGGAAACCAATCCAAATCTTTATGTAGTATTTCCCAGTTAGTAAACACAGGATTTCCTGCGTGCGAATGATTTCAACAAATTGCCTTCCAGCACGGCCTAGTGACACTGTTCTGTCAGGCCAGATAAGCTCGCTGACTGAAACCTCCTCCAGCTGAGTGAGCAAGGGGTTTGGCCGCGTGTGTAGCCAAGTTCGCAAAGCTTCCCCTCCCCGCCCAGCCTGGGGGCCACAGAAATGAGTTTGCATGTCACACTGATTTCCACCTGGTCTTAGTATTTCATGTATTTCCATTCCCCCCCACCCCCCCACCCCCCCACCAAGCAGAGTCTGGAAGTACAAATCACCCTTTTCTTCTGAGAGCTCAAACGGGCAGCCTGGTGACCATTAAAGAGGTAGATAGGTAGGTAGGTGGTCAACAAAGGCTTCTGGGTCATTTATTTTAGAAATAATAAGCTGGGGGATTCTGGAGGATGGACGCTGAGTTTTCAAGCGCTGGCATTTGTTTCTGGAAGGAAAGGCTCAACTTTCCATTCAGTCTCCAGAGGAAGGAAGTGTGTTTAGCAAAGGGACAGGACTCCCTTCCTCTCAGACATAATTCTGGTCACACCAGGATAATTTGTAAATCGGCACTAGAAACAGCTCCTCTCCCCATTTCCCATTCCTAATAAGGTGCTTGTGATGAACTAAGTGATGGAAACTCCCTCCCCAGACTCCAGTCTCTCTTTGTTTTAAAATCTTATGTGAGTGGGTTTCTTCCGGAAGCATGTGGTTGCATAATTCCCAGGACACACTGTTGGCCTGAAACTCATTTGTAGTTTAATCAACACGATGATATACCCAAGAGTCAGAGCGACTGCTCCAGTTTGCCAAAGGACAGAGGGTGTACCGATTTGGATCATGTATCAAAATTCTGCAGAACTATGTTATCCCTGCCATTATGCGGAAGTCGGTACGGAAGAGCCCTTTTCAGGAAAAGCCAGGGCAAACCTTCGTGGGGAGCATTTGTAATGTTCTCCCTACAGTGTTGCCCCAGTTGCTGTCAAGCATAAACACAGGCTGTGTCCCTGGACACAGTCCCTCTGGGTGTCTTGGTGTTCGTGGAACACAAATCTGCAGTTTGGGTGAATGGCCACCATTCAGCCTGTCCATCCCCTGGGCTTGGTAGTTGAGAAGAATATCTAGCTGTTCACCATGTCTCCAAGCTTTCATGAATTTATGAAAATGACCTCATTAAAATAGGATTCTATAAGTTTCCATTGTTAACATTTGAGAGGAAATTTCCTTTTAGAATAATAACTGCCATTATCAAGGCCAGACACTGTAATAAGCAATTCCCATAAAACAACCCAGTAGAGGTCCAATGACTCATATTTTATAGATGAGGAAACTGAGGCTCAGGAAAATTAAAAAATTTACTGAAGGTCACACAAAATTCAACCAGAACCTGACAAAAGAGTGTGAGCCCTTAACAAATATTTAATTAAAAAAGAAATTGGCCCTAGCCAGTTTGGCTCAGTGGATAGAGCGTCGGCCTGTGGACTCAAGGGTCCCAGATTCAATTCCGGTCAAGGACATGTACCTTGGTTGCAGGCACATCCCCGATGGGGAGTGTGCAGGAGGCAGCTGGTCGATGTTTCTCTCATTGATGTTTCTAACTCTCTATCCCTCTCCCTTCCTCTCTGTAAGAAATCAATAAAATAGATTAAAAAAATAAATAAATAAAAAATAAAAAAGAAATTGCAGCCCTAGCCAGATTGGCTCAATGGATAGAGTGTCGGCCTGTGGACTGAAGGGTCCGAGGTTCGCTTACGGCCAAGGGCACATCCCTCTGTTGCAGGCTCCTCCCCGGCCCGGGCCCTGGTTGGGGTGCATGCAGAGGCAACAAATTGATGTGTTTCTCTCACATCGATGTTACTCTCTGTCCTTCCCTCTCTCTTCAACTCTCTCTAAAATATCAATGTAAAAATATCCTCGGGTGAGGATTTGAAAAAAGGAAGAAAGAAAAAGAAATTGCAAAAGACACTGCCATTATTACCTGATTTTTTAACTTTCTTTTCTTTTATGTTGATGCTGCTAATCTTTGAGATTAAAACTCCAGTGTAGGACAGAGCCTGTGGCTGTTGCAAGTGGGAATTCTCTAATAATGGAATGGTAGTCACAGAATCGGGGGGCTGGAGGGGACCTGGAAGGGCTGCAGTGGACACATGTGTGAGTTTCCTACCATCGACTCTCCCTTCTCCTGCTGCTACGCTCCCCCACCAGAGGGTCAGTCAATGTTCCCACCCCCTAGTTCAAGGAATGGACATGTGGCCTGAGCAAGGCAATCAGAACTGAGGAACACAGTCTGGTTCCCGTGACAATCCCTGAAGGGACAGCACATCATTTTTGCCACCCAGAAACCAGGAGCTCCCCTGGTTCCAGTCCTGTCAGAAGCTGAGTTCTTCAGCTTTCCCAGTGATTCTGAAAACTGGCCCATGTCAGATTCTGTGGGTGGGAACCAAAGAACTGATACAAATGCCTAATCAGGTCTTCGGGGGCCTGAGGGGCCAGACACGTAGGCACCAGTTCCCTGCTTCTGCTTTAGCCAAAGAGCTCTGTAGGTTATTAACAAGGGTTTGGTTATTAAAGTTTGAAACAGCACTAATCTAGTCTGAGCACCCTCAGTCCTTGGTAGCTCAAATGGTGACCATCTAAGCTCAGCCCCTGGGGACTTTAGCTTTGGCTGTTATATTCATTTATTTTGCAAATCAATTCAAATGTGAGGAGAGGGTGGCATCTACGAGCCCCTTTAATCTCACCACTGTTTGTACCCAAATAAGACAGATGTGGAAACAACCGCCATCCCAACTCACCTCCCGCTGACAACTTTTCAAACCTGGTTCCAAATCACATCTGAACTTTCCTTTACACAACGTCTTATCATCACCAAAGTGTAAATGTCCGATGGCACATTTGTTTGCGTACATTTTCAGCACTGGCAGTTTTTATTATTTTTCACTCCGTACCTGTCAAAAGAAATCTGTTCAATAATTTATTCTGAGAGTTACTGAACTTGAAATTTATAAAATGTTAAAGGACCATTCCGAATTCAAAACTAAATCTAAAGAAGCTGACCAGAACTTTTAAGCTACATTCCTGTTCCTCATGCTATCCCTCTCCAAAAAGGCAAGAATCCAAAGATCTTTCGGGGGGAGAGTGGGGGGAGTAGAGACTCAAATTTGACTTGTAGCTTTTGGCATGAGAGTGAATGTGATCTTATATTTAACAGTGAATATCTATCCCTTTTCCTAAAAAACAAGTTCATCTTTTTTCTTTCTATCTTGTTAAATGAGGTAAACTAATGTGAAAAACGGAAGGGCATCTAAATAGTTACATCAAGGTTGGGTGGCTTTCCAAATTCTATTCGGGAGGCTTATGGCATGGCGGTCAGAACAGATAGTCCGGATAGGAACCAATTGAATTCCAAAAGTTCAGATGGGAATTAGTTTTTAACTTGAAACATATTTTCCACTGGAAATCGTGTTTAAAATGATAGCTATGTCCTCAAGGTTAGCCTACAAAGGGCTTCCAGACTGTTCTAATAGTCCCAGAGTTCTTCAGTGGTTCTCAACCTTCTGGCTCTTTAAATACAGTTCCTCATGTTGTGACCCAACCATAAAATTATTTTCGTTGCTACTTCATAACTGTAATATTGCTACTATTATGAATTGTAATGTAAATATCTGACATGCAGGATGGTCTTAGGCGACCCCTGTGAAAGGGTCGTTCGACCGTCAAAGTGGTCGCGACCCACAGGTTGAGAACCGCTGTGTAGTTCAAAGTTGATACGGAAGAGAAAGGAACAATGTTAAAATTTGACCCCCCTTTCCGTGGCCCTCAGCCCAGCTTCCCGGGGCCTTTTGCTTCCTGAGGTCTCCCTGGGTTCTCTCTCCAGCTGCTACCCTCAGGTCACCTGAGCACTATTACTAACCCCACATCATACATAGACTTTCTAGAAGCGGGGCCGAGGAATCTGCATTTTACCAAGTGCCCCAGGGATCCTTTTACACACTGAGGGTTGAGAGCCAAAATGTTTTGGTTTCTGGATGCCAATTCCACCTGCACCCCAGATCCAAGCTCTGTTTGCTCAAGCTGGCTGATCTGAGCTCGAGTGGAGAGAAAGGCAGGGAATGAATGAATGAAGATTTGGGTCTTTGCTCTTTCCACGGCCTGTGGAAACCTCTCACCTAAACACAATCATTTTTAACAATTAGGCGTGTTTCTCTTCAGATACAGAGGAGTGTGTGTGTGTGTGTGTGTGTGTGTGTTTGGGGAGATTAGAATTATATAGAGAGATTTTATATAATAAAGTCATACTCTTTAACAAACTTAATAAAATGTATTTTTCCACCTGTTAGGAATGTTGTGACAACAGAAATTGTAATAACTACCTAATATTTTAATTTTATGAATTTGACAAGTTCCCTGTTGAACATTTATTTATTACTTATTACAAACAAGGCTCTGATAAATATTTTGAATACAGCTTTGACAGAATCATGTTCCCCTGGTGGTTCATTTCTGGAGATAGAATTCATACTTCTCACTACAGATTGCCACAATGCCCTCTGGAAAGCATCGTACCAGTTTACACTCCTGGCAGCTGGGGGTGAGCGCCCTTCTACTAACCACACCGTCATCACCAACATTGAGTAATACCAGGATTAGAAAACTTTTAAACACTTTTTTTTTTTTTTAATTAGGGATGATTCAAGCTGTGGCTTCAAAGAACAAAGGGAGTGTGGGCAGAGCCCTGGAGTGGGAATCAGCCGCTGGATCCATGGTGCCTGGACTGGTGGCTCTGTCGTCTCTCTGAGTCCCAGTGAACCATGCCTGTGGGAAGGTGAGTGGATCAGGAGGCCACAGTCCAGGTAGAACCACTCACCTGGCAGTGTACCGCCTACATTTCCAGGCAGAATTATTAAACCAATGTTTGCACATGTTTCCTTGGATAAGAATGAAGGCAAGGATTAAAACTCAGATTCTGCGATCCACCCAGAGATCCTGACTCAGTTAGCCTTAGGTCGGCATGGGAGTCTACATGTTCATTAAGAACCCTGTGTGAGTCCAACCTAGGGGGCCTAGGACCTCCCCTGGAGAAATGTTAAAGGAGGAGAACATTTCTGAGGGGCAGCCCTATAACCCAGTTTTATCTCAGGAAACTACTCCAGTATTACTCTTTCCAAGAAGAGTCCGCTCTGAACAGTGTCATGCTTTTCTTTTGATCTATGTTGAAATGGACAGCTGCACTCAGAGGTTGCTATGATTGGCCTGGCTTTCAAGCCAGCACTGAAGATGGGTGACTTCTGCTACACACAGGTCTAGTTTGTGAGGATGGTACACACACCTTGGCCGGCCAGCTTTCCCTCTCTAGCCTCATGCACAGGCTCTAACCTGGTTTAGTGCTGGGTGGTGCTAACTAGACTAGAGCAAAGATAGCAAATGCTGGCATAGACTTTTGATGGCACATTCCTTTGGATTATAAAAACAGCCTGCAAAATACAGGCTGCAGTGTGCAGAGTCAGGGACCATGTACCTTGACACCCCCGGAAAGGGTCCCCAGGCTAGGTCTCCCCATCCCGTGTAGAACTGAGAAGGGTGAGAAAGATGATCTGAGTTAGCATCCAGGCTCCACATTTGCCAGCTCCAATTACCATCTCATGTGAGCTTAAAGGGACTCTGTCAACATTGCTTACATCTGAAGATCAAGTTCATGGAAGGTAAAAAGAATGTGCAGAACTGATGTACAAGGCAAGCCTTAACCTCAGGCCAAGAAGGTAGTTACCCAAGAAGGTAGTTACCCACTGTGATGGACTGAATCGCATCCCTTCAAAATTCGTGTGCGAAAGTCCTCACCCCGAGAATTTGGCTGGTGGAGATGGGTTCTTTACAGAGCCAATTAAATAAGGTAATTTACTAGTAAGTGAGCTCACGAGGGTGGACCCTAATTCAATATGATTAGTGTCCTTGTGTGAAGACAGCTGCCTAGGAGACAATAAGAGGCCTCATGGTGAAACCCACCTTGGAGCACCTGGCTCTCAGACTCCTCACCTCCAGAGTCAGGAGAAAAGAAATGTCTTGTTGTTTGAGCCACCTAGTCTGTAGCGCTTTGTTACAGCAGCCCTAGCAAGCTAACATACCCATTTAGTATGTTTTGAAAAGGAGACATATGTAATACTCTTTGTAATACTTTAAGCAATAAAACAAAATTTAAAAAAAGAACAAAAAGAAAAAATCTCGCTCCCCTTGGTGCCTGAATGCCGGGAGCCAATCCATCCTTGCTGTTTCAAGGGACCTGGCATATATGGCATACTGTTCTTAATATATATGCTCACCTTAGCGCTGTGTGTTTTAACCAAGGTCACCTCTCCGAGAAAGGTTGTTTCCCCAGGTAGAGATTTTCCCCTGAAGTTAGGGAGGGAATAAAACCCCTTCACTAAGTGCCAGGCGGGT
>NW_006293784.1:3442682-3453725 GCF_000327345.1 Myotis davidii | reverse complement strand
CGGGCTGGAGAACCTAGTGTGAGAGCATGGCTACAGAACCTGGCTGGAGAACCTGGAGAACCTGGCTGGAGAACCTAGCAAGAGAACATGGACACAGTACTTGGCTGGAGATTGTGGCTAGAGATCCTGGCAAGGCTGCTGATCAACTGAACGCTGTCTCCGTGTCATTCCTTCTTCGCCGACTCCGTCCACACCTTTGGGGACCCCTGGACCTGCTGGGGTTGGACTCCAGCACCTGAAATCCCTTTCGCTTTGGCTATTCAGTTTAACAGTCTCTTACTTAACCCTTTGTACGCCATAAGTGTCTATAGACGCAAACAGGAGGGTTCCTGTTTTGGTTGCATGGCAGCTAACACACACACACACACACACACACACACACACACACACGTTCTAGTTGCTTCTTCTAGGCCAGGCAGCTGACTTCCTTGTCTCTATATTCTCAGGCCACATATCAGGACTCCATCTAGTGGAATTCAAAAAACATTTATTAAATATTTACTATCTGCCAGGCACGCTAAGTAATACAGAGTTAAAAATAGAGATGTAATCCTTATATTTGAGACACTCACTATCTGGGAAGCGAGAGCCATGCACAGTTTAAGGGCAAGGACAGTGACAGCTTTAGGACAGGGGTGGACATGACTGATTTGCCTGAGGGACGTGCGGAGGCCTTGCAGCAAAGGTAAGTTTGAAAGGAAGAGGAGGAGGTTTGCAGATGAAGAAGAGAGAAATTCTGACTAAAAGAAACAGTATGTCCCGCAACATAGGCCTACAAAGTGCTTGGAACTGATGGAAACTGCAGTGGTGCTGGAGTACAAGGCTGTTAGGAGGAACTCACGGGGCCACCCGCACCATCCTCCGGGCAGGACAAAGCCACTCAGCTGAGCTCCCATTGGTCCAGAGGGTTCTCCAGGCTCCCCAGACTCTTGCAGCATCTGAAGCAAATGATGGTCCCTGCCAACCAAAACCAGCCAGCCCCATTCCGGTGCGTTGGCTTTTGAGAGCACAGGGAGTCCAGCACAGGAGCCAAGTCCATCTCAGTCTCATGGAATCAATATTCCCAGGCCCACTTTCCACTTCTGGGGAGCTGGAACCTAACCAAAGTGAGAGATGTGGTGTAAGCTGGCCCCTCACATCTGCTCAGGAGAACATAATATCTTTATTACTGTCTTTGTGTCCAAGGTTCACTCAGCTCGTCAGAAAGGCTGATGGTGTTCCTACTCCTCTCTCTCTGTGTGGTCAACCCCAAAGCTGTGTGTTTTGGCAGATAACTGATATTCTTCCTATTGATAGGCCATTTCCCGTGTTATTCACTCACAGGGTTTCTGCGGTCCAGTGTTCTGTCAAGTCCCAGCGGGCCAGGCGTGCATAACAGTCGTTACCAGTACAGCTGCTTTTTTCATAGTCGGGGCTTACATAAGGTTAAACCTGTGTGTGTTAAAACACATATATCTAGCTGGGTAAAAATGTTCATTTGTATTAAGTGCTTTCCAAAATTAATATCAGAGCTAAAAATAATAGTTCTCCGTTATCCAAATGGTGAAATATTCATTTTTGCCTTTTTGAGATAGAGAAGAGTAAACGCCATGTTTTTTTTGAAAAAGCAGCATTTCTATTTAAAATACAATGTCCCAGTGACAGAGCAAAGAACCAAGTACCCTTTTCTTTTTATTTCTTCTGCTTCCTTATTATCTGTTTTGAGGAAGAGAAAGTTTGGAAGGTGCCTATTCAAATGTTGAATTTCATCTTTCAAAAATAATTTTTAGCAGCTTATTGACTATCATATCTCTTTATCCCATAATAATCCTTGATATCAGTTGACTGCCTTTTAAAATAACAGCTTTATTGAGATATAATGTACATATTATAACATTTATTCACCCGAAGTGTACAATTCAGTGTCTTTTAGTATATTCACAAGTTGGGCAACTGTTACCACAATCAACTTGAAAACATTTTCATCACGCCAAAAAGAATCCGCACACACATTAGTAGTCACGCCCCTTTTCCCTCCATGTCCTTCCTCTCCACCTCTAGGAAACCATGTTCTGTGTGCTTAACTTTACCTAATTCTAGACATTTCATATAAATGGAATTATACAACATATTTTCTTTTGTGATTGGCTTCTTTACTTACCATAATGTGTTCTTAATTCATCCATGTTGTAGTTATATATCCATATTTCATTCCCTTTTAAAAATATATTTTTTTATTGATTTCATAGAGGGAGAGAGAGATAGAAACATTAATGATATCAGAGAATCATTGATGGGCTGCCTCCTGCATGACCATCACTGGGGATCGAGGCAGGAAACAAACGGTGCCCTCCTTGTAGTCGACACAGAACCTCTGGGGCACACTGGCTGGGTTCATTCCTTTTTATTGCTGAATGATACTTAAGTGCGGGTATACCACTTGGTTTTTCCACTCATCAGTCAATGGACATTGGTTTGATTTCATGTTTTGGCTGTTATGAATAATACGGCACATGGTTTTAGATTGGCATGTGCTTTCCTATATTTCATATATTTCATATGGAGTGGAATTACTAGGTCAGATCATTTTGCCTGCCTTTCAATACTGAATGAGGACACCCCAAATTTCATAACAGGTAAACACAGTTTAAGGTAATTGTGGGACACTAGTGTGAAGGTGTCTGGCAGGCAACATAACTGGTCAATGTTGTTCCCATGGACTTAGAATAGAGTCCATTTTGTTGCCAACATCCCTATGTGATTTCTTGTGCTAAACAGGAATTGGTAACAACTCACCTTCAACTTACAAAGGGAGAATCAGTTGGTCAGCAACTGTGTCTGCTGACTAAGATAGTGTCTATGTTATTCAGGTGTACAAAACACACAAACCAGGGACTTAATGTCAAAAATAAACCTTTCAGTAAGACACAAAGCCCTCTTTGGTGTCGTATTAAATTACTTAGTTGCTAGATTGAACATCTTGATTTCCAGGGAATATGTAAAAACTATAATGTAGGGACTTCTTGCCATTGTTTTGCCATCACTAGTGTTGCCTATTTTTTCTTTATTTGTGGGACAATTAATTTTAACATTGAATACCTAGAATGCACCAGGATTTGTGTTCAGTGCAGGGGGTAAAAATATCACTCAGACATGGCCACAGCCTTAAAAGACCACAGCCTCAGTGATGAGGACGAGGCGCCCAGTTCACCAGTCACTAGAGCCAGGTGCATATTAGTGCATAGCCATTCAGGTGAAGGGCAAAGCACCACCAGTTGGGGACATCAGGAAAACCTTAAAGAAGGTGTAGCATTTGATGTGTCTTGGAGGATGAATGCGATTTTGAGATGCAAATATAGGTGGAGAAGACATTGCAGAATTGCACACGAAGGGAAATACATGAAGAAAGGCAGATAAGCAAAAAAGAAAAAGGATTTATTTAGGGAACTCAGATTTAAATTTTCTCAGTGCTACTGCCTAACTATAATACTTTGGACAATTTACCTGAATTTTTCAAGGATTCAGTTTCTTCATTTGTAACATGGGCAAAATAACACCATCATGTGATAAGAATTAAATGATACAATATATTAAAAATATTCATCACAATGTCTAAAACCTAGTAAGTGCTCAATAACAAGTTGTTTTCAAGTGGTATGGTTGGAATGTAGGTAGATATAAAGGAGCAGGAAGTAGGTTGGATCCACAGTGTAGAGCCTTGATGTGGGATGAGAAGTTGGAACTTAGGTTGCCCAAGCAATAAAGCATTGCGGAGATTTTGGAGGAGGGAAGCAGCATGATTACAGCATCGTGGGCATGGGCATGAAGAATGGGGCAAAACTGGGCTACTCTGTAGAAGGCTATGGCAGAAGCCCTCGGGGTGGGTAATGAGGACCTGAGATAAGGCGGAAAGTATAGAAATGCAAATGGGAGTCCATTTGAAAGGCTTTATAAAGGGCAGATATATAAACCACAGCAACTGCTTAAATTTTAGAGGCAGAGGAGAAGCCAAGCTTTTGAGACTGTGTCTCTGTGGGAATATAGTGATATCATTAAACAGGAAAAATGAATTAAGAGGAAAGATGGGTTTGGCTTTATCTCTGAGGAGTTCAAGGTACCTATGTGAAGGTATCCAGCAGCCAAGTAGAAATGGGGATGAGAGCATGGGCAAGAAGTCCAGCTAGAGATTCTGGAGCTACCTGCAGAATTGGCAGAAGCGAGGGGCTGGGTGACACAGAGTTTGACAAAAGTCAGCACTGCCATAAAGAAAAAGAGAAACGAGAAGTGGGAGAAGTTCCGGTTCTGCGTGCCTGTCGAGTTTACCCACAGGAAAACCCTGTACAAGCTGTCACGTACTGCAAAGACGGGCTGATGAGAAACAGAGGAATGAACAGCTGCTGCGGAGAAGGTCACAGAGAGTCTCCTGAACCAATGAGACGACCCTGATTTCTTGATAGATCTGATAAACAGTCCAATGAAACACGCTGCTAGAGTTTGGGTAACTGGATGGGGTAGCAAAGGAGTGATTAAGCCAGGCTCTCTTGACAAGAGAATTTGCTCCCGTGTGCTTCAAATAACTGTGTGGATCCTTCCAACTTTCTTGTGTATTCCAGCTGCTTTTGGAATCTGCACTGTCAGCCATGTTTCCAAATTAAGGAACGATGCTTGGGGCTTCTGTGACCAGGCAGTGGAATAGGGATTATGGTGCCATTATTGTCCCCTTCTGGATAGAGACAGCTTCCTGAACAAACTTCTTTTCTCCATCACACATTTTGCATCAGGTCTTCAAAGTATCACCAGTTCCACATTTTAAAGTTTGTAATCAGTCAACAGATGATGGCCCGTTGGTGGCATCTGCCCCTTAAGTTCTAGCACAGTCTTACTTGATGTCTTTTGGGAGGTCAGAACCTGAGGCTAGAGGAAGCCAAGGACCCCGGAGGCAGGAGGCCGCTGTGCAGCCAGCTCCCCAGGTGCCAGCACTCAGCACCTGTAATCACACGTTTCTCTCAAGGACCTTGAGAGGTAATGACTTTCTCTCCAATTTTCAGAGAAGGAAATGGTGACTAAGAAAAGTTAAAGCTGACCAAGGTCAAAATCTAGTAAGTGACTGAGCTAGACTTTGAACCTATATTTGTCTGACTTAAGTGACTTTTTTTCTACTAAGTAACTTCTTTTTTGTCGGATTTGTGAAGATTCCTGCAATGTTCCCCACCACGGTCCCTAATGCTACAATTCTGACACGTTGAAAGTAGCTGCAATTCATGGCACTGCCCTTTTTTCCCCTTAAACCATTTAACATTTTCCATTGTATGCTACATTACTATTCCATATATTTTTCTGAATACATTTTATTTTCAAATGTCTCTATGATTGAAAAAAAACTGCACCTATTTCAGCTGAACTATGTTTCCCATGTCCTTCTTAGACATGATGTGAAAAGGGTTTAAATAAATTCCATGTCCGTGGAAAGGTGAGTCTTAGATATAACATTAATCAAGGTCACAATTCATAATCAGAATTGCCAAAGTGGAAAAGACATATTTAAAGATATTTAGCAGCAATAAAGCTTTATTCTACACATGTAAGAATTGCTGATAGTTGTATATTTTAGTTTCTTATGGATAATGCAATTATCCATAAGCAGCTAAATAGCAACAGCCATTTTGAACAAAATAATACGATGAGTCATAGTAAACTAAGAATTCCTGTGTAAATTAATTTATGATTTTAATGACTTTTATGCTTCCCCTATACAATATGCTAAAGAAGTCTTGCATGCCCCAGGGAAGTACATACACAGTAAAGCACGCCTAGTGAAGTCTGCAATTTTACTGAGATAAATCACTACTTGCCAACATTAAGGGGAAACAGTAATTTACAGGGCTGCAGCGAACACAAGCTTTTAAAATTATGCTCTGTCCTAGGGGGAAACTGCCCCCATAGAAATGCATTTACAAGGAAATAATTGGAAAAGTTCGTAAGCCTGGGCACTTAGTTTATTTTGCAGTGGCATATTTTATTAACATCATTACTTGCCTAAGTTGAAGTGCTTATCAGACTCGATCTCACCCTAAGAAAATTTAAAGTAAAAATAGTATTCAAAGCAGACCTACCTCATTACAACAATATCCCTGGTTCTTCATATTTGAGGAGTGCTGAAGTTTCCTAAGCTGTTTATCACACAGCTTCTCAAAAAAAAAAGTACCTTACCTATAATAAACACACGACTTCTATATCAGATTGATAAACCACTTACCAAGGGTAATTTGTAAATGAGGTTAGACCTAAGGGTGAGCCACCATATTTTATTAAGATTAAAACGTGTGTCCATTCTCTGTGGGGGACTTTTTCCTCTGGTCAGAGGATATAGGAAAAGTTTGCCTTTTATGGCTTCAGCTAAAGAAGAGAGTTAAACCTCACACACCCGCAGGAGCTCCCACAGGGTTGGTGCGGTTTCTGTACGTCACCCCCCATAAGCCTCACTTCATTTTCTAGCCAACCTCAGCCCTAGTCCTCCATGTTAACCCCTCTCCTGCCTACACCCACTTTTCTTCTGAGTACCTGGCAAACTCCTTCCCTGGATTAAACTCATTATCTGGCTCTTCAATGCCCCACAAAGGCTGCTATGCCCAAATCGTATAAAACAAAGAGCACACCCAGTTATGTGGATTGGAGCCACCTCAAATTCAAGTTCTCTGTACCCTCCCCCACAGGGCAGCCTCAATTCCATCCATCCCCCGGCGGCAGAGGACCCTGGATGTGAACGGCAGACGATCAGGAGATGGCTACACACGCAGGCAGGATCCTCGTCCGTCCACTGAGGACATCTCCCTCCTTCCCCTCCTCCTCCTCCACCTCCTCCTCCTCCTCCTCCCTCAGGCTGCCTCACTTCCCCACAGTGGATAACCCTCCCTCTGGAAAGCTTATCTACTCCTCACTCACCTTCATTCCTTTCCTTTCATTTCAGGGATGAAGCTGACTCTACCACCTCCGCAGGAGTCTTGCTTCATCCATAATTATCGCTCTGATCTGACTGTTTTCTCTTTCTTTCTCGATTGATTGTTTCCCTTCGCAGACAGACTCGTCTGGATTCCCCAGCACCTCCCGCCGCTCCTTGGGCTGACAGCCCTTATGTACAGGTGGGCCCTGGGTTCCTTCCACAGCTCTCTTCTTTCACGACGCTATGTACCGGACTTGGGTGCTGTACTCACCCTGCAACAGTCAGGGTATGGTCAGGAGACAGAGCCACATCAGTCATTTTAAAAACAAGAAATTAATGTAAAGAATTGTTAACTAGACAGAGAGTTGTTAGCTAGGTAACTGAACGGGTGAAAAAGGAACTCGAAGATTTGGCGGAGGTGGCACCCACAGGAAGCAACACCACCTCAAGGGCTGAAGGAACAAAGGAAGAGGTTGGAGTTACTGAGACCAGACCTTAGGGGAGAGCTGCCATGGGTGGGGCCCAGACCTCGGGGAGGTGGGGTAACTGGGCACTGCTGGGTCTCTAAGTGGGGGTAAGAGGAAGCTGGTTCTGTGAGTGTTAGGGTCACTGGACCCCACAGCTGCTACTGGAATCAATTGCAGCTGCTGGGGTGAAGAAGCGAGGCTGGCGGGGATTCGAGCCTTCTCTCCTCCAGCCCTGCAGCCTCCCTCTACTGGCTCCAGCATCTGAAAGTATTAGAGAGTGAATTTGGATGGAGAGATAAAAATCGGCCCAACCCCACAACCTACATCCCACCAGAGGATTGACAAGCTTAAGCCTCTCTCTTGACCCCCGGATTCATTTAGCCAATATTTATTTGGTTGCCCCATGGTTACATCAAATTCACTATTTTTAAATTGTTCTCATTAGCCTTAGCCAGCGTGGCTCAGTGGACAGAGCATCGGCCTACAGACTGAAGAGTCCTGGTTCGATTCCCATTAAGGACATAACCTCAGTTGCAGGCTGGGTCCTGGCATGTGCAGGAGGCAACTAATCGACGTGTCTCTCTCACATCGGTGTTTCCGTCTCTGTCTCTTCCCCTCCCTTCCTCTCTCCCTAAAAATGAATGGAAAAATATCCTGGGGTGAGGATTAACAGAAATAAAAATAAATTGCTCTCATTATCCTTTTCTTTGTCCTTCCCAACCCTGTTCCCTTCTTCAACCCTGCTTTCCCCAAATGCATGAATATCATTTTGTGTATGGATGAAACACATAAGTGTTATCTCATCATTGACACTCCCTGTCCCTAGTCTCCTCATTCAACTCTTTCAGAGTCCTTTTACTTCAAGTCAATTCCCTCTTCTCCATCCCCACTGCCACGCTCTGAGGCCACACCCTTGTCATTTCTTACTGAATAAAAGGATTGTCTCCTAAACAGCCTCACTGTCTCGCGTGTGACAACTGCCACACCTGGGCCCTGATTGCCTGCCAGGAATCCCTGTGTAAATAGTGTTTTTTTCTGAAATGCAAATCTTGCCACCCTCATCTCTGTTCAAAATCCTTTAGTGGCTTTCCTAAACCTTCAAAATTAAACTCTCTTTGGCCTGACTTAGCAAAGGCTTTAATTCTTTTTTTAAAAAATATATTTTTATTGATTTCAGAGAGGAAGGGAGAGGGAGAAAGAGATAGAAACATCAATGATGAGAGAGAATCATTGATTGGCTGCCTCCTGCACCCCCCCACACACCCACACACACTGGGGATCGAGCCCACAACCCGGGCATGAGCCCTGACTGGGAATCCAATCGTGACTGCTGGACTCATAGGTCAACGCTCAACCCCTGAGCCATGCCAGCCAGGCGAAATCCTTAATTCTTACGTCTGCTTCTGCCTGGACCCCCTTGCTCAGTTCAACCAAAATGCAGTGACCCGAGCCCCGGGCACCACTCAGCTTTCCTCACGCTTGCCCGTTCCCCTTGCCGCTGCGTATTTGTCCATCCTGTATCCCTTTCCCAGCGAATCTTCCCATTCCTCACTTCTGACCCTTCTCCTTTCTAACCTCTTTCTCTCCTTCAGGACTGAGCACACGTTCTGACTCGTAGGGGGATTCTGTCTCAGTCCCTGTCTGTGAGTGTCTCTCCCCATCATCCTTGGTGGCGGGTCTTCTTGGTGGGACTGCTGAGTGGTTAGGCATGAGAGCTCTGGGGTCTTGTTCAAGTCCCAGTGCTTCACCTGTGTGACTTTGAGGAAGTTATTTCACCTTACAACCCCTCGGCTCCCACAGCGGGGGCTTATAATAGTATCTTCTAAGAGGTGTGTGAAGAGTAAATGAGAGATTTATAAAAGCCCAGCGCCAGCTTTTAATCATTCTTCTCGAAGGCGCTCACTTCTCTGGCTGTTGGTACGCGTGTGATTCTGAAGCCAGGACCCAGAGTGAGAGTATCCCACACGAGAAAACATTCTTCTGCTGAAACACAACCGCATTTATTTTGGAAGGGCCGGGACCAGGTGGATGCTATCATTGCCTTGATTCCATAATCATTTGGGGGTGGGCTCAAGTCTCACATTGTCTTAGGCACTAGGCCCTCAACCTGTGGGTCACGACCCCTTTGGCGGTCAAAGGACCCTTTCACAGGGGTCGCTTAAGACCGTCCTGCATATCAGATATTTACATTATGATTCATCACAGTAGCAACATTACAGTTATGAAGTAGCAACGAAAATAATTTTATGGTTGGGTCACAACATGAGGAACTGTATTTAAAGGGCCAGAAGGTTGACAACCACTGCACTAAGGCCTTCTACTTCCTCGAGGAAAAGGAGTGAGTGTTCCGCCAGTCCTGCATCCTCTGGCCCGAGTGAAAGTAAGTTTGGTGGGAATGCCACCAACTTCTTGTGGGAAAGATGAAGTTGGCGGGCACCCTGATGCTGCCTTCCAGTTTAGCGGGGGTCCTGACAGGGCCTGGGAAGAGGTATCCAATGAAGCATGAGCCGAGGTAGCACCGGCTCTTCCCCGGGGTCCAGCAAGCCCGCAGGCCTCTGTTCTACATTGATGCAAACTCCTTCTAAACATTTACTTGTGCTTTTGACCTGAGGTCCAATAGGATCGTAAAACATGTTGTTCCGAAAGATATTACCCCCTGCTGATTCATTCTGCCACACACACAGAAGAAAGAAACCCACTCAGAAGCCAGTAGCATGCAACTTCTCCAGGGAGCCTTCTGACCACTGTGTATGAAGCCCTCGCATTTGGCCCGGGGATCGCGGGGTTCCGGGAAGGCGCATGTGCAGAAGGAAGACACACTGATAGATTTTGTTTTTATTTTCTTCTCGCCAGACCTATCCTTGACTCCTCACAGATTTCCCAGCAGAAGAATCAGAATGGATGATAACATGGGAGAAAAATGTTCTACTGTCATCTGTGTTCTCGGGAGAGCCGTTTGTGCGCACATGGTTGGGGGGCTGAGAGCCCCTATTGGCTTGCGCGGTGGGCGGGGAGGTCATGCTGCTCCCTGGGAGCTGGGGTGCAGTGACCTCTGTCTTCTTGTCCTCTGGAGGATGCAGCTCATGTCCGGCCACAGGCTGTCACCTCAGACGGCCTCACCGAGGCCAGCTGAGTTACTAGAACGTTAGCATCAGCTTGGCTGCGTGATGCCCTCTTGTGTCTCCCCTCCAGGAGCACTGGCTCTGCCACTCCCGCCGCTGGGCTGTGGGGATTACTAGGAAAAGTGTAGTAGGGATATCATGTGGGTTTTTTTTAAGGTGACAAGTTTTTTAGCTTTGCTCAAAAACCATCTCTCCTAATGAAAAAACAAGAGGGCCTGAGTATGGGAAGAAAATTCTAAAATACTAGTGTCTCTAGGGGTACTTTTTTCCCAAGGAATTCAAGATCACAGCATGATTGTGCTCCCTAGGAATGGTTTGTTTTGTTTTTTTAATGTGTTTTTATTTATTTTAGAGAGTGGAAGAGACAGGGAGAGAGAGATAGAACCATCAATGATGAGAATCATCCATCAGCTGCCTCCTGCACGGGGGGTCCCTCAGCCCAGCCTGTGCCCTCTCACAGTCCGGGACCCCTCACTCCTTACCGCCCACCTGCAGCAGAGGCAGGAGAGGCTCCCGCTACCACCTCCCCACTCCT
>NW_006293784.1:3420376-3438116 GCF_000327345.1 Myotis davidii | reverse complement strand
GCATTTGCCTCCCTGCATTTTGCCTACATATGCAAATTAACCGCCATCTTGTTGGCAGTTAACTGTCAATCTTAGTTGGCAGTTAACTGTCAATCTTAGTTGGCAGTTAACTGCCAATCTTAGTTGGCAGTTAATTTGCATATAGCCCTGATTAGCCAATGAAAAGGGTATTGTTCGTATGCCAATTACCATTTTTGTCTTTTATTAGATAGGATAATTGTGTGTATTCATTTCTAATTCAGAATTTATTTTTTGTCTGGGATTTGTGGGAAGTCAAGTCATTTCCTACAAAATAACCTGCAAAACAGACGAAATAAGTTGATTTCACACTTTTTTTTATTAGGAAAAGAACCCTTGTTTAAATGAAATTTTGCTTAGAAGCCCAATATGTAAAATGGGTAAGAAATAATAATAATAATACCCTGACTGGTTTGACTCAGTGGGTGGAGCGTCGGCCTGTGGACTGAAGGGACCCAGGTTCGATTCCAGTCAGGGGCATGTACCTGGGTTGCGGGCACATCCCCAGTGGTGGGTGTGCAGGAGGCAGCTGACCGATGCTTCTCTCTCATCGATGTTTCTAACTATCCCTCTCCCATCCTCTCTGTAAAAAAATCAATAAAATATATATTTAATAATAATAATAATAAGCCGCTTTGGCAAAAGCAGAGGGAACTAGCTCTCTTGGATGCCATGTCCACCTCACAGAGGCACCAAGGGCCCTCAGGACACAGCAACTGAAATAAGCAACTAAGCACATGCAAAGATGTTCCCCATTACTAGCCAATAGGGAAGTTCAAGTTAAAACTACAGTGAGATATCACTGCACACCTATCAGGACAGCTAGAATAAAAAGGTGACAGCAACAAATACTGGCCAGGATAAGAAGAAACAGAATCACTCATGCGTTCTTAGAAGGAATGTAAGATGGTGCAGCTACTCTGCAAAATAATGTCTGTTTCTTTTAAAAAATTAAACACGTGACTTCTATACAACCTAAGGATTGAACTCCCAGACACTTATCCTGGATAAATGACAATTTAGCTTTATGTGAAAGCCCATACACAAATGTTCATTTCTGCTCCATATGTCATAGCCCCCAGTAAAACGACAAGATGTCTTTCAACAGGTGAATGGTTAACCAAACTGTGATTCCAAAATAGTACTCAGAATAGCACTACAGGTTAGTCCTCAGCAACAAGAACCAAGTATTAATGTATGGAACTGGATCAGTCTCCAGAGAATCATGCTGAATGAAGAAAGCCAATCCCTAAAGGTTACATACTGTATGATTCTATTCATATAACATTATGACAATGGCAGGATTATAGAAATGAAGAACAGATTAGTGGTTGCGAGGGGTGAAGGTTGTGGGAGAATGGATGTGGCTACAGAAGGGCAGCATGAAGGATTCCAGTGGTGATGACAATGCCCGGAATCTTATCTGTATCAGCATCAGTATCCTGGTTGTAATATTGTTCAATAGTTTTGCAAGGTGTTGCTTTGGGGAGAAACTGGGTAAAGGCACATGACATCTATTATTTCATACAGCTGCATGGAATCTACTATTTAAAAAAAGTTGATCTGACTACATACTGTGTGGGTGATTCTGAGTAACCCCACAGTGCTATGACTTGGATGTCCCATGACCATGGTTTTATCTTGTTCAGAAATGATCCATTTATCAATCTGGAGGTGGTCAGGATGCCCTCTCAGACAAATGCCAGGCACCAGGTAAAGCTCAACTTTCCTCCTTTCCAATTCGGTCAAAAGCACTTACTTGAGTACTGCTTTTAAATCAACACAGGATTCAATGCTGGAAATGAACCTGCTATTTTTTTGAGCTTATTTCTTCTCTTAATTGGGTAGGAGTTTAAGTGATAAGGAAGTGAAAGTAAGCAAGAGATAAATAGCAACAAGAGCTATTTGGTTGTCTGATTAATTGGTGGCATGACCCTACTTAACTTCAAAAGTAATTTAGGATGCATTTTAAAAGTTATTCTATACTTTTAAATATAGGATCAATTATAGCCCCCTAAAGAGGTTCATGTCCTAATCCCTGGGACCTATGAATATGTTACCTTATGTGGCAAACGGGACTTTGCAGCTCTAATTAATGGTTTTAAGATGGGAGAAAATCCTGGATTATCCAGGTGGCTCTAATGTAATCACAAGAGTCTTTACAAAAGGGAGGAAAGAGGTCAGAGAGAGAAGGCAATGTGAAGATGGAAGCAGTGATTGGGAGGATGCGGCCCTAAGCCAAGGAATCCTAGAAGCCTTCAGGAGGAGCCGGCCCGGCTGACATCTTGATTTCAGCCTGGTAAGACTCATTTCAGATTCCTGAATTCCAAACTATACAAGAAGAATAAATGCATGTTGTCTTAAACCACTACATTTGTGGCAATTTGTTATAGCAGTAACAGGAAATTAAACGTATACCATAAAACTGTTACAGTAAAAGAAGAGAAATAAGATCTCTCTTCAGTTTATTTTACTGAAATATTATTTTGAAGGCAAGGTTTACTTCTTATAAACAGCATGTAGACTGTATGCTTGAATGCTTACCAAAATACTCCAGTCAACTCCCATAGATGATATTAAATATAATAATTACCTGTTTTGAACTCTGTTAGTAAGCAAGCCCATATTAGGAATTCTTTTTTTTAAAAAATTCAAGCATTTCCAACATTTGTCTTAGCCTGAGTAAGAGTTGAGCTCAATATTCTTCCTTTTCTATATTTGCATTTTGGAAAACTAGGAATCTAGTAAATTACAGCAAAATTATTTACAGCTGTCCATGCATTTCTCTATTTTTCTGTCTTATATTTTGGAAGCAGCTTTATGTTCTTTGGCATCACTCCCTTTGCTATTAAATCATCACCATTCATTTATTAATTCAATGAGTAATTATTCAGATGTATACGTATACACACATATACAAATATATATACATATAAATATGCAGACCTATATAATAGGAATTCAATTATTCCTCTTATTTATAGTTGACTAGTGCAAAAAAAGTCCCTCAGCCTGGCCTGTGCCCTCTCTCAGTCTTGGACCCCTCAGAGGATGTCCACCTGCTGGCTTAGGCCTGCTCCTGGGGGATCGGGCCTAAGCTGGCAGTCAGACATCCCTCTGGCAGCCTGAGAGCCCTCAGGGAATGTCCACTCACCAGCATTCTCTAGGATATTATTAATCAGTGGTTTGAGAGCATTTAGAAAAGACATCGTGAACCTCAAGGGTCAGCAAATTGGCTTCTGGTGGTTTGCATGACTAACCCAAGTGGATTATTAGCATTCACCTAATATAGGGGCTTCTGGTTAGTACTGTTAATCCAATATGCCCTGCATCCCACTGGCTCCAACTGGTGTTAAGACTCTGTCTCCCGGAGTACCTATTAACACGTAATAACTTGATTAGAACAGTGTTCTTACCAAGCTTATGTATGTATGGCTTAAAACATAATCATGATATACCTTGTGAATTTACCACACAAGTTTACAAATCATCAGAGCAGCCCAAAAGAGTTCTTCTGTATCATCTACTTAAACATCCCTAGGGAATAGAAACCTACTCTCTCCCTGTTCAACCTACTCATGGCACTTTTCATTTACATAGAGCCAATCTCTGCCTCTATTTAACATCAACTCTCGGTTCATCTGTCCCTCTATTTTAACACTTAGAGACAGCTCTCAGGCCCTCCTGCCAAAATCTTCCTTATTTTCCAAGTTAAACGTCCATGTTTTTCTTCACTATTTTTTAAAGGATGGTTATTAGTCATTAGGGAAATGCAAATCAAAACCACCATGAGGTACTACTTCACACCTATTAGGGTAGCTAATGTTAAAAACAAAACCAAACCATAATCCATAATAAGTGTTGGTGAAAATGTGAAAGAAATTGGAACCCTCATACACTGCTCATGCAAATGTAAAATGGTGCAGCCAACTTTGGAAAAGTTTGGCAGTTCCTCAAAATATTAAACATAAATTTACCATATGACCTAACATTTCTCTACAAGGTATATACCCAAGAGAAATGAAAACATATGTCCACACAAAACTTAAACTGTTCATAGCAGTATTACGCCCGGCAGCTAAAAAGTGGAAACAACCCATTCATTGACTGATAAATGAAAAAACAAAATGCGATATATCCATACAATAGAATATTATTCAGCAACGAAAAGAATAAAGCAATAAAAAGAACAAAGTACTGATAGACGCCACAACAAAGATAAACCTCGAAAACGAGGTTTGTTAATATACTAAGTGAAAGAAGCCAGTCACAAAACACGTGTTGTCTGATTTCGTTCATATGGAATGTCCATAGTAGGCCAACCCATGGAGATAGAAAGGAGACTAGTGGTTGCCAGGGGCTGCAGGGAGGAGAAGGGAATGGGAGCAACTGCTGGTGGGTGTGGGGGTTGTGTTTAGGGTGATGAAAAGTTCTGAAGTCACGCGTGGTAACGGTTGCACAAGTCTGAACACACTAACACCCTCTGAATTTATAATTTCAGGGTGAATTATATATGTGAATGATAATGTCAATAAAGCTGTTATTAAACGCAAAGATGCTTACAGCCTTTACAATTTTGCTTTATCGTTTGCTGTCTCTTAGGCCTCGTTAGCATGAATGTGGCTGTGAAATGAACTTTTCAAGGTGTCTACTGTAGAATCTCCTACTTAGAGAAATGAAATGTCAACAAAATAATTTTTAATACATTCTGACACTTGTCATAGTAGACAAATGAAACCAAACTATTGAAAGCACGAGGTTGAAAAATAATAAACCTTAGATTTAAAAATGCTTTTTATGACTACAAAGCTCAGTTAAAAATTTGTGATAAGTTAAAAACATGGAAAAGTGAAAGCCTATCATCATTGGTATTTATTTTATTAACTTTAAATGTTATGAAAAGGACTAAAGCAGTTTATTTGATTTGGCTGAACATATATTACTTACTTAAAAAATAAGCATAGCCTTACAATAGCATGTTTAGAATGCCTGTCCAGTGATTTAGAACTAATTACCAAATATTAATCTGTTGCTAATGCCTTACATTTGTTTTAGTGAGGTTTGCTAAATTAGTCCACATAAACTCAGGCATAGCATATTTCTGGCATATTTTTGATAAAATGTGTCACAAACATATACTTTTCCACATGCATTTAAAGTAGTTAATAGGAAACTCTCTTACACCATATTTTCCAGGAAAGAAGTTTGTACACAGGATGTTTATTGTGGAGTGGTCTCAGGAATAAAAATTGTGAGGAGCTAGAGAAGCAAGAGTGGGCAAAAGAAGGTGAACTGTGATGAAACTGTAAGAGAGGCATCGGTACATCCCCTAAGACAGTGGTTCTCAACCTTGGCTGCACATTAGAATCACCTGGGAATCTTTTTCAAATCCTGATTTCTGGGCCTCAGCCTCCAGAAATTCTGTTTCTTTGTTACTAATATTGTGGCCCCACCCCCGAACAAAGAAACAGAATTTCTGGAGGCTGAGGCCCAGAAATCAGGATTTGAAAAAGATTCCCAGGTGATTCTAATGTGCAGCCAAGGTTGAGAACCACTGCCTTAAGAGCTTGGGGGCTGGGATGGTCCTGCAGAGCTGTCCCAAATTAAGGTCAAAGGACTGGATTTTTGTATCTCCACCTTGGCCAATCATTGGGTATGGGCTTCCCCTTCGGATTGGGCATAATCTTTGGATTAGCCATGAGCCATCAATAGCTAACACTTCTGCCAGCTGGGGGGATGAATGCCTTGGTCACGAAGGGGGTGTATGGACAGGATGTCACAGCCTCCACCACAGTTCACCCCTTGCACTGCCTGTATTCACTTGCTTTATGTAAATCATTCATTCCATTTGGGTACAGCTCCTACGGGATTCTGGTTGGTCCATTTTCCTCAGGAGAAAAGTTTGTGGGATGAAGTACAATCCCCATGCCTGCCGCTGACCTCAGAGATGCTGCTGATATTCCACAGCTCCCTTCCCTATTACCCACCGGAATTCGCCTCACCCTGGGCTAGTCTAGATGGTTTCCCTGGTCAGGTGACTCTGACACTCATTACTGCCCTCTAAAGCCTTGCTCACTATGCCCTCCTGAGGACCAGGTGCTGTCCTTTAAACTAGGCAGGCGAATACTAAAAGATGCCCAGGGGTCACAAGGAACCAAACCTGTTCTTTCCTTCCCCACTGTATAACACAGCAGGGCTGCCTCCTGTAGAACCTGTGGTTGTTCGCGGTGTGGTCCAAAATCATGCCAGGTCCTCCCATCTGGGAAAGCCAGCACTTAAAGAGTCTCTACCCTTTGACCTCTTTCTCTATGTGTCTCATGGTGTGACTATTGATATTTTAATGTAAAATAAGCAAACCGACATTCCTTTTCAAATTGCATCCTCTACATGTTTTCAACAACCAGAAGGCCCACACATTATTTTAGAAATGTTGAGTTCACCAAAAGTGGAGGATCTGTTCAGGAGGAATGACCTCTCCCTTTTCCCCAAAGGAGTAGCTTGATTTTTTAATAGACCAAGGGGGAAGTGTCATTGCATGCTAACTACCTACCAGATTCCCCATAAGTAGGGTGACTATTCAGCCAAGATGCATTAAAAAAAAAATCAAACAAAAATATTTAAGGTATATAGCCAGCATATCCATACCATACTGGTTGATAAATATTTTATCACTCCTGCAATTTGATCATTCAAAGGTAAGTTGTAGAGGGGATGTAAAGTGGGGCATAGGGAACATAGTCAATAAGTCAGATGGATAGGAGATTTATTGGGATGATCACTTAGTAAGTTATAGAATGTCTAATCACTGGGGTGTACACCTGAAACCAATATAATATTGTTTGTCAACTAAAAAATAAAAAATGATTTGAATAAAGAAAAGCTAACTAAATAAATGGATGGCTCTCTAAGCAGTGGTTCTCAACCTTCTGGCCCTTTAAATACAGTTCCTCATGTTGTGACCCAACCATAAAATTATTTTCGTTGCTACTTCATAACTGTAATGTTGCTACTGTTATGAATCGTAATGTAAATATCTGATATGCAGGATGGTCTTAGGTGACCCCTGTGAAAGGGTCCTTCGACCGCCCAAGGGGTTGCAACCCACAGGTTGAGAACCGCTGCTCTATAGTAATATATGGATCTGAGCTCTAAAATAAAACTGCAAAACTGAATTCTGTAAATGCTCAAATAATTAAAACCAAAACTTCACGAACCTTTGTTCATTATTAATTTTTTTAGAAGGTAAGTTGATTTGTCTTTTTGGCACCAAAGACAAAGAACCAATCTAGAATCTATTTAGAACTTATTTGACAAGTTCACCTGTGTTACTAACTTCGGTGCTTTTGTACACAAGAGGATTATTATTTTTTTTTTTGATAGGCTGTCTGTTCGTACACTTCATGCTAAAACCTATATTCTGTGTCTAATTCCAGATTATTTTTGCTCTGCATCTATCCCAATCATTGACTTAAGACAAAATCCGCTCTTGACTCTGATGTGACGTTATTCTAGCAGCCTAAGCTTCCCCAAGTTCCACCAGGTTCCTCGGGGAGTCTCAGTGAGCTCCTGACCACGTGGCTCAGGCTGCCCTGAGACACAGCCCCCAGGTCTTCTCTCGTCTGCTGGCAGGGCACAGTCCTGACCTTTAGGGAGAGTGACCAGACATGAAGAAGCTAGTGCCTGGCTACCCAGCAATTATTGAAAAAGTTATCATAGGACGTTAATTTCACTCTTACATTTCAAACATAATATTGATGCTTAAATTCAACTCACTGGAAAAATAGAGACACGTCTGGCGCAGAGGGGCTGGTGAGGACCGGTAGGCATGCTCAGGGGTGTAAATCTCTCCTTGGTGCCCATCCAGGTTAGACTCCACCTTCATGTCATCCTGCCTCCTCCTTCCTCTCAGGCTCTCATACCTCCATCCTGCCCCACTCCTTTCCCCATCCACTCCTATGTGAGTCCAATACCAGTACTTCAGGTACCAGCTGTTTAGATGGCGATGGGATCTTGAACGTTATTTCTTTGAGTCGCAGTCTCTTCGTCTGCAGAATGCACATAGTAATATCTAGCCCATGGATATACCTCAAATGAAATAATATAAGCAAAGCACCTGAAGGAGGCACTCAGTAAATATGGTACGAGCTACAGCCCCAAATCCCACTCTCAAAAGAAGACTGAAGTCTCAGAGCACTAAAACTCACAAATTACAAATCTAATTATATTTTTCATGTAAAGAAATTTGCCTTCTCAGTTGCCCTGATATATTTTACATACATACCATATGGCATGCAATAAATGATTTAAACATAAAGTTAATTGAACGCTTATGGCACTGGTCATATTTATTCTGATTTATTTTTTCTTCAGAGAATTGAGGATGCAAAAGGAAAAGTTTTAACATCATACCATGTTACATCATATATCTAGTTTTAACATCATACTTTTGAAAAAAATCTTAATTGTATAAATTATTTATTTTGTATTTAAGTTATATTTCCTTTTTAAATACTTTGAACAAACTTATGACCATTTAGAAATTATATTACCGACATTTTAAGGTATTATATCATCTGATTAGAAGTATTCACTGCTTCAATTTTAAAACAATATTAAAATAATGCCATGCCCATATGTGTTATTAAGCAAAATTACTAAACAGGTAATGATGTTTTGCCGTATATATAAAGAGAAAACATCTTAACCAAAGGTTAATCTTTTTTTTTTCTTTGACTTTGAAAGCCAAAGTTGAATCTATGTGACAACTCTTGGATCAAATGTAATAACTGAAGCATGAGGGAATATTTTTTATTATAATTATCAACCTCGCTTCCCCCCAACTCTCCCTCCCTCAAAAAAAAAAACCTCTTGTTCTGTATTCTCAGTTTAAGTTATGGATTTAAGACAGGATACATTTGCCTTACTTTGCATGGCAGTAAGATAATGCAATACTTTTCTTATATGATAATAAGAACCGAACTGTAATCAGGAATGTTAAAGTGGTTAAAGGTTATGAAAGTTTAATGCACCATGTGCTGCTTTTAAAATGGTTGATACTTTTCCCTCTTGGAACTTGTACTTGACAATGGAGCCTCCTTGTGGGGAATTAGCAGTATTTCAGGCTTTCCTATTGCAGCTGAAATGCTATTTGGATGCCCTCTTTCACAGAGTGAGCACAGGGGGTGCTGTTAAGAAAGGCTGCACTTCCTGTGGACCCCTGCCATCCAGAAACAAGCAGGCGCGCAATGACCACAGGACGTGGTGAGCTCAGTGCCGTCTCTCCCTTCATTTGTCTCTCACAGCTGAAGGTGCGACAGGATTAAACATTTTTCCCCCAGTTAAATGGATTGTTAGGGTCTCTGGAGAGAGAACAAGTTGACTGACAGTTGTTTACTTTTGAACTGGCCCGTGCAGAGAACATACGACATTAGGCAGATGCATGTTTTGCCTTCCTGTAGTGGAGATGTTGCTCTATTTTGACCAGAGGGCATGCTCCTCTGGGAGGAAAGGTGCCTTATTCAGTAAGGCCGGTGCTTTGGGAGAGAGATGCTAGCTGGCAGGATCAGCCAGCTCCACTCTGTGGATGAACGTGGTAACTGTGAGCAGCTGGTGGCTGCACTTTCGTAACCAGTGCACAGGGAGGTCCAGCAGCAGGAGGAATAGCCAGGACCCAGGGAGTAGTGAGATGGTGAGAGTATCTTCTACTCCTCACACCTGTGTGCAGAGAATAAAACAGGGCACTAGTATAAAATACCTGAGTCCTTGGTATATTTTGTTAATCATAACAATACTAGCGGCCCAATGCATGAAATTTGTGCACATTAAAAGGGGATTAATTAGAGGAAGTATTTTAATATTGCTATTTGCCCTTTCTCTATAATAAAAGTGTCAGAAATGAAAGAAAATTAGTAAAATGTATATGAAAATCATCCTCCTGTCAGAGTCTGGGGTGCACCACAGGACCCAGAGTCAAGTCTCCACCCACCCATGTGTGCCTCAAAATCGAGCGAGACCCAGACCCAGCCGGCACCCCCTCCCCCCATTGGGCTAGATCCAGACCTGGCCAGTCCCACCCTTGTCAAACCCTGCCGGGCAGGGGGTGCAGCCTCAGGTCCCCCAGCCCGGGCCAGGGCAGGGGGCATGGCCTGAGGTCCCCTGTGAAGCCCTGCTGGACCGGAGGCACAGGCTGAGGTCCCCTGACCTGGCGCCAGGGTAGGGGGCATGGCCTGAGGTCCCCTGTCAAGCCCCATGGGGGCGAGGGTTGGGGGCACAGCCTCAGGTCCCTGCTGATTGCTCGTTAAGGCTCGTTACAGGAACTCAGCCTTTGCTGTGGGCACAGCCACCTTGTGTTACAGAAACCCCCACCTCCACTGTGGGCACCACCATCTTTTTTGGTGGAGTGACAGTCAATTTGCATATTCCCTCTTTATTATATAGGATGATTTAAAAAATAAAATTTAAGCTTACACCCTATGTAAATTTTTTCCAGAATTCTTTTTAACTACTTAGACACATAACTTTGAAGTGTTCCTATGGTGGTATATTTTCAAGGGCCCAGGTCAGTAACTCAGGCCTCAGTCAGAGGCTATGGGGCCCAAAGGCCAGAAAAAGCCAAGGGCCTATTGCAGTAAATACATAAATGATTTCACTCCTTCCAAGGTCAAATGGGGGGACTTGCCCCTCTCTCCTTCAACCTGGACACCTCAAGATGCTCTTTTGTGGTTTATCATTCATTTTTTTAAAAAGTAATGTACACTTATTGCAGAAATAGACTGGGATAAATTATTCACAACTGAAGAGTACCTATAACTATATAGTTTGGTAAAAATATTATTTTGTAGTAATAATATTTGTGATATCTTTTCAGATTTACTTCAATGCAAGTATGTTTTCCAAAAATGACATCACTCTAAATATACTATTTTATAATGGACTTTTTACTTTAATAAAATATTATAATATATAAAATTTCATATCCGTAAATAAAGATTTCATAAGAAAAACCAGCATATATTGCCCATTTACTCTGCAGGCATCATGCTGAGTGCTGTGTCTGCTTTTGCATTATATAAATTACTCATTTTTCTGCCCAGATCTATTTTTCAGACTTTGACATTGGGAGGTGGAGCCCAAGTAAAGAAAGATGGTCTTGCCAAGCTGAGAATGTAGAGATCAGAGTTGGAGGCAGCTGAAGTGATTGGAATTTGTGGAGTAGAGTACCAAAGAAATGGAAGTTATGTGATGGAGACAGAAGTCTCCATGGCAGTTCCCCCCATAGATCTTTGGGACAAAGTTAGGCTGCACACATATAGAATAAATTGCATGAGGCCTAGGTCGGAGGGACTACTCCAGGACTGGGAGAGGAACAGAGAGAGGAAGAGAAAAGTGGTGGAGAAATAGAGAGGCCTCCCCCCTCCCACCCCTCTAATAAGTGAGAGCTTAGAGCATGCTTAAGTGCTCAGAGGAGGGATTTGGATCAGTGAGAAAGGCTGAGGATGTGGGGAAAGAAAATTATTGGTAGCATGAGATTCCTGAGGCTGGAGGGGGGACTGGTTTCTTTGCTATTGGAAAGACAGAGTTCAGAAATCCAGGTTAGTTTGTTACCTTTGGTGGCTAAAATATAAATGTACTAGTGGCATGGTGCACAAATTCGTGCACATTGAAAGGAAATTAATTAGAAGAAATATTTTAATATCACTATTCGCCCTTTCTCTATATTAGAAGTGTCAACCAAATTCACGATCGACAATGACAGATGGAAACACACGTGTGCGATTGGTGCCAACAAGAGCTTTATATAGATAAACTTGCTTAATTAGACCACTTTCTGATTTAGCTAAACTTTTCCAGCCAAGTGAAGCACCCCAACTTCTCTTTCAGGTAATTGTCAACAACACAGCAGTAAATATAAACATGAAGCAGATTATTATTGTAGATCACACAGGGAGAATATTTAATTGTAAAGGGTAAAATATTTAACTGCAGCAGTGTTTGACTATACTCTGCCCAGTGAGAAAACCTGAAGTCTTTTTCAAGGTCCACCATTTCTTACTTCTTTTCAGTCGGGTCAAGTTTCTAAACTTTGTAAATCCCCATTTTCCAGCTAATGAAAAGAAAATAGGATTCCACTGAGTCTCCTACCTACCTACTCCAGGACTTCTATGAGGATCAAATAAGATGAGGCACGGGAAAAACGCTTCACAGACATTTGGTTAAAATGTAAAATGTTTTCACCTGGCTATAAAGCAAGTAATGTTCCTGGGCTTAAGAAACTCCAAGGAGGCTAGTCGCTAGGGAGAGGAAGCCAGGCGTTGCTACATGACATCATTACCCCACGCCCACAGAGACTGTTTCCGGGCTGGGCTGGACTGTGGGCTGCATTTTGCGCCATGGGGTCTTGGCAATGTTGGCTGCGATTTGGTGGGCTGTTGCTCTGGGATGGTGGCGGGGCCTGTGTCCCACTTGGGGGAAGCTGAGTGTTGCTTTGTGGGCATCAGGTCCATGGTGCCATGTCTCTGTAAATGGCCAGTGCATGTCACCACAGCTCCTGTGTTGAGCATCTGCCCCCTGGTGGTCAGTGCACATCATAGTGACCAGTCAGATGGTCAGACACTTAGCATATTAGCCTTTTATATATATAGATATGTATCTGTCTATCTCTTTGGTGAAGTAGGAGGGATTTTCATCCTCCAACAAGGGAGGGCCATTAAAAGTTTGAGGGGAGAAAGTTTGTAGAAACTTACAGTGGTCAGAAAGAGTGAGCTGACAAGCACAGAGGTTCAGACAACTGAGCAGGGGAGAGGGCCCTGGTGAGGCTATGCATTCTAGGTGCAGAGGATACTATTGATCTGTCTGTACTTTTCTCCAGCTGTTCTCAGCTGCTCTGGAGCAGAAATAGAGAAGATGGGTGATGGGGAACATTAAGGCCTAGGATTATGCCTATAAGTGATTGCTATGAATCTCTTCATGTAGTTTTTAAACACACATCATGTATAGCTGCTCTCCAAATTAAACAAATCATTTCTTTTAAATGTTATGCTACCCATTCCCCCCTCTCTTTGATAATTGTTTTTAATGTCTCTGGCTCTTTTCCATATTTCCCGTTGTCTTTTAAATGAGATAAGCCACACAATGCAGTGATTAAGACAGACTTCTGGCACCAGTCTGCTAGGTACCAATCTTAGGCCTAGCATTACATCCTGTGTAAACTTCGGCAAATCACATAGTACCTCAGTGCCTCAGTCTTCTCATCTGTAAAATAGGTGGAATAATCAAAATAGTACCACCCCCCCTGCAGAGGGTTGCCTTGAGGATTAAATGAGCTAATGTATGTACTATGCTGAATATGACTTGTTGCTTTATTTTCATTCAAATGAAATATTTGAATGGGGAGCAGAATGAGATATGAAGGATTACATTCTGGCTTTTTTTGTATTATGCCATATTTAATACATCCCAATATTTCACACTTTCCTTTCCCCTTTTCCCACAAAGACCCTAAAATTGTGTACTCAGCCTGAGGAAAGGCCCAAGTCTTAAATTTATTGGAGTCATTCTTCCTCTATCTTTTATTCAAGGCATTAATTTTTGTCTCCAAATATTTACAACTGGACCAGGTTGGTAGTTGGCCTTTATCCACATGTCTTTTGCTTCCAAATCCATCTCCTTTAATAACCACATCTAAAAATGCTGCACCTCTTCTTCCCCACAGGTGAAATAAAGAGTCCTGATTATGGACCATTTTTATAAAGTACAAGGTCCTTAATTAAGCGGTTAAGCGTTCTTAAGGCAGGTACAATGATTTCCATCTTTTAGTAGCCTTTGTACTCAGAAGTTGCCCAATGTAAAGTAGGAAATAAAAACAGTAGATTGATGATGATGATAGTACCACAATTTCTCATCCTTCATTTTCCTTACCATTGACCTTTGTGAGGACCACAGAGGGTAGAGACGGAAACATAGGGCTCTGAGCCCAGAAAGACCGTGCTTCCAATCCTAGTTCTATCACTGACTAGTTGTATAGCCTCGCATTAAACACACAAACAGATAGTACTCTAGGCCAGTGGTAGGCAAACCACTCGCGAGCCACATGCGGCTCTTTGGCCCTTGAGTGTGGCTCTTCCACAAAATACCACATGCGGGCGCGCACATACAGTGAGATTGAAACTTCGTGGCCCATGCACAGAAGTCGGTTTTCGGCCTGGGCGAGTCTATTTTGAAGAAGTGGCCTTAGAAGAAGTGGGGGGGTGTCGGTTGGTCGGGCGACGGGAGACGCAGTGCAGGCGGGATACGCCGTGCCGGGGAGGCGCACGTGATTCATGCACAAGTTGAGTGAGCCAGTCAGTCAGCAGTCTCATTGTGCAGTGGTTAGTGCTAGTCGAGTCTGCAAATCGTGCGCGGGTGACAAAAGTAAAGTTTATTAAATTAATTTTAGGGAACATTTTTAAAAAATTTGGCTTTTAAAAGAAATTCCAATCGTTGTACTGTTGATATTTGGCTCTGTTGACTAATGAGTTTGCCAACCACTGCTCTGGGTTGTTCAGTAACTTATTAACAAGTTTCTCTTTTTTAAAAAATATTTTTTTATTTATTTTAGAGAGGAAGGGAGAGGGAGAGAGATAGAAACATCAATGATGAGAGGGAATCATTGATTAGCTTCCTCCTGCACTCCCCCTACTGGGGATTGAGGAACCCAGGACCTTTCAGTCCACAGTCCCATGCCTCTATGCACTGAGCCAAACTGGCTAGGGATCTTTTTCCCTCTTATTCTTGCTAACCATAACTCTTAGAGCCATTAACACCTGGTCTCTTCCCCAAGCCATTTCTTTATTAAAACTTCCTACCACTCCCTACCAAGAGTTAGGGTGGGAATTTCTTTTCTGTCTTAAAGTCCTGCATGCCACCAGCTTCTCACTTCCAATCTCTCAGATGTTCCCTTCATTCACCAGAAAGGTTTATTCCATTTCATGTTTGTTTATTATACGTGTTTACGAAATACCTTCCTTCGATTCTTTATCCTAGTCCTAGGCAATACCCTATTTTGCAACATGCTCACCTCCTTCCCCCAAGGTTTCTCTTTTTCTGACCGTTACTCACAGTTGCCAAATTCCTAGTCTGTGACACTTTTCATAACTAGAAGATTTCATCATTTCTAATGACTTCCATTTTCTCACAGTGCCAAAAAATACACAACTTTTTTTGCCTTTAACAGGCAAGTACTGCTAGTACAGATATCTGTTAAATGTTTGTTTGGCGTCATTAAGTCTGTATATGTTTTGTAACAAGTACTAAAGAGAAAAGATTAGCTCATCTACTTTGTACTATGCTGAGTATAGCAAGATATATACAGATAATTTATAAACTTCTAATTATGATGATGCTGGAGAAGAAGAAAAATTAAAACATCATTAGCTCTGACATGAATATATATATTTCCATTTTTGATTACAAAATAATGACATACACCCATCACACAAAAACTTAAACACAATAAATATCTTTAAACATTTTATAAGAAAAAAAGTGATTATTTCACATTAAAACCTTTATATGATAGCTGATGTTTCATATGTAGTTTAAAGTACTTATTCAATTAAGGCTATGAAATATTAAAGACAAAAGAGGCAAGATAGAGGAAAGAAAGAAGAAAACATAAAAATATCTCATAAAATTCTGAGTCAATGAATGGCATTTAATGAAATTTTATATATACAAATCCTGAATTGTGCTTTTGAATTTTTTAAAAGCATCTTTGTTTTACACATTTCTAAAGATAGCTTTAGCTTGATTGGAGTAGCTCTCTGACATGTCTAAGTTATTTAGACCCTATTACATTATATAATTATTCCACACCTGGTCTCCCTTTCTAATAAGACTACATTATTTTAGGAAACTTGTATCTATAAAACAATGATCCATTTAAAAAAACACACACAAATGTACCAAAAACTCCCAAATGTGAGAGTATGATCTTCTTAGAAAATTCTATGTTTATTTTAGAAATGGGGCCACTTCTCAAAATTTTTAGAATTCCTTTTAGAAAACATCATCAGTTAAAAACCACGCAGGAAAGTGAAATCATGTTACTTTATAGAGCTTTTATTTTAATATATATGACATTACTCACCTAATTCAATCAACTTGACTTCAAATTACATTTTTTTGGCTGCATCCAAAAATCAATTTACCCCCCAAAGACAAAGATTTTCTACTACAAACGTTATTTTTTAAAAGTGTGAAAGCATTCTGAGAGCAGCATCACCCAATGTATTAGAAACAAAAGAAGCAGGTTAGAGGAAGGGTAAATAAAGCCTCAGCGGTAGTCAGGGCAGATGATTTTGGGGGTAGGATTTGAAACATAACTTTCTAATTATAATTTTAGAATACTTTTTAAAACAGCCACATTTCTTTATTTTTATACTTCAGGTGGCTGAATTTTATGGTAATAAACCACCTTTTCAAAAGCCTACAGTTTTTACATAGGATATGAATTTAAAATTTCCCACAAAGATTTTAGAGGGATGGGGTGTGAAGTAGACAGAAGAGTGTAAGGATAAGAATTTTCCGCTCCCAACCTAAGTACCCAAAGCAGGTGTCAGAGTAGCAAGTTCTAGAAATCTGAATTGAATGCTGGTGATTTAGAGGGTTCGGTAAGCAATTCTGAGGGTCTCTGTTCTTTCTTGAAACTCTATGTGTTTGAACAAATACTGATTGCATTCAATGATTCTGTTTCACAGTGTGATTCCTGTAATATGAGCTTTTCAGTAATTGTGAATTTTATTTAGTCATTTTTGGCACTTACAGTTCACAATGCTTGGTTGTGTGGTTTCAGATTATTTTAATTTTTGCACTTTACATTCCTTTTGGCACGTTTGAAGGTGACATTGTCTTGTGTGTTGTTTGGGGAACGATAGGCCTCCCAATCTGTATCTTTTTTAAATGTTTAGCTTTATGAAAAACACACTTCTCCCCAGGATCCTGCATTAAACGAAGCAGGTAAAAAGCTACCTTCACAAGCTGTGCACCCCAACTCTGCTTAGAGGCTGGTATCCCTGGCTCCAGATGGAGGCTGTTTGGCCAATGCTGTCACAGGTTCCGGTGGCCCTTCCCGGCAGAAAAGTACAACTGGAGTTTTACGAGCCCACAGGGCCATCTCCCCAGCTACCCCGCTGGTCGGATTGGAAGAGTTCATCCTGCTGCAGGCCCCCAGCCGGTTGGCAGACCGGTTTCTGGCCCGCGGGCCCGGGCCCTGGACGGGCAGGGAAGCGTCCACATTCCTAGTCCGGTAACCCTCTTCCCGGCTGCGCCCTAGCAGCATGGATATGTTGGGGTTGCGAATGGCGTAGATGACAGGGTTGATGGCCCCATTGGCCCAAGTCAGCCAGACAGCCACCACGTTGAAGAGCGAGGGGACCTGCGTGGCCTGGGCCTGGCGGGCAGCAGCCAGCAGCACCAGGAAGCAGTAGGGTCCCCAGCAGCAGATGACGAAGACGATCATGACTAGAACGGTGGTGGCGGTGCGCACCTCGCTGAAGAAGCGCAGCACCCGCGCGTAGGTGGTCACGGGCCGCACGCGCACGCCCGACAGGCGCACGGCCTTGCAGATGTGATAGTGGCAGAAGCACATGAGCAGGAAAGGCAGCAGGTAGCAGGCGACCACGAGCCCCACGCTGTAGGCCGCGCCCAGCTGCGCGGGGTCCGGGGACGTGCGGTAGAGGCAGCC
>NW_006293784.1:3420068-3420281 GCF_000327345.1 Myotis davidii | reverse complement strand
GCGGCGACGGCGGCGGCGGGAGCTGAGCCCCCGGGCGGCGTGAAGAGGTCTAGGAAGGCGGCGGGCAGGCAGAGCAGGGCCGTGAGCAGATCCGACAAGGACAGGGACAGGATGAAGGCGTTGGTGACGGTGCGGAGCTGCCGGTGCTTCACGATCACCCCCATCACGGCGCAGTTGCCCAGGCTAGACAGCAGGAAGATGAGCAGGAGGACC
>NW_006293784.1:3405337-3419710 GCF_000327345.1 Myotis davidii | reverse complement strand
TCTGCGGTGCCTTTGACGTGGGTTCCAGGCGTTGCCTAGGGAACCGCCTGTTTACGCAGGAGCGCGGGGCGGGACACCGGCCAAGTGCTTCCGAAAAGCCGGCGCCCCACTTCCCGTCCCCGCGGGGTGCCTCGGCCTGGGTCCGGCTTCAGAGTGCCAAGGGACCTCCGCAGGGACCGCTTTCTGGCCAAATAAAGCGGGAGTGGCTCTCCGGTAAATGACCACATTCAACAAGGATTCATTCTCCAGTTCTTTTCTTGGATACGAGGTCCTGGGAAGGCCTCGGCTGGAGGGGGATGCTTTGCCTCCCTGTGGGTGTTTCCGGCATACGCAGGTAGGGAAGGAATCAAGAACCTGAAGTGACAGCTGTCCAAATCTGGAGATTTCAAACCAGGGGGCAGCGGCGCATAGTAATTCCTCCTTTGGAAAACTGCTGTTTGAAACTGCTGTTTGAACTACTCTGTTATTCTTAGTCTCTTATTCTGTAGGTCAACTCTCTTATTTTTAGATAGTCCCTTATTCCGTAAAATAACTTTTAGTTTAAATAATAGAAAAAGATAAAAACTTAACTGACCTTGCAAGCTAGCCATCTGATGTAACTGATACTGATACTAATTCCCATATTCTTATGCCAAGTATTGATTCATTATGTATTCAAGGTTAAAAAACTGTAACAATAACCTACACAGAGCTCTTTGTAAAATCGGCAAAGGGCTCAAAAAGGTATAAATAGAACTTCCTCTATTTGTTTGCTCAGAGATTTGGGAAACACCTCCCTCTGGGCCTCACGAATAAAGACTCCTAATTAATTGGCTCATTAAGGCCTCTCTTATATCTATCTCGCTGATTTACCATACAGTAGCAGGATAGGTTAATCCAGGTGTTCTCAACCTTGAGCATCTAACAGAATCACCTGGACTTCTTGCTGAAACTGAGTGAGTCGGCCCAACCCCAGGTTTCAGATTCAGTGGGTCTGGGGTCCTGTCCTAGAATTTTGCATCTCTTAACAAGTTCCCAGGTGGGGATGTTACTGGTCTGGTGGCCACACTCTGGGAACCACTGGTGTACTGTGCTTATTAAATGCAGATTCACTGGTTGACTCGCAGGATTACTGAGGACAGGCCTACGAATCTAAACCCCACAGGTGACTCTGATACAGTGCTCTGAGGAGCTAGTAGGATATGGATTTTAGTCCCTTGCTTTAAAGAGCCGGGGACCCAGAATCATGCATCATTGGCTCTCACACGTGTTGTGGGAAAAGGGAGCGTGTTCCTTCTCTGTGGCCTGGCCTTCCTCGGTTCTCTGGAATGTGATGTGTTTTGAGTGCAAGGTGCTGCCATCTAGGCAGTCACCACAGGTGCAGCTCTGGGTATCTGGTTGGGAGAGACAGGCACAGGGCCTGTAGGCCCAGGGAAGGTGCATCTCAAGTTTCTGGGCACAGGCTGCTAATGGGGGGAAGTGAGCTCAGCCCTCAGGTTCTCTAAGGCTGTGGTTTGTAAAGTGTGGACCCTGGACCAGCAGCATCAGTCTGACCTGGCAACGTGTCAGAAATGCAGATTCTCAGGCCTGGCTCCCAACCTGAATCTGAAATTCTAAGGTGGGACCCAGCCACATGCTTTGCAAGTGATTCTGATACACAATCAAGTTTGGAGAAACACTGCTCTAAAAAATGATTGGTACATGTGCAGATCTTAGAATCAATTATATGAGTGCCTTGGTTGCTTATTTCAGTGATGGAAAATATCCTACTGGAAATTAACAGCATAAATAGTTCATTTAAGGTGGTAACTAAGACGGTGTTTCTTGGCCTCAGCATTATTGACATTTTGAGACAAATAATCTTAGTTGTGAAGGCTACCCTATGCATTACAGATGTTTAGCATTATCTCTAGCCTCTAGCCATGATACCCCTGTAGTGACAACTAAAAGTTATGTCTCCAGATATTGGCAAATGTCCCCAGGGATTGGGGGGTGGGGGTGGGGGGGGGCAGGAATCAACCCAGATGAGAACCACCGAATTAAGACAAAAATTTAATAGATTAATTTATAAAATCTCTGTGCTAAGTTTTCAGAAACAACAAGTAAGATAAGGATTCCAGCTGGAAGAATCTTACAGCCTTAGGTACACACAAATATATTGCAACGTGGAAAGTATTGTGAAAAATATACAAATGAAATTCTATGGAGGTGACTAACTCTTCCTAGGGAAGGTGATGGAGAATTAAGACTTGGCACAAGAAGTGACAATGGACTCTCTAAAAAAAAAGAAGAAGAAAGGGAAGGACACTTGATGCATGTGTGAAGTCTGAAGGTTAGTGCTAAGTACTTTACTCTTGGGTACTGGCGAGAAATACTGTATCTGAGGCTATGTGGGGTCGGGAGTGAAGAGGGGGAACGATGAAAACTGATTGGGGCCCTCTTACAAAGGCCTTGCGTGCAGTGTTGCAGAGATGGAACTTCATTGGGAGAAGACGGGGTAATGGCACTAGCCATTGAAGGAGTTTAAACAAGGGAGGGCCATGATCAGGCATGGTTCAGAAAGGTAAGAGTGGCCTCACACTCTCCCGGTTTCTCCTCTTCCTCGTTTGCCTCAGTGTCCTCAGCTAGTTCATCCTCCCTCACCTACCTTTAAATGCTAGAATCCAAGGCCCCGTCCTGGGCAGCTCTGGACTTCCTCCCCCTTCTCACTCACAGCCACAGCTTTGAAAACTATATACTCACAACTCTAAATTATGTCCCTAGCTCCAAACCATGTATCTTGCTACTTGGCAATGACCCTTGATGTGCAAAAGCACCTCAAATGTAAGATGACCAAAATGGAATTTGTGATCTTTCCTAAAAACCTTAGTCCTCAGTATTTTGAATCTAAAAGAAACCAAAAAACAAACAACAATGGAAAAATTTCCTTGGGCTGAAACCGGTTTGGCTCAGTGGATAGAGCGTTGGCCTGCGGACTGAAAGGTCCCAGGTTCAATTCCGGTCAAGGGCTTGTACCTGGGTTGCGGGCACATCCCCAGTAGGAGATGTGCAGGAGGCAGCTGATCAATGTCTCTCTCTCACTGATGTTTCTAGCTCTCTATCTCTCTCCCTTCCTCTCTGTAAAAAATCAATAAAATAGGATCTATACAGACTTGGTGGATGGCAAAGCCAGTTTAAATGAATTAATTACCTCAGTTTCTGTCGGCTCAGAAAAAAGAAATACTACTAATCACAGCAGAGTTTAAGGAATATTGAGAGCATTACATGTTGAATAATTTTAATTCTTCATTTTATAATGACTGGTAATGATCAAATTTATTTTTAACAGGCTCACAGGCAAGAATACCAAGAGTTACCATTTCTTTCATGTTTTATTTTTTTAACATGTTTTTATTGATTTTAGAGAGATAACAAGGGAAAGGAGAGAGAGAAACATCTCGGCTGCCTCCTGCACACACACCCCATACTAGGGATCAAGCCCACTACCCTGTCTGTGCCCTGGAATGGAACCAGCGACCTTTTGGTGCATGGAATGAAGCTCACCCAACTGAGCCACACTAGCCAGGACATCATGTTATAAATCTACCTGGCATGTAGCTGGTAGACGATGAGACTTGTCCCACTGTAGTGATTCACTGATTGTTTTCTACTATGCACCTGTATTTCAGGACCTATACCTGTATATCTATGCATCTCTGAAGTATAATGATTTTATATTTAGCCATAGTGTACTATTTTAGAAAAATGGGAATTGGCTTACATGTACAATTTGGATATAGGTTTCCACATAATTCAGATGAAAATTACTGTTAGATAACGATTGCTTTAAAAAGAAAGCCTTTAAAAGTCATAGAAGTCACTTGAGAAGAAACCCATCCCTCAGTGGGTCGTCGTCTTCTATTGTAAAGCTTGCTGTTCCCGTGTAATGGGCTTGTCCGGATACTTCCACTATAACTGCATTAAAATCCCCACACTTTGCTTCCTGAAAAAAGGTGAAAGGAGTACAATATCAAAATACCGCATTCACATGGTATCTGGTTTAAGTCATATTGTTAATTTTTATCACTTTAAAGAAAACCCAAGAGTTAATCCAATGAAAGGAGAGCGACCTGATCAGGTCTGTGTTTTACATAAATTAACCTGTACAGTGGGAGACAACTGGAGAGGAGAGAAACTAGACACCCAGAACCCTGTGGAAAGGGAAGCTTAATTCATTGATTGAATCTACAGTCACTGGGGTAATTTTTAGTGAGGCTGGAAAAGAGCAAAATACAGAGATACTTTGGAGGAAGAACTGACAGGCCTGGGGATTGATATGTGTGGGAAGTAAGGAATAGAAATAAATATGACTACAGCTTTTAGTTTGAAAGTGATGGGGAATGTGGCAGGAGAGGCACCTTTAGGAAGAAAGAAGTTTTTAACAAGTTGAGTTTGCGATATCTCTGGGACAGTCATTTTGAGATGAGTTTACTGGACAGTTGGGAACACACCTGTTAGACTCAGGAGAGAAGCCCAGGGTAGGCATGGGAAGGAGGAAGGTTTGGAAGTCATCAGTGGGTGGCTGAGAGTTGAAACTTCAGAAGTGGGTGAAATGGCCCAGTGGCATCAAATTGCAGATGAGATGAGAAGGAAGCTAAGGATAAAATGCTGGGGGCTTCTGAACAGAAGGATTGGGAAAGGAAGCTGGGCAGGTAAAGAGATGGAGATTCTATTAGCCTGGAAGAGCCCAGAGATGAAAGGTCAGTGGTGCAAAGGAAGATGATCTGGCAAGTATGATAATTGGGATTAAATAACTTCAAATCTTCACTACAGAGTATCTTTTCATTTTCTAATTGAAAACAAACAAACAGGATAACTGAAGCTTAAGGTAAATATCAATTATGAGCTTAGGGTACAGTAATTTTATTATCTAATATAATAATAGAGGAATATGCAAATTAGTCAGGACGCTGTAATGTCATGACAGATCTACAAGCAGCAGAGACCTAGAGGGCAGGGCAGCGAGCTATGAGGCAGAGAGCTACAAGCTGCAGTGGGCAGGGTGGCCAGCTGAGGCAAGCAGCAGCGAGCTACTCGCACACGGATTCGTGTGCAGGGCTACTAGTCTTTTTGTAAAGCTGCTATAATATAAAGCCCCACTGAAAACTTGCCTTGTCTAATCTATACTAATAAAAGGGTAATATGCTAATTAGACCGGGAAACCTTCCGGGAGACCTTCCAGACATCCTTCCAGACAAAGCCATGGTGGCGGGGCTGAGGCAGAGGCTGTTGGGGCAAAAAGGCCAACAGGGGAGGGCAGTTGGGAGCGATCAGGCTGGCAGGAGAGGGCAGTTGGGAGCAAGCAGACTGGCAGGGGACAGCAGTTGGAGGCAAGCAGGCAGGGAACGGCAGTTGAATCCTGCAGGGATCGGGCCTAAACCAGCAGTCAGATATCCCCCGAGGGGTCCCAGATTAGAGAGGGTGCAGGCTGGGCTGAGGGACACCTCCCCATCCCCCATGCACGAATTCCTGCACTGGACTACTAGTAGCAATAAAATATAATGCTTAACAGTGTGGGGTCTGCTTAGAGAGATCCATGTTCATAGCCTGGATCCATTACTCTTTGACTTTTGGCAAATTACCTAAACTCTCCAATTTATCATTTGTTAAAGAAGAAGAATAGTATTGACCTCCCAGGATTCTTGTGAGAATTAAATGATATGGTATGCATAATGTGTTTAGCTTGGAAACTGACATGTAGTGAAACACCCAATAAATATTATAGATTATTACTTTATCTTCATTCTGAGACTTGAAGACAATGTATCCCAAATTTTTGCATACAACATAATGGTTTGGTACCTCATAAGATCAGGTAACGTATAGGCATGCCTAACTTAAAGAAAATTCAATATTTAGAAAAATCAAACTTTAAAAACATCTATATTTCCCTGGCCATGTGGCTCAGTTGGTTGAGCATCATCTAGTGCACCAAAGAGTGCAGGTTCAACTCCCAGTCAGGGCACATACCTAGGTTGCCAGTTGATTCCTTGGTTGGGGCACCTACAACCAATCACTGTTTCTCCCTCATCTCGCTTGCAGGGGGCTAGATGTAAGCTGGCAAGGTCCTTGCACCTGCAGGGGCTAGCAAGGCCGGGACCCTTACCCACACAGTTTTCCCAGACTTGTTTGGATGGCGATTATCAGTAGAATGAGAGCAACCTTTGTAGAATAAGAACAGCCTTTCATAGCTTACCAAGAAGTCTGTAACTATTTACTGAGATATGCTGTACTGAGAACTTGTCCTTCTGCTGTGTCTCTCCCTTAGAGATTAAGAGGAACAAAGAATACATTCCTCTTGTTGTGTATAAATAAGATTGTGTGGCTAATAAACTTGCTTCAGTTCCTCGAGAACTGGAGTCCTCCCGATCCCGCTTTCCTGTCTTTCTTTCTTTTCTCAATTCCCACCTCCCTGCCTCAGCCCGGCTCAACCTTGTCAGGCTGGCCCTGACACTCTCTCTTTCTCTTTCTCTTTCTCTTCTTTCTCTTTCTCTTTCTCTTTCTCTTTCTCTTTCTCTTTCTCTTTCTCTTTCTTTCTCTTTCTCTTCTCTCTCTCACTCAAATCAATAAACATATCCTTGGGTGAGGATTTTTTAAAAAAAGCTATATTAGGATATAAAAGTATTAGGATAGATTGCTATGTTAAAGGACTCTTTATGAGTAGATTTACTTACTAGATGTAAACAAGTTATCCTGTAGATTTCATTTATTAATGAGTAAATTCATTAATTAGCTCTATGAGCACATTTAATATTTGATTCCATTATAAAAATTCTGCCCACAACTTTTCAGGACTTTCACATCCTATTATAAAATGAAACACTCCTATAGAATAAAAACAAGCAAACAAAACATCCAAACCCTAGTTTAATGGCTCTCAGACATTTTGGTGCCAGGAGCCCTTTACACCTTCAGGTTTGAGGACCTCAAAATAGTTTTTGTTTACGTAGGATATATCTATTAATATTTGCTTTTAAAAATATTAAATATATTATTTTCATTAATTCATTTAAAAAATAAACTCATTGCATGTTAACATAAATAACAAATTTTTGTGAAAATAACATTTGCCAAAACAAAAAAACTAATGAGAAAAATGGCATTGTTTTACATTTTTGGAAACATCAATGTCTGGCTGTAAAGAAGACAGCTAGATCCTCATATCTGCTCCTACATTCAGTCAGCTGGGATAGCACATTATTCTGCCTCTGGAGAACTGTACACTGATGAGAGAAAGAAAGTGAAAAGCAAACGATGTCTTAGTATTATTACGAACATTGTTTTGGACTTGTGGACCCATGGAAAGGACCCTGGGAACCCCCAGGGGTTTTCAAACCTCACTTTGAGGACCAGTATCCTAGCTGAACAGTTTTTACAGGTCTGTTTGAAAATCGTCTTCTGAGAGCTGAGTGAAGAAACTCATCACACACCCGACTCACGCCTCTCAGTCTCCAAAGTAACCCATTTACAGAAGAAGGGAAGGGTGTCACTCACCCTCACAGCCTTCCCTGTGAAGACTGAGCCAGTGGCACTGCTTTTAAAGGCTCTGGTCTGGTTCAGTTCCAGAAGCCCTTTGTGATACTGTAAGGCAATTCGGGCTGTCACTCCTGAGCCCGTAGGACTTCGGTCAACCTGTTTCAGAGCAAACAAAGATAAGAAAGTTCATAGCTCTACTTCCACATCGCATGACTTTTGTGCCTAAAAATCACAGTTTTAATACCTGCTCATCTGCAAACACACAGATGTTGGTGGTTGGATCCTCACTGTAAGTGTCTTTTCCATCTGTTAATATAGTTCCATATAGAAAGGCAAGGTCTTCACTATCAGGATGAGTAATTTTACACTGCAAATAACAAAAAATTATCAACCACATGTAAAATAGCTTTGATTTAAGTTTATATTTTAAATAACATATATGGGGCTCTCTTAGACATAATTTTTCCACCTTTATCATTTTTAAAACACCTTCTGGGTCAAGGCACTAAATGCTAGAATGACATCTTTGTCTAGATCCGTGGTCGGCAAACTGTGGCTCGCGAGCCACATGCGGCTCTTTGACCTCTTGAGTGTGGCTTTTTCTAAGCCTTAGGAGTACCCTAATTAAGTTAATAACAATGTACCTACCTATATAGTTTAAGTTTAAAAAATTTGGCCCTCAAAAGAAATTTCAATCGTTGTACTATTGATATTTGGCTTTGTTGACTAATGAGTTTGCCAACCACTGGTCTAGATGAATAAACATAGTTTTATTGGAAGTTGTGATTTTTTTTTTATTGATTTCAAAGAGAGGAAGGGAGAGGGAGATAGAAACATTAATGATTAGAGAGAATAATTGACCAGCTGCCTCCTGCACGCCCCCTGCTGGGGATTGAACCCACAAGCTAGGCATGTGCTCTGACTGGAAATCAAACTGTGACCTCCTGGTTCATGGGTGGATGCTCAACCACTGAGTCACACTGGCCAGGTGGAAGTGTGAGTCCTTCCGAAGGAAGTTGCCCTGCACATAGCCTCTACTAATGGAACAGTCCTACTTTATACACACCCCCACTAAGTAAACACACACACTGTTTGAGGCGCTGAGCCCAGGATGGTCAATCCACAGGCTGGCCATGGCTGCCCAAACAGGAGGAGCTAAGGCAGTGATTCCCAAAGTGGGCGCTACCGCCCCCCGGTGGGCGCTGCAGCCATCCAGGGGGGCGGTGATGGCCACAAGTGCATTTGTTTTCACTTCTTTTGTATTACCTTTCTATTCTGAGTTCAATAAATAGTTTCATAATTTCAAACTTCAATGTTTCTAATTTACACCTTTCTTTACTATATTTTACGAAAAAGGTAGAAACATTAATACATATATCTTTCTGTTTAATTGCTATTAAAATTTTAAAAAAATTTAATTTCCAGGGGGCGCTGAGTAATATTTTTTCTGGAAAGGGGGCGGTAGGCCAAATAAGTTTGGGAACCACTGAGCTAAGGCAACCATATCCTCACTCTCAGGAGCTTGAAGGGGATCATGTGGAGAAACCAGGCAATGAGTATCTAGAGCTGAAGTGAATACCAGTGATGACGAAGACTGTGAGAGGCCCAGAGCAAGCAAAAGTTACCGGGATGCGGATGCTATTCGGTAAGAGAAACAATTGGATGGAAAAAGAAAGATTTATTGTAAAGAATGAAGTCAGCCCAGGTGGGTGTGGCTCAGCCGTTGAGCATCGACCTAGGAACCAAGAGGTCTCCGGTTGGATTTCTGGTCGGGGCATATGCCCAAGTTGCAGGCTGGATCCCCAGTGGGGGGCGTGCAGGAGGCACCTGATCAATGATTCTCATCACTGATATTTACTAATCTCTCTCTCTCCCTCTCCCTTCCTCTCTGAAATAAATAAAAATATACATTTTTAAAAAGAATGAAGTCCGCTGGTATCGTGAAAAGCAGCAGTGTAGATGGCAGCAACAGTACTGACCTGAGCTTTCACTGCTTCTGTCACTGTACTTGCTGCATCCACAAGGTCCCTCGTCTTTGCAGAACAAACATCGAGTCCTAACTTTTCAGCACTAACAAATGCATAAAATGCGCCACCATATGCAATGTCCACTACCACCTTCCCATGACCGGGAACATCCACCAGAAGATCTAAAAAAGATGTGTTTGAATAGTGTGTTTTAGTAGCTTAGCAATATAAATCATACAATTTTTCATATGTTTATGTTGCGGGGGGGGGGGCGGGGAGCGTAGAGGAAGTGGGGGGAGTTCCTATCATAAAATGGAATGAAACAAAAATGCATCTTCAAAATGAGTAAGCATCAAGTAAATAATAATAGAGCTTTAGCTAAGTACACCTTTCTATTTTTAACTTGATTTTGCATAAGTTATACGAGTGCACTTGAATGCATGTTTTCCTTAAATTATACATGCATATTTGTTAACTATTCTGAGTATCTTTTTTTTTTTTTTCTAGGAGACATTATAGAGACAGAGAGAGGAAAACCCTGGGGCCTCAACGTGTGAAAACTATGAAGGAAAATGTAGGTCTCCTCTCATACTACTAGGAGTGGTTTTAAATAGTGAGGATTTGGAGCCCTATTCAGAAATTGGTTTTCTTCAAATCTGTCATCAAAACAAAATGGGAGGCCGAAACCGGTTTGGCTCAGTGGATAGAGCGTCGGCCTGCGGACTGAAGGGTCCCAGGTTCGATTCCGGTCAGGGGCATGTACCTGGGTTGCGGGCACTTCCCCAGTGGGGAGTGTGCAGGAGGCAGCTGATCGATGTTTCTCTCTCATCGATGTTTCTAACTCTCTATCTCTCTCCCTTCCTCTCTGTAAAAAATTAATAAAATATATTTAAAAAAAAAAAACAAACAAAATGGGGGAAAAAAACACAAAACAAAACAAAAAACCCCAAAATGGGGAAAAAGAGACTTTTCCTATACGTTACATACTTATATAATATGGCTAATCTTAATGTTCATAAGATTGCAAAAAACACTTATTCACTTATATATTTCATTGGAAAACACTTATTCACATATATTTCGTCTCATGCAAATACTGCAGGCAAATACTCAGAACAAACTACTGTGCAACCACTTACTTGTATGGTATTATTTTGCATCAGGGTTTTTATAGGTATTTTGAGTGCCGACATAACCAAAGTTTCACCTGAAGGTCACTCGTTTGAAATACTGAATTTACATTTCCAAAGGAATGGGGCTGGCCGATATTTCGGGATATTAAAACTGTTTCCCCCTTCTCGAATTTTCCTCTTTCTCCTCCCCAATTCCAGTGGGCTTGGTGATCACAGCCTCTGGGGGAGGGACATGGCAGGGGAGAAGCAGGTTTTGTGGAAAACGATCGCAGGGGAAAGAGATCTGTTGGCCAAGGAGTGTCTATATATATATTTTTTCCTCCATCACCATTTATCCCCTGTGCCCTCTTCCACCTCCCCCTCCCCCCCACAACCACCACACTGTTGTCCACATCCAAGAGTTCTCTTTTTAAAAACCTTTATTGTTGAAAGTATTACGTATGTCCCCCTTTTCCCCCATGGACGCCCTCCAGCGAGTTCTCTTTTTTCTACATTATTCCATCCCCCCGTGGAACTTCCTCTGGACTGAGAAAAGAGGCTGGAGGCCCTGAGTGCAGAGGGCCTGTTAACTTCCCCATACACCACGGAGAGGCTGCAGGCTGTGCCAGAGGCAGCAGGAGGAGGGGGCGGGGGCAGGGGCCACATGGAGGGGGCGGATGTCGCTTCCCTGGTAGGTAACTTGTGCAAGCCAAGGCCTGGGCTATTTTCAGAAACCTTTGCTCACATATATATGAGGAAAAGGGGCAGCAAGTGGAAGGATGAAACTACGTCAACCAATAAGGCAGAGTGGAGTCTCAAATTCAGAAATTAAGTTGTGAAAAATAAAATATTTCTTGTATTCCTGAGTTTGCACAGTCCTACAAAGGTACCAGTATGCGATCAGTTACAGAGTAGCCCACAGAGCCCTTTTTACATGTGACGTGTCAAAATACAGCAAATTTATCATCAAAAGAGTAAAACATGCCTGTGGAACTTAACAGCAAACCTGAATAAACAGGTCTTTATCTGGATGCTGGTGCAACATGAAAAGCACATTTAATAAGAGAATGAGGAATTCGATGGAAATAAGGGACTGCTAGAAAGCTAAGTGTGGCTTTGGTGTCCTCATGTGTAAAATGGCACTACTATTCCCCTCCTCCCCCCAAAAGGTTTTCTTTGAGAATCCCATGTGATTATGTGTGTGGAGTGGTTGGCACAGATTAGTAATGTAACAAATGTTAATATTAAAGCCAGAAGTTTAATTTCCAATAGGAATAGAACTCTTAAGAGAACCAGTTGTTTACATTTGCCAGTCAGCATAGTCTCCTCCAAATTTCATTTTAGGTATTCATTTCACAAGTGTTAACTACCGACTGTTTTAGCACTTGAATACACTGAACAAAATTCTGGAGTTTTCATTTTGGCAGGTGGAGTGGAGGTGGACTCAGCAATTTTCTGAGATGGGCACTGTTGTCATCTTCATTTTACAGACATGACACTGAGGAACAGCAACCCTTTCACAAGGTTGCCTAGATGAGGAAGGACAGAGTAGTGATCTTGATTGAACAGTCAGTCCACCTTTTTTGTATTTTTCTAAGTAGAGAATTTAGGATTTCATTTTCTTTTAAAATATATTTTTATTGATTTCAGAGAGGAAGGAAGAGGTAGAGAGATAGAAACATCAGTAATGAGAATCATTGATTGGCTGCCTCCCACATGCTCTCCCCCCCACACACCCCTTCCCTGCAGGCCCCACACTGGGGATCAAGTCCACAACACGGGCATATGCCCTGACCAGGAATCGAACCATGACATTCTCTGGTTCATAGGTTGACGCTCAACCTCGGAGCCATACCAGCCGGGCAAGATTTCATTTTCTTAATGCAGTGATGTTCTCGGATCTACTGAGCTGATGGGGTTGGCTGCCCCTGCCATCACTTGCCCAAATTGAGGTGGTGGTGATCCTGCTGCCTGCTGTCATTTCCCACAAAATCTAGAGGGCTTCCCACCTGCTGCTGGGGTGGCTTAGGTGCCAAGTTAAACTGTTGAGGTTTTTGAGGTGAAATCTAAACACAGACTCCTGTCTCCCTCCAGTGCCTTCCCAATACAGATGTGACCCCATTCTCTCCTAAAGGGGAAAGTGGCATCTATTTGCTCTAAGAATGAGTGAGCTGGACTATCACGGCATCATTCAGCATCAGATTAACCTGGGATCCAAATCCTAGGGGAGGATTAAGATTGAACTCACAGCATTGAAAGGGCGAGGGCTACGCCCTCCATCTTACTCCGGATCCTCCATATTTAGGCAGCAGCCATCAGCCATGTGTTCAGCAAGGAGCTTCTTCCCGGAAGCCCAAGCCTCTCCTCCTCTTACTCCAACCCCCCTATTAAACCCCTCTTCCCACGGGGCTCTCGCGCTCTCTCAGCCTCTTGCCGCTGTGGCGAGTGTGGCTGGGGGGGGGGAGGGCGGCAAACTAGTTTGAATAAAGACTCTGCTTTTGCATCGGACTGGGCTGGCTCCCTGGTGGTCTATTGGGGATCTTGAAATCTGGGCATAACAGCATGATATGCATGGCTTGAAGGCTTTGAAAAAAAGAGGTGATAACCCTGTTCCTGGCTGGACTAACTTAGCTCCCAGCTCACTTCCAGCCATGACTACTTAAGCATCCTCACTGACAGAATGCAGCCCTTTGGAGGGGTTTCCCCTCTATGTAAGGATGATAGTTATTAGCCATTTATCACATGACACACAGGCTCTGTACTAGGGACCCACCAAAACCTTCTGAAGGCTCAGCACACCCAGAGGACGGACTAGTAACCTTATATATTCGGTAGTCTCTGTCTTGGAATATATCTTTTTAAATTCTAAGTAGTGCCTTACACTCATTCAATCCTCACAAAACTCAATTCGATAACACATGAAGTATAGACTCAGAGAGGTTAAGTAATTCGACTCAAGCGGCACAGCCTTATAGGGTTTGAACCCAGGCAAAGTCTGTTCCTGTTTTTAAAAAATAAGAGCAAGCGTTTTAGTGACATCGGTACTTTCACGATTTGTAAGTTGCCTAGTTCATTCTCATTTAATTTCCTCCCCAAGAAGTGGAGAAGCACTTTTTACAGATCAGTCCCAGTAACCTGTGTTTAGTAACCTGTCAGAGGGGGTGGTGTGTCTGGCGAGGGTATTCTGAGCCAGCCTGGAACCGGGCCCACTGGCTGGTCTTTGCCCTTTGACTCTGGCTTACCTACCTTTAGCCAATTGTGAAATCTAGGAACGCCTGCCGAGTGGGGGACGAGGCACTGAGAGAAGCGCGGAATTGGGTTAGGGTTAGTGTTAGGGTTTTAGGGTTAGGATTTTCAGGTGTCTCAAGGCTCTCAAGACCACAGGCCCATGGCCCTGGGGGATCAATCACTGAATTGCATACTTCGCACAAATCCGAAGGCTATGTGCAGTGACTCAGAATTTCCTTTTTATTACTTGCAAAGGGTTTGGGTTTGGGTTAGGGTGAGGGTTAGGTTTAAGGTTAGGGTGTCTCAAGGCTCTCAAGACCACAGGCCCATGGCCCTGGGGGATCAATCACTGAATTGCATGCTCCGCACACATCCGAAGGCTATGTGCAGTGACTTAGAATTGCCTTTTCATTATTTGCAAAGGCTGTGCGGTGGGTTAGTTGCGAGGCGCGGGTTCCAGCCCAGAGAACGAGTGCAGTTAGTAGCCGAGGGTGGGCGGTCCCGCCGGTTACCTGTGGCCAGCACGAAGGCCGGGACGCTGTGGAAGCGCACCGGGCCGCGGCCCCGGCCGC
>NW_006293784.1:3381879-3404540 GCF_000327345.1 Myotis davidii | reverse complement strand
CCGGCCCGGATGCCGAGGGGAGGCCGCTGCGCGCGGGGAGGGATGGGCTAGGCCTCCGTGGCTGCGGTCGGAGCGGCCCTTCTGTCTCCGCGTCAGTCCTGGCTGAACACTCGCCGGGGTTGACTTCACAGCTCAGGGCGCGGGAGCAGAGGCTGATGGCCGCGTAGCTGCTGTCTCCCGCTCAGCGTCAATCGTGAGGGCAGGGGGCCCGTCACAGAGATTGCAGAAAACCCAGTCAGAGTGCTAGCTGCGGGGAGGGTAAGGAAGGTGATCGGACGCTGGGAGCCGGGGTTGGTTTGGCTGATGATAAGCTGGTGCTGGTTGTCAGGACTTGGGGTTTGAGAAACTTGACTTACATTCAAATAGATTTATTAAGCATCTACTAATAGGCAAAGCCTGTGTAGGAAAACTTGCAATTCTTTAACCCGGGGCTTCTCAAAAAATCAATTCATTTCCGACTATTAGCTTAGAACATGGTGATTACAGTTGGTTTAAAAATAGGTGTCAAAGAAGCCCGGGGATTTAAAAAAGAAACAAACTCAAAAATTTGATAAAAGTGACACTATTAGACTTGAGGCATTTTAGTTAGTGTTATTTCTGTTGTGTTTTTTTCTCAACTGCAAAAGGAGAAAAAAAATCAGAAGTCTATTCAGATTTGAAAGGAGAACCGGCATTGTGGACTAGACAGTCCCTAGATTGTGAATTCATGAAGAGTTTGGGAAATGGTTGTTCATCATAATGATAAAATGCATACTTTTCAAATTAATTTGCATTTGACCACAGTTGTTTTGGAATTATTCCACGCGAGGCTAAAGGTTCCGTGAAGGCAGGGACTGCCATGTCCCTCTGTGGATCTTTAGTTGACCCTGACCAGTGGAATCTGACATTTAATGCATGTTTGTTGAATGAGTGAAACGGTGAAGGAAGGGAAATGTCCCTGATGAAAAAAAACACACAAAACCCTCCTCAATAACCTCTACCTGTTGATGAGGTCAAAGATAATTGGTGGCCCTGAGTGGTTTCGTAAAGAACAGCTGCTTTTCATTTCCCCCAAGCCTCCAGATCAGGGGGTTGATTCAGGCAGTGGTTCCAAGTATTGGTCAGAGGCCGCGTGACAGCCTTGATGAAGTTGTCAGCTGTCCTTGACAAAAGTTAGGACAATGTAAGTAAGCCTTTTATAAAGGTGAATCTATTTACTCTAAAGGCCCGCCCTTTATTCTGAAATTATGTTCTTTCTGCTTTTCTGGTATTAAAATGTGTCCTGTTATGGAAGAAGGTGATAGTAGATAGTGTGTGTGTGTGTGTGTTTGTGTGTTTGTGCACGTGCACTTAATGTCCTGACTGAGCAAAATAAAAAGTAGTGGTCCTCTGCTAATCCTCTTATTAGAAAGCCATTTAAATTCAGAAGGCTAGACCCCCTGATCAAGGGGAGTGGCTGGCTGGAGCTACTGGAGACGGGCCAGGTTAGGCTTTGAGTTCCAGGGGTACCTCCTGACCTGCAGGTAGAGGTCTGAGGATGTTCATCACAAGAAACAGTATTAACAACAAGGTTCCAGTATAACTTTGTGCAGTGTTGTGTCACAGTGTAAAGGAGAAATTTAATTTTTAAAATAAATGCACAAGACTTTTGCCACGGTACATATTGTTATTTTATTTGAAACTGTACTGAGATATTTCTGCCAAGTGCTTCAACTAGTATTGCATTATTTGTTTATAATCACAAAAGATGTTACTGTACTGGCATTTGTTTTTAAAAAGCTGTCGATATTCAACCAGCATGCCTTGGACTTTACTGTGGGAAGACCCTATTATTTAAAAATGGCTCAACTGAACTGTATGGAGAATGTGGGGTAAGTCTTAATGTTTGTATGTTCATTTGTAAAATCTTTTTGCTTTTGAAATATTTTCACATGTAGTATATCTTTTTTCTTCTGTCTACTCAGTAATTTCTAAAAGACTATGTAGGCATTAATAAAGTCTTTGTGTTGTCATATTGATTGTCTATAATACATCTTTCTTTACAGTCGCAGTTACTGTGTTTTTAAGAACATTTTATAATTTTAGAGTAATTTTAAATTACTTTTTATTAATGATATAGTACAGTGACTTGGATATGCAAGTCAGTTAACATTACAATTCCAGAACACTTGTTTGCAATTATTTTTATACGCTGTTAATAGCTAAGTTTGTCATTTAATATTAGTCAACTATTTTAGTAACTTAGTAAAAGGACTCCTTTTACAGTTGGTTTCATACAGATAGAGGCAAATACAGTGTAGATTTCTTTTTATTTTACTTACGCTTTCTCTTTTTTATATCTGAAAGATGCACATGTAAATAGATGTTTAAACAGAAATGGGACATTTATAGAAAGATTTTGGGGGTGTTAATGTTCTAAAGTAATATCTGTACATAAAATATTATTTTTATGTGTTGCAGGTGTGTCCGAGAGGACAGAGAACAAACGCACAGAAGTACTGCCAGCCTTGCACAGAGTCTCCAGAGCTCTATGATTGGCTCTATCTTGGATTCATGGCTATGCTTCCCCTTGTTTTGCATTGGTTCTTCATTGAATGGTACTCGGGGAAAAAGAGGTGAGCACTTCCTATGAATGTACCTGGATGGACTGATGCTGGAATAATTATTAGTCAGAATCAAATAATTATACTTCTGTTGTTTGTTTTAAAAGCGGTAAGCCTGTTTGGTTTTATATTCTGATTACTCTTGATTGTGGCAAGAAAACTTAATGATAGGGCATGCCTCAATATGTATTGAGAGAAGTATCCTTTGTCTGTTTTACTTTAAATGAGCTTGAGGGAACTTATTTTTATGACTTCCTTTTTTGTTGAAGAAATTGAAAAGATTTTAAAATTATCATCTTTATTGTTTTTTTTTTTTTTTTACAAAGAATTGCTTTATTGTTCTAGAACTAATACTTTGTAATTTAATTTACTACTAGTAATCTAGAGTAATGTAGTTAAAATGCTATAACTGCAACCTAGTTATGAAAACATACTAGCACATTATCTCCATAAGCATTTATTAAGCACTGTGTTTTATGTTCACAAGATCGGAGGAGGAGACACACAAAAATAACTGACATGGTTCATAGTCATAACCTTTTAGAGAAGACAAATGTATATACTACTGAATGTATTATAAGTCAGTCTTAAAACTGTATAAACAAAAAGTGTGTAAAAGCATTGTAAACAAAATGCTCTGGAATCATGAAGAAAGGAAGAGATAAATTGTGCCTGGTAGGATCTGAAAGACTTGGGGAAAGAAAAAAAAAGACGATTTTAGGCAGAGGAAAGAGCTTGAGCAATGGCATGGAGGTATGAAATGTGTGCCCTGTTAGGGTGGGAATGGAAGTGGTCCCGGGTGGTCAGCGTGTGGATTGCTTATGAAAGAAAGGTGATGAAAGGAGAGTGGGGAAGATAGGCTGCGGCCAGCATGTGAGGGTTCCTGATGAGGATGTGAATTTTATTCTACTGGGAATGAGGACCCAAATTATACCTTAGCATATATTAGCCATACTATGTATGGCTTAGTATATATGGCTTTTAGTTCCTCTAACATCTCAGTATCTTTTCTGCTTTAGGTCCTTTCCCTTACCCCAAACTTTTCTCTGCCTGAAATACTTTCTTGTCCCTCTAACTGCAACTTTTTACCTAATCGCCTTTTCCTCCCTTCGGTTTAAATTACACCTACTCGGAGAGGCCTTCTCTGACCCAATCTAAAGTAGGTCTGTCCCTTATTTTTCTTTTTTAATAGCACTCTTCATTTGTTTTTGTTTTGATTTAGCACTCAACACAATTTATAGTTAAGTTTATTTCCTCAGTTAGCGTTCCGCCCACCCCTGACTGTCGGCTCCAAGAGTGTAGTGGCACTCCGTCTTCCATGAAGTCTGCAGAGACCAGCACGCAGCTGGCCCGTGAGAGATGCCCACTCAGTATTTGCCGAGGGAATGATTTATTCATGAAGGTTTGGTTTAAAGAAGTAACATCCTTGGATGTGTATTTTAGGAAGATGACTTCTGTGGAGGGTAGATTAGAGGAGAGATATATTAGAAGGCTGTAGCCCAAGAAACAGTGATGGCTGGGCTCAGGTCCTGGGAACAGAGGTGGAAGGTGGAAGTGGAATCAGCACTTTTCTGGATCCGACGTAATAAGTCCACGGTGATTATTTATGTTAGAAAAGCATTCATTATTTTTCAGAAGAACATACAGATTTTTTTAAAGCTCTCATCCTTTTTAAGATTTTTGTTACAGAGTAATGAGAGATGACAGTGAAAAGGATGTGATGTGCATAAAGCTAAAATAGAGTAAAGGCTCAGTTAGTTGTTGGAACTTCTCGGCTCAGAGTAGAGAAGAGATGGGGGTAGCAGATGTAGCTTCCAAATGCATTAGAACTAGAACATCAGGTGTGTTTTGAGGGAGGATCTTGGAGCAGAAGGTAGAAAAAAGCAGTGATCAGTGGTAGGAGGATTTAAAAAGGACATAACTGCTTTGCCTAGCAAGTTGGTAGCTAGTAACACAAGGGCCCTCTTTCATTTTCCTGAAACGTTGCACTTTTTTGAATCATTGATCGGCTGCCTCCTGCAGGCTCCGTACAGGGATCACGTCCCAACCAGGGCATGCAACCCAACTGGGAATCGAACCGTAACCTACTGGTTCATAGGTCGACACTCAATCACTGAGCCACGCCAGCCAGGTGAGATGTTGCACTTTTAACGAAGGTAGTAGGGCCCTAGCTGATCAGTGTTTCTCAACCATTTTTCATTATCACATCTTTAAAAAACTTTATAGATAACCTTTCGTTCCTTAATTCCATCTACCCTCATGAAATTTATGTTTGTTTATGCAGTGTGTGTATATATGTACTTTATTATAAAAAGTGTAGGAGTATTTTACCCACAAGGACCAGTTCTTGCCCCCTGGGGAGCAATATCACTATTGAGAATACGTGGCTAGATAATAATCAAAATTCTCCTTTCTGGCACCCTTGCTTCTCCTAGAGTTTAGTATTAAATTTGTTTTTCTTTAAGACCAGGGCGAGATAGGCAGAAATTGCACATTTCTATGTAATGCAGGCAGGAGCTTTGCTTCTTCTGTGATTTGTATTTATATAATTTACAATTTTTCAAATATACTCATTCAACAGTCTTTAGGGGTATTTGCAATACATTGCAGGATTCAGAGATGACTAAATTGTGGATGCTCATGGTCCAATGGATGAGATGACAAACCTTCACATATATATCAGGTCCTGTACTAGAGGCATGTGCAGAGATTTAAGGCTGCATGAAGAAGAAAGAAGTTAATTTTACCTTCTCAACTAGGATGGTGTCATAGAAGAAGAAACTGATTTTAAGCTGGACTTTGAAAAATAATAGTTTTTGATAGAATAATTGCAGAGTCTGTCAGACATAAAGAAAAAGATGTGCAAATGTATAGAAGCAAAAAGCTCTGTATAATCAAAAAATGAGAGCTGAGAATGCTGTGGAAAAAAAAGGGGGAAGGCTAAATGAGGCCAGAATATAAAGAGATTGGGACTTGGGGAGTCAGGAAATGCTCATAAAATGGGGGGATGACCCCAGAGCTGATGTTGAAGGATGCAGTTTGCCAGAGGGGGAATATGTTTTGAGGGGGAGGGAAGCATACCCAGATCTGTGAGGGGTGAGTGATTTAGTAGGGCCAGAAGGTGTGGAAGATAAGGCTGGTGAGGTGTACTTTTCCTAAAAGGCAGAAGGGACTCAGGGAAGTACTTTAATAAGGATACTTTGAGGGTCAGGTTTCATTTGGTAAAGATCACGTGGTTAACTGCAACTGGATTCAAGGGGAGCATAAGAGGCCAGTAAGAAGGCTAAAACAATGGCAAGAAATGATGAGATTGAAATTTTGCCTCTAAAAATATGAATTCTATAAGGAAAGAAAAGATTGGATTATATATGAAAGTGTAAATGTTTAAGTATCCAGTGTTTTCAACTGTGTAAAATGGTGCTAGGGTTCTGCTTCCAACAATATGGACTAATCATGAGCTCCAGGTGACCTTCCTGCATGACATTCTGAAGTCTGTGGAAGACAAACTAAGACATTGCTGGTCTTCCTGGAGTTAAGAGAGAGGTCCAAGAACTCTTCTCTTTCAGAAAGCAAACCCGCCCCGAGCTGGGGCCAGAGTGACAAAGCAGGCAGTGGGGATGGGAGGGTTGCCCGAAGTTAATTGTTGAAAGCGGCAGTGCTATTGGATACTGAATCATGGGCAGCCATGGCTAAGCCTAGATTCCCAAGGGGCTGAAGCCCAAGGTAGTCGTGTGCATGGCACCTGGGAAAAGCAGTAAGTCCTTTTTGCTAGAAAGCTTCCCCATTCTCAATTTAGGCCTCTAAGACTCTGGTTTAAGATCTATTAATGATCTCATAATCTGTGATTAGTAAATAAAATAATCACTATGACTGAGCATTGGTAGTCATAACAAATAATATATGCTCCCAGAGGCCTACAGATAATGGACTTTTAGCTACAGAGTATTTACCTGTTACCTTTATAATGTTTAAAGGAATAGAGGGTGCAGTCACAAGGATCTCCAGTCAGTAAGAGATTTGCTTAAAAAAAAAAAGGCATTTCTAGAAATGAAAATTTTTACTTGTCCCTCAAAACGGTAGGTCAATTACTAGATTAAACAGTTGAAGATGGAATTAGTGAATTAGAAAAAATATATACAAAGAAATAATGCAGCACTGAGAGAAAAGGAGATAGAAAATATGAAATATGTTAAGACGTGGAACATAGAATGAGAAGCTGTATTATGTATCTGAACTACCTGGTGGGAATCCACTCCAGTTTAGTTAAACATTCAGACTTAAGAGACTGTCACAGGTCATACCGACTGCCGGTGTACTCAGAAGGAACACGGCCGACAGCAGGGCAGCATCAGACATTTCTTGACAGCAGTAGCTTTTCAGCGGCTGTGCTCAGCTTTGAGGAAATAAGGTCCACATTGAGTGGGTGTGAGAGTCGTCAGGCTTAGTCTTATGCCCCGGAGGAGCGAGAGTAGTTTTGAAGCATAAGTACAATGGGAATAAAAACTTTAGAAAAAGTGCTAACCCTGGCCTGTGTGGCTCAGGTGGTTGGGCTTCGTCCAGTGCACCGAAAGGTTGCTGATTCCATTCCTGGTCAGAGCATGTGCCCAGGTTGTGGACTTGATCCCTAGTAGGGGGCGTGCAGGAGGCATGTTTCGCTCTCACATTAATATTTCTTTCTCCCTCTCCCCTTCTCTCTAAAAATAAATTTAAAAAATATTTTTAAAAATAAAAAGTGATAAAAGACAATTTAATAGAAAGGTTAACTCTAGGGTAGAGACAGGTGTGTGGAATAGGGAGAAACAGAGGAGATATAAGTTGTTATTGTTCTAGTTATTGGGTTAGATGGTGAGCTTACAGTATTTATTATACTCTATAACTAATATTTAGGTATAATTTTGGTGTACTTTTTATATTTAAGATAATTTTAAAAATGATGCATAAACAACTTGAAGAACATTTTAATAGCAATTTGGCGAGGCACTAAAGATAAGGGTAGATCTAATTTCTGCTCTTCTGCACATTTAGGTGATACTGGCACGGTATAATCCCTTTTTAGTAAACAAGGTTAAACTCTTCTCAAGTGGTTTTCATGTATGTTTGACTTTTCTTACCCGTTAAGACGCTGTATCCGTGTCATTCCTTCTTCGCCGACTCTGTCCACACCTTTGGGGACCCCTGGACCTGCTGGGGCTGGACCCCAGCATCTGGCGCCCGAACAGGGACCCTTAGGTAAGCACCCCGCACTCGGGATGGATAGGACTCCACCGTAGGAAGAGGGTGGATAGTCTTCGCCAACTCCGTCCACACCTTTGGGGACCCCTGGACCTGCTGGGGCTGGACCCCAGCATCTAAGAAGATATTTTGTTTCAGGAGTCAACAGTTAAAATTTCTTTACAGAAACCATATCTTGAATCATATCCAGGTTTTATGAAAAGCCATTTAGCACTACGTTTTGGGTAATTGTGCTTCTTTGGTTTTGCTAGTTCCAGTGCACTTTTCCAGCACATCACCGCATTATTTGAATGCAGCATGGCCGCCATCATCACCTTACTTGTGAGCGATCCAGTCGGTGTTCTTTATATCCGTTCATGCCGAGTACTGATGCTTTCTGATTGGTACACGATGCTTTACAACCCAAGTCCAGATTATGTCACCACCGTGCACTGTACTCACGAAGCTGTCTACCCACTGTAAGTGTGTATCTAGACTTAAGATCATGTTTTAAAAAATGACAATTAGAGATTTAATTCATTTCCATGGGCTTTGAGCATCGTAAAATGGCATCTAGGCCCTGGGGGAAATACACAGAAATGATTTTTTTCTCTTAAGGGATACATCGTCTGATAGGAGAAAATAGAAATACAGCTTAGTATAATAGAAGTGAAAGTGTTTTTGCGTTGGCTTTGAAGTATGTGTAAACACAAAATAAGCCATCTGTGTTTCTTAGAAAGGGATTTATAAGGAACACCTTTTTGATACACAGCAGAGAAGCAATATCTGACATATGGGAAAGTATGGGCTTTGGAGCTGAAAGCAGGCTTGAGTTTGAATCCTGGGTCTGCCAGTTGTCCTGTTAACTCGAGCATGTTAGGAGCCTCTTGTAACTCACATTGGGAAAATGGGAATGATGATCCCTCGTAAGGTGAGTTTGAGGATTAAATAAATCCATACAGATCAGATACTGTGCAGTGCTTCACGTATGGGAAGCACCCAACAGTAGCTAAAATTATTATTAGAGGGTTTGGGTTAATGTTCTTTTTTCCCCCTGTTTTTCTAAATAAATGTAATTTCCATCAAAATATTTTGTTTTAAAAATATCAAATTCATAACATTCTATATAATATCATCCCAGACTACATTATTTTTAGAATTTCTGTAAATGGTTGGTGTTCATTTGATGTGTTCTTTTTGGTAAAGGTATAGTAGAAGAGTCTGGTATTTATGTTCTAGTTATAGCAAGTGTTCATTACATAATATGCTCGATAGAATAGTCCTTTTTGAGAAAGTTCTAATAGTACTAAGTGTCAAAATACACATGCACATATGTAAAAAGGTAATTTTCAAAAAATAAGATCCAGATGTAAAGATATGAAAATCTTTTCCACCTGCCCAGCTTTAAGCCCTATCTCTCTCTACATATATTTATAGCTAAAATTTATATATAAAGGACTGATAAAATCCCCTGATTTAATAGAGCTGTACCATCAGCTTCAATTAATGAAATAATGGCTACATAGTATTTCACATAACATTTAACCAGTTATCTGTTGTTGAATATTTATTTTGTTCCTTAGTTTTCTTTATTATATGATCCAATAAAAACCTTGTTCATAAAGTTATTTTTGTGAATCCCTGATTATTTCCCTTTGAAAATTTCTGCAAGTAAAATTGTGGATCGAAGGATATAAACATTTTTTTAGGATTTTGGATACACATTTCCAAACTGTCTCTGGGAAGGGACCAGCATGCACTTTTCAGTAATGGTATGAGGGTCCTTTTGGGAAACTGTCCACCAATGTGAATATTCAATGGGTAGACTTAATATGCTTTTTTAACCTTTTATAGGATGTTTGATTTAAAAATGATCAATGATAAAGTATTTTAAAAGTATTTTTGATCATGTAATTATTTATTTTACAGCTACACCATTGTATTTATCTACTATGCGTTCTGCTTGGTGTTAATGATGCTGCTCCGGCCTCTGCTGGTAAAGAAGATTGCCTGTGGGTTAGGGAAGTCGGATCGATTTAAAAGTATTTACGCTGCACTTTACTTCTTCCCCATTCTAACCGTGCTTCAGGCCGTTGGTGGAGGCCTTTTATGTAAGTTTCTTGGGTAAATAGCTATACATTTATTATATGTGATCAACAGTGTCTTCTCTGAGTATAATTTTGGAGCTTTTTCTTTAAAATGGAATTTTTTAATTCTTGAAAATAAACCACCGTATATATTTTTGCTAAAACATATAATAAGCCTTATTATTTTTTTTTAAATCATGATTTTTTTTGGAATGAAATAGAAATTCTCAGGAAATCAGTGGCAGCTAACGAAAACTGATTTTTATTTAGAGAATATTTTGTATTTGAAGTTTATAACCTAAACAGAAAGATTTTTAAAACCCAAGTATAAATTAGAAAACAAAAACTGGCTTTTGCATATAATATATGGAAATTACTCTTGGTAATGTATACTATTTATCAAGTTAGATTTTAGATTTCTAAGTTTCTTTATGAAAACCTTTTAGATACAGTAAAATAATCTTCAGTATATTCTTTATTTTAATACTAGAGGCCTGATGCACGGAATTCGTGCACTCCGGGGAAAGGGGAGGGCCCTCAGCCCAGCCTGCACCCTCTCACAGTCCGGGAGCCCTCTGGGAATGTCCGACTGCCACGGAGGCAGGCGGGAGAGCCTCCTGCCACTGTGCTTGCCCACCGTGAGCCCAGCTTCTGGCTGAGCAGCACTCCCCCTGTGGGAGCGCACTGACTGCCAGGGGGCAGCTCCTGCATTGAGCGTCTGCCCCCTGGTGGTCAGTATACATCATAGCGACCGGCCATTCGGTCGATTTGCATATTACCCTTTTATTATATAGGATAGCCATTCATTCATTTATTCAGCAACCATTTAGACTAAATTGTTATGCAAAGGAAGAATAAGAAAAAGTTGGTATTAAAGGGTTCACATATTACTAGGAAAGCTGTAAGTAGCTGAGGGGACATAGTGTGGTACTTACTTGAATATGTGACATTGACTGGGATTTTGACATTGACAAGGATGTTAGATACCATCTTTTATATACTGCGGAGCCAAAAACATTTACTGTCTGGCCCTTTACAGAGAGCCTTTGCTGACCCCTGCCTCAGGGCACTGAGGCTTCCATCTCTCACAGGACTGATTGAGAAAGTTTTCAATTATGGGGAGAATTAAACTTTTGAAATTTTTGATGGTTTATTTCAAAAATTTGCTTAATTTTCAACATAATGCAAATGTTTGTTTTTCAGATTACGCTTTCCCATACATTATATTGGTGTTATCTTTGGTTACTCTGGCTGTGTACATGTCGGCCTCTGAAATAGAGGTAGGAAAAATGTTTTCCTTTGTTAGAGATTTTATTTTATGGGTTTGACAATTAAATAGCATTATACATATGATATAACATAGCACAACTGATTGGTTTAGTAATCTTTGGCTAGTTGATGTCATTACATAGCTTATGAAGGGTTGTATACTAGACTGTATTTGCTTGGGAAATTAGTGAAGTAGTCAGGCTCAACTATCTAGCATATTGGAGAAAAAAATCACATAATTTACTCAGAAAATATTTAATTATGAAATATTGAAAACAAATGCCATTTTGAAGGAAACATAAAAATGCTTTATGATATATAGAACTAATTTTACAGTACATTTTACAATGGCAACACTGTCATTAGTAATTATACTGTACATTCTCCACCCTTCTATATTTTGTCTCCAATTTTATTTTCTTGATTATGGATGTTTACAGTTGTCCTCTATAACATCTATACTATTTAACACTAACAGTAACATTACTTCTGATACTGTTTCTGTTTTGAGATACCCATTTGTGTTTCTAACTTTTCAGTATTTCTGTGGAAGGTCACTGTTAGAAAGGACTCCTTATTCTGAGGCTGACCTCTGAAGGAATAGTGTGTCAGTGGCTTAGTACTATTTCACCCGAGCTTGCTAACCTAGTGCCCATGCACTGTCTTCGCTGCCCACCACACGTGATAAGACATGTGCCTTCTCATAATTCTTAACCTTAACCCAGGGATATTATATTTTAATTTAATCCAGAGAAAGTAAATTGTTAATTATTTTGGAATGCTTGCTGTTGATGCCTCTCTTTCAGTTCATTAGTGAAAAGGTGAGAGAGAATGACTGACAGGGAGAATAATGTAGTAGAGGAACAGACAGAATATTTTGATGTTGATTATTCAATTGTTTCCATTTCCCCTTTATAATCTTTAATCATTGTCGAAATTTGTATAATTAAAGAAGATAAGCAAATTAGTTTTAGCACGTTTTTCAATGCTAGGGAAATATTTGAATAAAATGAAGTTTATGAATTTGTTCATTATCCATAACTACTATAGATAGTAGTTATGTTAACTTGGAACTTATTTGTGTCCCTGCCCCTGGGGATCTCTCCATATAAAATGTTCATGTACTTCAATTAGGACTCCACCCATAAATCCGAGAGAGAGACCTGGATCAGGAAGGCAGTCTATAAGTCTAGCTTTAGGCAAGTTAAAGAGCCATTTAGTAAGAGAAAGTTAGTAATGGAATATTGCAAATTCCATTTCAGTATGTTTATTAGCACATTCAACTATTACTTTAATAATAATTTGGGCCTTCCCATTTCTGCATATTATAGAGCTGTGTTCAAGAATAAAAAGAAACCAGAGTAGGTCCCGTGTCGTTTCTGCTCCCTTCTACCGGTCCAGGCAGCAGACCCCAGGAGAGCTGAGGTTAGGGAAGCTGGTGTGTGCGCCTGTTTCTCACCTGTAGACGCAGCTGCCGGGCAGGAGGAAGGCACGTCACGTGGTGTTCCCCTTCCAGCTCATTCCTTCAGAAGCAACCCTAGTGCTTCCCGCGTTGACTCTGGTCCTGAGCTGCCTCAGTGCTTACATGACCTCAGCCAGGAAGCCTCCCCCTGCTCCTCGCAAGTGCAGAGTCTAGCAACTGCTCTCTGAGGTCCCTTTAGCTCCAAGTCTGTGATTGAGGTTATGACTTTTAAAATATACATTTAAATCAAAATATAAGTGATTATCTGTTTCTCTCTTCTTCCTTTTATAAAATGTTACAGAACTGCTATGATCTTCTAGTCAGGAAGAAGAGACTCATCGTCCTCTTCAGCCACTGGCTACTTCATGCTTACGGGATCATCTCCATCTCCAGAGTGGATAAACTCGAGCAAGACTTACCCCTTTTGGCCTTGGTACCCACTCCAGCCCTTTTTTACTTGTTCACAGCAAAGTTTACTGAACCTTCACGGATACTCTCAGAAGGAGCCAATGGACACTGAATATAACATGCCAAAACCCCTAAGAAGCATTCTTAATAAAAAAGTAAAGAAATTAAAAATGTATTAGTTCTCTTCTGTCATACATGGGAATGAGTTTGTCAATATGTCGTAATGTTTTTGGTTGGTTTGTTTGATTTTGTTTTTGACCTAAGACTTTATGATTAGACTTAGAAAATACAAACACTATAATACTCTCTTACATAGTATAATACACTATCCCCGCTTATAGTGCTCTATTATATGACAGGAAGCCTATCTCTTGGAACAAATTGGTTATTGTTTAGAGCAAAACATGCTTCTGTTTTTATTAAGTACTTTAATAAGTATAATATGGAATTCTTAGCTTTGGCACAATTGTGCTTGCCTGATGTGTTTCAATCTGGCTTTCAAGTGTAATGAATTATAAAGACATACCTGTGGGGTCTGATAGCAAGCATGGAAATGTAAAGTACGTTGTTTTTTGTTATCTGTTTATTTTCACCGATATAGTATTTTCATCAAAAATAGAGCATAATTTATATAACAGGTTTTCTGTTTATAGGTAGTTTGGTTGAAAATATCTTCATATTATTCCTGTTTCTGTAAAGAAAAACAGTAATGAAAAACCTGACAAAAAGTCTCAAATGTTCTGACATTTGTATTTGCCACACTAATTGTGGAAATTAAAAATATTAGTGAGATTAATGTCTTTTCCCCACGTGAATAAATACATGTACTCACATATATCCTTCCTCTTACATCTTATTTAAAAAATTTGATTTTAGACAGAGGAGGGAAGAGAGAGAAACATGAATTGGTTGTGCAAAGATGGAACTGGCAACCTAGGTACGTGCCCTGACCGATCGAATCTGCAGCCTTTCGGTGTATGGGATGATGCTCTAACCAACTGCACCAGCCAGCTGGGGCTTATATATATTTTTTAAGGATGCATACACTTGCCAGAGACACATTTCTCTCCACATTGGGACATCTCTGAATTAGGCTGCATCACACAACTAATGGCTTCTTAGATTTAACAAAATGCAGACTCTATACAGCATAGGAACAGGTTTACTGTGGTTGTTGATAGGTATGCTGCTTGTCGATTTTTATACTCTGAATAGACTTACGGTTGTAACCATGGAAATAAGATTTTTATTTACTGATTCTGCTATTGGTGGGGGTTACCCAAGTTTGCTAAATCTCAAACTTTAAGACTTTCATTGACAGTTGCAAATTGCAAAAGAATGCACTCACTTTCTCTATAGTTTTGTTTATGCCTTTTGAATTCACAGCAGTTGTATTCTTGGAATTATTTTGTTATTTTTTCTTCGTTACTATCTTTTTTACAATACGTGCAGCCACCGGAAAACGGACTGTTTTGGTACGTGTCTGTTTGGTCGTCTTTTCTGTAGGAATAAAAATAAAATTGTAAAAATTCTCTATGTATTTCAGATAGGTTTGGGTGGTTATTAGTGTCCATTAAAATTCTAAGTTGCCCAAAGAATCCCTCTGTTGGGCAATTGCACAGTTGGAAAAGGGGAGGCCTGGGGGGTCATGTATCTGATTACCAGGACTGTTCTTTTCCCACCGCATTTGGAGCCATCTTAAGGCATCTTCTCTGATGTTCTATTCTAGCAGAAAAGTGTGTATGCAAAATGAGAAATCATGCAGGTAATTATGATTACAACTCAAAGGCAAAGACTTTCAGGAATACTTAATACATATCTGCATTTTTACAGAGAGGAAGGGAGAGGGATAGAGAGTTAGAAACATCAATGAGAGAGAAACATCGATCAGCTGCCTCCTGCACACTCCCCACTGGATATGTGCCTGCAACCAAGGTACATGCCCTTGACTGGAATTGAACCTGGAACTCTTGAGTCCGCAGGCCAGTGCTCTATCCACTGAGCCAAACCGGTTAGGGTCATATCTGCATTTTTAATTTGCACTGTGAAGAACAAGAGGAATAATTCATAGCACCTGTGGCTGCTAATGTTATTAATTAGCTTGTTAAAACGTGGTTATTAAGAAATATACCGAAACTACCCTTGTCTAGCTCAACTTTGTCTTGACGTAGGTCCTTGTAGTATATTACAACTCCCTGCTATAGTAATAATTGTGCTAACCGGTGCTAGATAGGTTATTTAAAGTCAAAATATTTTCTGATTTGGGTCAGTGTATCCATTTGTTACCTTGTTATCTATTTGCCTAAAACCACTCATTTGCAAGACTTGACTGCACATTGGAACCAGCTGGAGAGTTTCTAAAAACATGCCTGGGTCCCAGCCCCAGAGACTCATGGTGAATTGGTCTGGGGTATGGGCCAAAGATTGTAAAACCTTCTCCAGGTGATTCTAATGTTTGAGAACCATTGTCTAAACCAGCCGTGGGCAAACTACGGCCCGAGGGCCAGATTCGGCCCGTTTGAAATGAATAAAACTAAAAAAAAAAAGACCGGTACCCTTTTATGTAATGATGTTTACTTTGAATTTATATTAGTTCACACAAACACTCCATCCATGCTTTTGTTCCGGCCCTTGAGTCAAAAAGTTGCCCAACTCTGGTCTAAACTCTCTTCCTAGTTCAGATTTTAATTTTTCCAAGAGACCTTTTCACAGTTTTTAGGCAAATGATTTTTAAATTATTTCTTACTGAAATTTTGATTCTGCTAGATTATAACTGCGTTCTTTTCCATTATTAAATGATCAAAATGCAGATAATTGTATCAAGTTCTTGTCCATCACAATAACAAAAAAATAACAATTATATGATATTTGATCTTTATTTTAAAATATCTCTTGACCTAAAAAGTCTCTACAGAGTAGACATCAAGTTAAAATATTTGGTTAGTATTTATTTACCTGCATTCAAAATTATAGTACAATTCAAGGACTTTTAGAATTTTAAAACATTATTTTTAATGCTTTAAAAAAATCCATATTCAGTTGCTATTTGGTTTAGGTATACACTACAAATTAACTTATTTACTTGTTTACAAGAAAATATTAAGGCAAAAAGTAACGATCTTAGATTTCAGGATGGAGCCTGGTACTTTCTGACAAGCTAACACCCCCACTCTCGCCATCTGGAACCCCAGATCTCCACTCAGCCATGCTGCTGCAGTTCTTGGCCAGGTGATTGGGGCTGTTCCTTTTGGAAGACATTTGTGTATTCCCAACACCCCCAAAGACTCCGACACCCCACTTTACCTTCCCCCGTAGCCACTCATTAGGAGGAGTCCCCTGGATTCTAATCGTCTCTTGTCTCGGTCTCACAGTATGTGCACTCTGACATTCATACTGGGTGTCATTCAACTTTGGCAGCCTTTGTTCTGGTGCCAGACTCAGGGGTGCTCACTCTGCTAATTAAGCTAGTGCAGTATTCCTGGAGAGGGTCTGGACCTGCTGGGCTGCAGTGACCTGATGTGTCCAGAAGAGGACAGGGGAGAGATGTTGAGCTGAAAGATCAAGGCCTCTTCTAGAAGTCCCATCTGTGAGAGAAGCCATTCCACAAGAACATTTCAAAGCTAGGAGATGACAGGTGGCTCAGAGGCGGCCACGTAATTCACGGGACCAAAGCTGACCTTTATCACCTCAGGAGGCGGTAGGCTTCAGGGATCTGATAAGTGCTTAATAAAGGTCTGATGCTTTCTTCCTGCTGCCGTCACTTACAGTTTACAACCAGGGAGGCTAAATAGCGCGTAAGAAGCAAAGCTGTGATGTGAGCCCACATGGTGCCACTGCTCCGGGAGCAAAAATCAGTGGAGCTAAGCGGGCAGCAATCTTCCTTCAGATCTCAGCTCCATTTCCAGTTCTTCAGAGACGTCTCCTGACCCCTAACTAGGGCAAGTCTCCCTCTTAGGTTCTTAAGTTCTTAGGCCCCCCTTCAGGACAATTATGACACTGACATTTTACATACATCTGTGTAATACCCGATTCTCCCACCACACCAGCGGCGGACCAACTACACCTGAGGGGCAATTCTGCTCCCCTGGCAGAGTTGAGTAGTTGAGTAGGAGACCTTTCATGGCTGGCAAAGCCAAAAATATTGTCTGGCCCTTTAAAGTTTGCCGACCTCTGGACCTGGCTGATTTCCATTGGGCAGGGACTAGACCTATGTTCATTCCCTATTGTAACCCCACAGCCTGATAGAATAGTTGGCACAGAATAGACATTTGATAAGTACTTGTTGATACAGTTTAGAGTTGATAGTGAACCATGGATGGAAGTTAAAAGCAGGACCAACCAGAGGAAGGCAAATACCCTCACTGAAGGCTCCCCCAGGAGGCCCTGCGTCAGGCTGGCCGGCCAGCTTCCCCAGGCCCACAGCCTCCATCCGCGCACAGGAAGGCTCCTCTCTTTCACAATAAACCTTGCCCACTACCCTCCCTGCCTCTGAATCTCTGCCAATTGCAAGTGGTGGTGACTTGCTGTCCTAAGTTCTACGCCTCGGCTTTTCAATGCAGTCTATTTAAATCCGCCCCAACACAAAGATTCCATTGGGCTTCAGACAAAAACGGAAGATGCGCTCATGAGAAAATAATGCAATTGACACTTAGAGATGATCTAGCTCCTCAAATTCTGCCGGATCCGCAGTTGCTGGGGATGGCCTGGCCTTGCAAAGAAAATACAAAGCGAGGCAAGGCCCACCAGGGACCCTTGAAGCACTCAGACCTAAGAAGTATCACCAGGCACCAGCAGGAAGACCAAGACAGCTTCCTGGCTGATACGAAGGGGCTTTCCCACAGAACGCTTCATTGGCTGCCTGAGCATTCCTTCTCCTGTCAGCAATACCCTCAGAACACTGGTTTTTAGCAAATATTGCAACGGTGTTTAATCCCATCACTTTTTCTCATCTTAACTTTTATTATATTTCATTTTACTTTTTACACCCCACCTTTATAAGTACTTATCTAATGAAGGTGCTTTTTAAAATTAAACCTTAATGACCTCTACTAAACCCATATACTTGCTGAATGACTTTTTTTTTTTCCATTTCGCAACTCCATCACTCTCCTGCCTCCTCCCCAAACTTCGCTCCCTCCCTGGGACCCCCTGCTGCGCCTGTGTGAGGGCTCAGTTCCACCGCCCTGTACAGGGCTCTGAGTTAGAGAAGGAATTAAGGAGGAAGCTGATATTCCTCTGGAGCAGCGGTTCTCAACCTGTGGGTCGCGACCCCTTTGGTGGTCGAATGACCCTTTCACAGGGGTCGCCTAAGACCATCCTGCAGATCAGATATTTACATTACGGTTTATAACAGTAGCAACATTACAGATATGAAGTAGCAACGAAAATAATTTTACGGTTAGGTCACAACATGAGGAACTGTATTTAAAGGGCCAGAAGTTTGAGAACCACTGCTCTGGGGAGACCCGGCTGCTTGATCCTGAGGGGACCAATCCTGTGCAATAGGATGTATTCACATCTTACCAGCCCCAGAAGGCATCCCTAGACCGGGAAGAAAAGGCAAACTCATGCTCAGTATCTCCTGTTTATGAAGACAAGGAAATGTATGAAAGAGTTTGGAAAGACTGCTTTGGGAAGTGTTCAAAATAAGAGTTTAAAACATCGGAAATAAGTTGAGGTTCCGTTACGGGGAAAACTCTCTCAGGTAGAAGGGAGACTGTCCGGCGCTGCTGCCCCGCTGTGTTCGACCCCGCAGATGAGAATCGGTGCTCACCTGAATGTCTGGGGCATGATTAGGGGTGGGCTGTTGGGCATAACTAAGTTACTAGTAGGCACGCTTATCTGGGGGAGGGCTTTCTTGATACCACCAGCTAGTAAACGAGCAGGAAGTTCTTGGTTACCCAAAGCTCTTGAGGTGCTACTCACCAGGAATTTCCACAGTGGCCAGGAAGCGCAACTCTTCCAGATTCCCTTGTAACCAAATACTGATTTTCTCAATTTTTTCATCTCTTGTACACAGCCTGTCTATTAGACTTTTTATCTCTTGCAAAGTATCTTCACAATCACCTACAAATTCCTTTAAAAAAAAGTAGCATATTTTTGGGTGTGTATGAATTGCAATAAAATAAAAAAACATATTCTGTCCAGGAAATCATATCCAAGACAAAAATATATATGCAAAATTGGTATTAGTCGTGCAAAATAAATATGCATACACAGCAAATTCGCCAAGTTCTAGAAAAGATCTCAAAAGAAATGGTTTAGCAAATCACTGAACTAAAAAATGTTTTCAATGGTTAATTTTCTTATGGAGCTACAATTGACATAGAACATTACATTGTTTGGTAGGTAAATGCTTTTAGAAATATGATACTTACGGAGGTAAAACAAAAAACTCACCTTTAAAATGATCTGAAGTTCTGCCCACAAATTCAGATATTGTGCTAAAATAAAGATTTTCAAAATGCACAGGTTACTGAAACAATTGGAACATTTTTATCAAAGAAATGCTATTTGTGTCTCAAAATTGTTTTGTGTAAAAAATTTCAAAATGACAGAAGAATTAGATCAGACTTGCCCTCCCACTGCCAACAAGCAGAGAATGGGACCATGTCAGGCAGGTGGGCTAGTGGTCTTCAGATGGCTCCAGCCCCCAACTACTGAGTTACCCCGGACATCGAGCTGCCCCAGCTGAAGTCATGCGGAGCTGACCCGAGTTGTCTCCACCAAGTTCTGACAAAATGGGCAACTTGTGAGCAAAGTAAATGATGTGCAGTATCTGTTCCACTGCAATATGCTCCCCTCTCTCCTCTCTTTAAAAATCAACAAAAACCATATCCTTGGTGAGGATTTAAAAACACATAATAAAATAAAAAAAAAAACACTTGTAGAAAAGTAGTAACCCCAAACTGGAAAGAATTCATATGCCCTTCAGCTGGTGAATCCTATATAATAACAGGCCAGAGGCCATAAACGTCATGACCAGAACGACCACTAGGCCACTCACCATGAGGTGGCACTGACCACCTCTCGGTCCCTACACCACTGGTCCACGAGCAGCGGCGGGGCGGGACTGGGGACTGGCGAGCAGGCTGAACTGCTGACCTCTTGGTCCCTGCTCCCGGCCCTGAGGCTCTGATGGATCAGCGATGGTGAACGGGGAAATCGGGGTGGATGGCGGGAGGACCAGGCTGGCTCTCCTGCATGAGCAGCCGAGCGGGCAGCACGTTCCATCAGCGGCCGGCCTGGCACACATGCATGGAGGTGAAGTCGCAGGCACAAGCTTTCCCACAGGCCTGGGCAGCTGCTCAGGGGCTCAGGCCTGCGGGAAAGCGTGCGCCGGCGACTTCACCTCCATGCGTGTGCTCCGGGCCGGCCGCTGATGGAACGTGCTACCTGCTTGGGGTCACTCACTCTGGGGCAGGTAGGTCGCGGGCATGCCCCACAGCTTCCGTCAGTGCCGAGCGGGCAGCACGTTCCATCAGCGGCCGGCCTGGCACACATGCATGGAGGTGAAGTCGCAGGCACAAGCTTTCCCACAGGCCTGGGCCCCCAAGCAGCCAGGGATGAGCTGGTGATCCCAGTGGCCTGACAGCCCAGCGGCGGAGGCAGCATTTGGCCTGGGGACTGGCAAATGGGCAGAAGATGGCTCTGATCGCAAGAGGTTAGGCCTAGGGACCCTACCCACACGATTTCGTGCACTGGGCCTCTAGTGGATAAATAAAAAACATGGTGCAGCCATGTAGCAGAATACCATACAGCTACGTAAAGGAGCCAGCCAATGATACGTGCAACAACATGGCTGGGTCTTAAAAACAGTTTGTTGAGGGAAAGAAGCCAGGTACAAAAGTGTGCATAGTCTATCATTCCATTTATATCCAATCCTTAGTGACAGAAAGCAGGCCAGTGGTTTCCAAGAACTGGAGGTCGGGTGGGACTACAAAGGAACACAAGGAATGAGAACACTCTATGTCTTGTTTGTGCTGGCAGTGGTTACAACGGAATGCACATTTATCAAAACTCATTGCACTCAAGATGGTGCATGTATTGCATGCAAATCAGTAAAATTTGATTTAAATAAAACAAAAGCTTTCTACTTCATATGTAAAGCTCACCCAAGACATATTACCTACCGTAATTAGCTATCAGGTGCCAGGACAGGTCGCAGTAGATGTATGTTTTGGCTTCTTGTGCATACGGCTCTATCTTGGTCTTTATGTATGCAATATACTGAAAATCAAAGGCATGAAATTGTTTTAAGCAATTTCGTTACTGTAAGCTAGTTCTCTGTGCAGTCATTCAGTAAACATTTATTGATCCCTCCCCTGTGCCATCAACTGATCTAGGTGCAGTGCTAACAGTGGTGAACAGCCCTGTCAAGCTTTCATTCTAGTGAGGGAGATAAAGATCCTACTTTCTAGCAAGCATTTTGGCACCCAAATAAACACAGTATCTGAATGTAATTTTACATAGAAGAAATCAAATGGTATTCTAAATATACTGTCTCTCTCTCTTCTCTCTCTCTCTCTCTCTCTCTCTCTCTCTCTCTCTCTCTCTCACACACACACACACACGCACACACACACACACACACACACACACTGTTCCTTATCCAAAATGGTGTGCAGTGAATGTCACAGCAACGATGCTGCCTGACTGGAAGAACTCAGCATAAGATCAGGGAGAGGGTTTCCTGAGGCAGAAGACCCCACAGAACCGCTCACAGGCTGGTGATGGTGGTAACCGTGGTTGGGGTACTAAAGTCATGGCTTTCTCTTCTGACCACCCACTACTCAGGAACTCTAACGTCTCTGGGAACTCTGAAAGGACGGGCTTTGGGATGTAAATGTAGCACTGGTCCAGTTTCAAGAGAGAAATAGTAGAGACTAAAACTACTGAAAAAAACATAAGAAGTAGCGTCCACCCTAGAAGGAGATGACATAGAACTGTTTTTCACCCCGGTGGTACGGGGTCTACTCAGGCAGCCTTGACCTTGTGTCAGCCTTCGCATGGCTTGGCGGCAGATATTGTAGTAAACCAAAGTCAAGTCCAAATCAGCATCCCTGCCTCTCTTTGAACAGGGATCACTGTTTGTAGACTTGCCGAGTTCAGCTGACCTCCCGTAACTCTCAAATGAGTTAACACGCTGACTTGTAATGATCTATTTATAGGCCCATCTCCTCGGCCAGAGGGTGAGCCTCCCAAGGGCTCGGGCAGTGCCTTATTCAGCTCCATTCACTGCACCTTCCCCCGGGTTTGGGACTCCGTGGATGCTCAGAGTGTGTGTTGAGTGAAGATACATAATCAGCAAAACAGAATGGTGAGCGAATAAGATAAGAGCACAGGGTCATCCAGAGGAATCAGTAGATTGGGCACTTGATCCAAAAGTGGAACTTTTATCTTTTTTTGTTTATCACTTTAATAATATATTTCATTTAACCCAGTATATCCAAAATATGATCATTTCAACATGTAATCAATATAAACAATTAATGATCAACACTATCCTCAATTTAAAGATGAATGATTTGTTTAGTATGTCATATACATGTAACAATTTTTTGGTACTAAGTATCTTTGAAATCTGGTATTTTACTCTTTTTTTTTTTAAATTTTTTATTACAAAGGGTATTTCATCTGTGT
>NW_006293784.1:3379221-3381579 GCF_000327345.1 Myotis davidii | reverse complement strand
GGGGGGTGTTTACTGATGATGGTACCTGGGCTCCATGGAACACATTTCCCTTCCCAAAGTACCTTGGTACCTTGTACGCCATTTTAATTCTACCAAAAAAATACACATGCTATTGGTGGGAAAACTGTTGTCATTGAACTAAGGACAACAATCTCCCAGAGAGCTAAAGGAATTTTCTCCTTAGAGTCTTATTGCTGTAGGACTGCTTTTATTTTTCCAACTATTAAAAAATTATTACAAATGCAGAGTCTCACTTTCCTTCTCTATAAAAGGGGCAGAATATATTATCCACGTTATAAGGTTACTGGGATCATTCTACGGGACCGAATCCCTCTTACATGTGAGGGACTGCACAAACAGCGGGCATACACCGACACACTTCCTGACCCATCGAGGTCACGATGGTTCACTGGGGGAAAAACATACGATCGATATGCAACAGACTGACAACCTAATTTTTAAATTGGGCAACAGAACAAGCACTTCGCAAAGAGGTTACGCAAGTGGCCAAAACACATGGATAAGCGCTTCACTCGTCATCAGGAAAAGACAAATACTGGGACCCCATCGCATACCCGCCAGAATGGTTACGTTGAGAAAGACCAAGCGTCGGTGAGAATGCGGAACAGCTGGTGTTCTCCTACATTAATGCCAGAGTGGCCATCACTGCAACGTCTCTGGGAGACTGGCACTGTGCACTAAAGCGGGCGGCATACACCCCATGGCTCTGTGGTTCCACTTGAGTGTATGCCCAACAGAAAAACATACATATGTTCAGCAGACAAACATGTACTAGAATGTTCCTAGCAACACTATTTGTAACAGCCCACAGGAGAAACTCTGAACCCCCGTCAATGGCGGAGAATGAAAATAAAGTGTAGTGGAGTCACAGCCTCGAGTCCCACCCAGAACTAAGAATGAAGGAACCCCAATGGGGTTCAAAGATGAACCTCACAAGCATGGTGCTGAGCAAAAAGAGTGCGCACTGTCCCATTCCACATGTATAATGTTCAAAAACAGGCAAACTGGTCTGTAGTGATAGCAGCCAGTCGGGTGCTGCCCTTGCGAGGCGGTCGGGGACGGGAAGGGACTGAGAGGGTGTGTGGACACCAGTAATGCTTTGTTTCTTGATCTGGGTGCTGGTCACCCCGGTGTGCTCATTAAGTGTACACGTATGATTTGGGCACCTTCTTGTAGGCACTTTAAGCTTCATTTAGAAGCTTTTAAGAGCTCTTCTCTCATAACGATTATAACCAGAACCACGGTGCACACTGAAGGGCTCTTGAACTTACTTTTCTCAACCTTTCATTTTCCAGGAGCAAGGCTTCTGTTTCCAGGTCATGTGCATAGATTTCATTTTCTAAGTTCTTTAGAATTTCAAAATGACCTTTGATCCTATCGCTTTCTTGATCTCGCAATTGTTGTAATTCTCGCTTCAGTTTACTCTGCTCAGACATAAAGCCCACAGTTAACGCACAGATTCAACGAGCGGGGCACTGATACATTAGGCCGCCTGGACCACGTTCAGAGAGGAGTCCCAAGGAAGTCCTGAACCATCAGCAAAGGCTATGCAGAACTTCCCACAGAAAAACTTTATTTTAAATCCAAAAGCTGATTCATGGGAATTTATTCATGGACTTTGGGAAGCAGGTCCACAGGCCCTAAGTTAAGCTGTTGAGACAACTTCACAAAATAGCATATATGTTGATATATGAACAATTGTCCAGCAAAAGTAGGGAAGAGGAGAGTGAAGTTTGTTGAGGATTTTTCGGGAGGATTTAATATTTCTTGAAGGAAAAGAATATTACTTTATTGATTTTTAAGAAACTTTCTGTTTTCTTGACAATCTCTACAGTTATTATCTACACTAATAAAAGAGAAACATGGTAATTGGTGTACGACTGCTACCCTTTTCGGCTAATCAGCAAGATATGCAAATTAACTGTCAGCCAAGATGGCGGCCGGCAGCCAGGCAGCTTGAAACTAACATGAGGCTTGCTTGCCTCAGTGACTGAGGAAACCAACATTCCCCGCCTGCCACTGCAGGCCTCTGAGCCTGCAGTTTGAAACATTTTAAAATACTGTCAGACTTCAGCCAGCATATTAGCAACATTGTAAGCAAAGGCCAGAAACCTACTTTCAGCCTTGGATGCCTCAGAGCTGGAGCCAAGCCTCAAAGCTAAAGCTGGCCCAGAATAAAAAAAAGAAAAAAGAAAAAAAGGAGCAGTTGGGAGCTTCAGTCACACACAGCCTGAAAACAGCCCTCAGCCCCTCACCCAGACTGTCCAGGCACCCCAGTAGGGACCCCCACCCTGAAGGGTGTGTGACCAGCTGCAAACAGCCATCATCCCCTCATCC
>NW_006293784.1:3367538-3378896 GCF_000327345.1 Myotis davidii | reverse complement strand
CAACCCCCCAATCAGCCCTACCCTGAGCATGACTGAGGGTGGCATCACAATCTCCCAATCCGCCCTGCTCTGTGCATGACAGGGGAAGGCGCCCCAACTCCCCAATCGGCCCTGCTCTGAGCCTGATCAGGGGCTGCACTTAGGGATTGGGCCTGCCCTCTGCCACTCGGGAGCAGGCCTGAGCCAGCAGGTCATTATCTCCCGAGGGGTCCCAGACTGTGAGAGGGCACAGGCCGGGCTAAGGGATCCCCCCTCCCCCCCGAGTGCACAAATTTTTGTGCACCAGGCCTCTAGTACTGTTATAAATCACAATCTTTATTCATTGCATAATCATCACTAGCAGCATCTTATTAAGAACATAAAATTGTATATATTGTATACTTACAATTTTCCCCTTCATATCTCTCTATGCCAATAACATGTTAACACATTTTGTACCGCTCAGGAGTTTTCTCGTGTTTCGTGCGCCATCTGTTAAGGACCGCTCACAAGTGTTCTCGTTTTTCACGCCCATGGAAAAAGGAGCGAATCTAGATACTTATGTAAATTTTGTTTGGTCCCTCTTCATAGAGGAAAATGTTTTACGCAGTACCATACATTAAAAAAGTACTCAGAACTTTAATTGTTTAATTGTTTTTGTAAATAAAAATGTTATAATTATTGAAAAACAACACCGAAAGTGCATTATGATGATTTAAATAACGTGCAGTTTGCCCAAAAACATAAACATCCCTGGCGTATGTCTTAGAGATTTCTATGCGGTACGCAATGTGTTAAAAGTTACTTTTTATATCAGTGCATCTCAAAGAATAGAATGTTTCCATTTTTAATTAAGCAACTCCACATACATGTTTATCATTAACTACTGATTATAAATTTTAAAAAGGTAATACACACCTCTTTACCTGTTCCCTTTTCATCCACTCCCTCCCTACCCTGCAACTTCTTACCACTTATCCTTGTCTTCATAGGAACTTACCGAAATAACAGATCTGAAAAGAACCTTAGAAAGCATAAGCCAATCTCTACCTTATAAATAAGGAAATCGAGGCCACCCAATGATGTTCCCATGGTTACATGTTAGTTGCTTCTAGATTCCCTGTCTCTCTCTTTATATATACACTAAAGGCTTGGTGCATAAAATTTGTGCATGGCGGGGGGAGGAAGATCCCTTGGCCCAGCCTGCGCCCTCTCCAATACGGGACATCCCTCTCACAATCCGGGACCACTGGCTCCTAACTGCTCACCTGCCTGCCTGATCACCTCTAACCACCTCTGCCTGCCAGCCTGGTTGCCCCCTAACTGCTCTCCCCTGCCAGCCTGGTTGCTCCCTAACTGCTCTTCCCTGCTGCATGATTGCCCCTAACTGCCTCTGCTTCAGCCACCGCCACCATGGCTTTGTCTGAAAGGTCAGGCTGAGGGGCCCCACTGGTGCATGATCGGGGCCGGGAAGGGACGTGAGAGGTTGAACAGCTGAGGAGGAACTGTAGAAGGGTTCCAGCACCTGTCTTGCCCATCTTGCTCAGTCCCATTTGGCTGGACCCCAGCAGCAAGCTAACCTACCAGTCAGAGCATCTGACCCCAGTCAGCGCATGTCACAGCAACCGGTCGACGGGCCGACTGTCTGCTCCCTGGTGGTCAGTGCATGTCATAGCAAGCAGTTGAGGAGCCTTAGCATATCATTAGCATATTACACTTTGATTGGTTGAACGGCCAACTGGATGACCAGACACTTAGCGGCTTTTATTATATAGGATACAGATATATATATATGTGTGTGTGTATATATATATATATATGTACACACACACACATATATATATATTTTGATATATGAACAACTGTCCAGCAAAAGTGGGGAAGAGGATATACACATACATACATATATATGTATGTGTGTATGTGTATATGTATGTCGTTACTAAAATTTCAAAACATTAATATTAAAAGGGTAAGTTTAATCAATGTGGATTTCCTGAAAACTCCAAAGGTGCCAGGTAAGTATTACTGTGAGTATATACCAACATTTTTTTTATATCAACATTTTAATAGAAGAAAGAAGAATGGATGCATGGACTCTTTACCAAAAGGTTCATTTGTCTTGTAAACTCTCTTGTCATTTGAGAAATCTGATCATTCAGTAAATTCTGTTCCTTTTTTTGTTCTATAAAAGAGATACAGAGAAAAAATAACTACCCACAATGTGCTTTGGCTTAAAAAACATTCATCAAAATAAGAAATGAACCTGGTTTTAAAAGTCAAATACTATGGCTTATAACAAAAACTAGCAGTCAGGTGATCCCCAACACTGCCCCCACCCTTTGTCCAACTCCTAAGGCTAAAATCACAGCTGGAAATGATATAATTTCCAAATTTATGTTAAGAAACAGGAAAAAAAAATCTCCACGTGGTAGTAAAGTTGATTCTACCTTTACCAAGTACAGGGAGATACCACATAATATAGTTGCTACTAATTCTTAATTTTAAACAATCTTTTAAAAAGAAACGGAAAAATTTGACAACAGCAACAGTAAGATGTTGTGTTATAAAAGAGAGGAAATTCGTAGATAAGAAAAAAACCAAACACCCAAACCATAGCGAACAGAGTTAGAGGTGATGAGGAAGGTAGAGGAAATTCAACCTTGCTTTGGTGGGTGAACCCGCGTTAGAAGTCAATGGGGGAAATCCTTACCTGGGCTTAAGGTCAATTACTTAGTGCCTCATACAAACCTGTGAGAGTATGACCCAGCTCTTGAAACGTTTTGTTTTTGCTCATATATTTTTCTTCTGTCTCTTGAAGTGTAGGGAGATATGTAAATAGTTCATCTTCCTTTTCTTTGGTACTTTCCATTTTCTTAACAAATTTTTGCTTTAAAGAAAGTATAGCTGATTGTGAGGCATGATTTCAGAGAACTGACATAACAGTCCAGAGTACTTATAAATTATTTGCGGGATAGAGTTCTCTCTTGGTCTTCTCCTGTCCTAAGGTGCATAGCAAGGTATCTGGCACATCCTAGATATTTTAAAAAATATTTACTGGCTGACTCACTTATAAACTAAGACGATGGGAGTCAATGGCTTTCCGAAGATCCTTTCAGTTCTATAGCTCCATTGCTACAATTCTGCTGTTATCATGTGTGTACTCCCAAATCATTCGAGGAACTTCTCTTGGTTGACAATATTTTATGGGTAAAAAAAAAAACAAAACAAAAACCAAAACAAGCAAACAGGCAGCAGGACAGATTATACACAAGTTCTAAGAAATGTGCATGTAAGAAAGAAATGGGAGGGGGTAGCAATAATTGGATATACTTCTACAGCAAGCATGTCAAACTCGCAGCCCATGGGCCCCATGTGGCCCACAATGAATATTTTTGCAGCCCAGCCACTATAACGGCATGTAAGAAACATTTTAATTTAAATTTTGTGACTTAATTTTTATAATATCCTGTTACACATTGTTAATAACGAACTACAATGTTCGCTAATGACTGATTACTATCATCGTGTTGCATTCATTTCCCTTTCCCGCCTTACACGCAAGCGCACCATTTCCCTCCACTAATACTAGCAGCAGATATTTTACCAGCCGATTGCCACGTCATTAGTCTTGGACTGCCTTGTTTGGTGTGTGCAACAGGAAATATTTCACTTTCGGAGAACACGAGAAATAGATTTGCATTACGCTTATTAATTTGTGCAGAGTCCGGTAAGTTAATGTTCAAGAAAAATATTAATTTTTATTAAAATGTTCTATTATTTTATGTTAACGATGACTCATTTATTTCAGCGCTTTGTATTCAGCATGTCTCTATCGAAATAAACCTACATTTCTATGAAAATTGAAGCTTTTGTGTTTCTGCGGCCCACAGAAACTTAAACCTTGTTTATTTGGCCCGTGTTAGCCTGTGAGTTTGACATGCTTGTTCTACAGCAAATGGGTAGCAAGTGTCCAAAGCAAAGCATGAATTTGCCTGCTTACTATTCAATCTCAGGTTTTGCTTCATTTCAAATGCAGTAATTTTTTTTTTCTAGAAAGTCAGGATAAGTTTAAAATGGGGACGAAGGCAGAGGCGGCCAGCTGACATTCACTATCCGTTCTCCTGTCCTTGACCCTCAGGACCCCAGCGTTCAGCAGAGCATATGGCTGCCACCTACAGGGGTTTGTTTCTCTGTTTCCCTTGCAGGTGGGTGTGACCAACGAGTATGTGAGCAGAAGTGGTTCGTGCCACTGCTGGGCCTCGCCCCTGCAGTAAGAAGGGGTATGTGCCCCCTTGGCCCCTCCCCCTCCCCTGGCTGGAGAGGATGAGAATGAAGGCCGCCACCTGGACCCACAGGTGTTAGCCATTCCCTGCGCAGATGGACCTGCCCCTCCCGCCGGGGACTGCTCCCCTTTAGCCTCTACCGAGAAAGAGAAAAAACCGTCTCTCCTGCTGCAATGACCAGCCCAGTGGGTCTTCTCAACTCGATACGCAGGCTCTTAAGGTTTCAATAGGCCGTACTTGACCCAGTTTACCCTGAAAAACTTCCATTTTTATTTTTAGCCAAGTTGTATCTGCATGTAACTTGAAGAAATCCCTGAGTGCCAGCAGGGCAGCAATAGACATGCTTCCCCAGCAGGAGGCGCCCTAAAACACAGCTGACCAGAGGCCAGTGCCCTTCGACCCTCCCCCAAAGAGATAAACTCGGATGAAGGGATAAAATAATAATACAAAATATCATGGCACGGGTGGGTACTAGAGCGCCAGGTTGAGGACCAGCACCTCTTGGGCAAACCTTCTAGGTCCCCGCCAGGGACATGCCCACTTAAATGAGGCACCAAACCCAGGAGAGCCCGATGTCATGATTTCCCACCAGTTAGGGCTCCCAGTCAAGACTCAGCACACCCACCAGGGGGCTTTTCTACACAGGCTGTGCTACCTGACCCTACAGCTGCCAGTGCCCCCTTATCAGGCTACCAGGGCAGGAAGCCAACACGGTCAGCCACGGTCCACTTCCCAACAGAGAGCGGCTTGCTAACCCTGCACGATACACCTTGCATATGTTCACTGTGTTTTGGCATCTCTTTGATACAAGCAGCTTGTTTATACCCTAATTAACACAGTGATACACCAGCCTATGTCCCCTTCTAAATTGCCATTAAAATCCTTATAAATAAATATAGGAACACACACACACACACGCACACACACACACCATGATTTAAAAATGTCACAGTGCAGAATCAGAAAATTTCTCCAGACTGCAGTGTGAAAAAACTCAATTGTGTGTTACCTGTATTATGCTCTCTACAGAAGAATAGCAGGGCATCGGGGGAGGGGGAGATAAGGAGGTGTGCGGATGCATTAATTCATTCCTATTGTCTGCCGTCTCCCCATTTCTGCTCCAGCCACCTGTCCCCTTTCTATTCCTCAGGTAGGACAGCGCTGCCTCAGACCTTCATGCCCAGCATGCCCTCGGCCCGGCACCGCCTCCTACAGCCTTCTCCACGGCAGGCAAGCTCCCTCACGCCTGCAGGGCGGGGCCCTCTCTGACTACCCTATTCAAAACAGCGCACACTCCAGCCCATGTCCCTGCTTTCTTTTTCTCTATAGCACTCATCACCATTGAATCTACTACTTGTTCTCTTTGTGTATCTTGTTTCTTTTCAAACTCCCCCCACTGGGCGTTTGAAAGGCCAACCTCTGTTGTCTTTTGTTTTCTGTTAGCATCTAGCAGAATACCTCGCACCCAGATGTGGTACAACCAACAGAGAAGTGCTCCCACCCACCGCTCCCCACCGTCCCCTCTGATTCTGTGCCATCCTGTGCTGCGCTCTCCGCCATCTGCTCCCTGCCTTGTGCCGCTTGCCATGTCACCTCTCCCTGCGCCTAGCCAGCCCTCTGACATCTCTGCCTGTGCTCCCGAGTTGCTGACTTTCCGCGAAGTTACATTTTTTTTTAATTCAGGAAAGAATGTTTGATCCCAGTTTTCGTCTGTGGCGGCGTCACTTTTCTGAGTGCTCTTCATTTGCAGGGACGCTTTGCTCAGCCTTTTGTCTGTTCTCACAGCATTTTTTGTGTGGAAGGTGTGCCTGCTTCTTGCCTGTCACTCATATTAGAAGTGGCTCTTCTTGGATTAGTTATCTGCAGAGGCTTCTGGATGAGGTATTGGGGAATAAGTACCTGGGGGGTGGGGGGTGCCGAACCTTTTGAGCTCGGCGTGTCAGCGTTTTGAAAAACCCTAGCTTGGACCAGGGTCAGATCTAAACTTTGAAACGTAAGGGCTCCCTACTCCATCGCTACAGCAAGGGACTGCTGCCTTCAAACACAAACTGTTTGGTGTTGCCGGGCCTCTTTCCCCCTTCAAACCAAATCAAGTCAGGAAGGCTCCTACCACCATCACTTCTCTCCTCAACTTCTCTACCAATGCCGGGCTCGGAGAAACACAGCCTGGCCTTTCAAGGTCATGCCGCTGCCTTGAGAAGGCGTGGTTCGTGTTGTTTCTGGGCGCCCTGGGTACTTCTGGTTCCCTTTATCCACCTCCTCCAGCATCCTCACCCTATTCTATCCCGGGTCAGCTCTGAGCAGTTCCGAAGTCAGTACAACAATATTTCTCGCTGATCTATTTCCTTTTTAGGAAAAGAAGAAAGATTCAGAATGAAATGTAGTTTTCTTCACACTAAAAGATTTGTCTTATAGTTAACTAATTAGAGGAGCATGGGACATATACCCCTTTCCCGGCACACAGCCCTCTATAATTATTCTTAGATGTAAAATAAAATTTACCTCATACTTGCTCAATTCTTGAATTAACTTTTTTTCATTGATGACAAATTCCGTCTCTGTTTGTTTTAAATCTAATGCAACTTTTTTAATCTGTACCAAATTTTCAGTGATCTCTTTTTCTGTCACACTGGTCTAATGAGGGGAAAAAGAAGATTCGTCATTTGTCTAGTAGCAGTCATCCTTGGATTTTTTTTCCAACAACCAGGTAAATGAATATCTCTTTGCATGAGATTTGGCTCTGATTTCAGGTCATTATTTCTCAGTAACCACTGAAAAGGTGTTTTCCCCCTTCAGAGATTAATTTCTTCGCCAAATAGTATTTATAAATGACACGAGGAAATGGAGAATGGGTCCGTGAACAATGGAGGGTGGGCAGAGGGTAAATATGGAAGTTAAATAAATGATGTTTGATCTCTTTATTTTTAGAAACAAATTCCTAAAAAACAATGAAGTGTCTGATCACAGGAGAAAATTGCCACTTCATTTGCTAAATTCCTATAGCTAATACACAGCAAATGGATATATTTCTTAGGAAGATTACATAGTTCACCCTAAGCTTGAAGTCAGCTGAAAGGAAAATATCTTTGCGTTAAACTTAATATTGAAGGACAATTACTGATATGCAATATAGGAAACAGATACTAAGTCTGTTGTGTTCCCTTACCTCTTCTATTAACTCACTGCGTCTATCTTCTGCGGCCTTGATTTGATCCATAACAGTGTGTAATTCTTCTTTCATCTTGAGTAGCCAACGCCCATGTCTTTTCGTCAAACAAGCTATTTTCCACCGAGTCAGAACACTAGAGATTAGAACAAAAAGATTGGAACAATTTTATGTCATCATTAAGTTGACATAACGGTCTACTGAAAAGATGAAGGGATGCAAAGCAAAACAAAGTCTCTGATCACACAAAACTGTTTGTGCTATTGGCGATGCAGACTCCACATTAGCTAAAGATAATAAGACAAAACGTTGACTGCCTCAATGCCGGATCTGCACGTTGCTTTAAAGTAAGACGCTCTGCCCTGACCGGTTTGGCTCAGTGGATAGAGCGTCGGCCTGCGAACTGAAGGGTCCCAGGTTTGATTCCGGTCAAGGGCATGTACCTTGGTTTCAGGCACATCCCCAGTAGGGAGTGTGCAGGAGGCAGCTGAATCGATGTTTCTCTCTCATTGATGTTTCTAACTCTCTATCCCTCTCCTTCTCTCTTCCTCTCTGTAAAAAAATCATTAATAAAAAAAGTAAGATGCTCAGTGGGCCCATCCAATAGGACAGCGGACAAACCACACTTGGCAGCTTGCCTCCTTTAGGTGAGGAGAGAAATGGGAAAGGTTCGGGGGCAGTGGAAGAAAGGAGAGGCCCAGGCAGAAGAGTCATGGAAGTACCTAAATGACCCAAAGTGCTAATGAGGGATTTCAAGCTTCTAGGTTCTCAAATTTCTCTCCACCATAACATAGAAAAGCTAAATAATTGGGAGCCAGAATGTGCCATTTGAGTCTTATATACATCATATTATTACCAATGACAATAACAATAAAACAAATAGAGTTATGTTTTCCCAAGCGCTTCTTAGATGCCAGGTGCTGATCCAAATACTTTACACGGGTCATGACATTTGCCATGATGGGGCGGCACCACTATCATTCCCCCCTTTACAGGGATGGGAGCAGAGAGATAATGAAATAACTGAGCAGTGATCCCAGAGTGAGTTAGAGGTAGAGCCATCAGGGTCACCCCTCTGCAGAGCCTGTACTCCCACCGCTTCTCTGTCCCTGCACATCCCCTGCTGTCCCCACGAGGCCTGGATGTGCAAAAGACATTACACATTCTTGGCAATTTCACTTTTACTATTTTGTGACTTTACTTGATTGAAATGGAAAACTTTGGTTCTGGTCAGGGCCAAAAAATGTGCATGCGCAGGCACGCGCGCACACACACACACACAAACACACCCCCCCACACACACATACACACTTATATACATACATGTAGATCCAGAACTCACACAATTTAGCTTAAGAAAATCAGTTTCTTGGATTCTAGCAACCAACAAGTACTCTGATTTCCTCCCTCCTTTGGGGCACTGTTCATTCAGATACTAAATAACACACACAAAGGGACTGGTTTCCTTTACCATCTCTGAATTTCTCTTTCCAGGTTTTCACTCAGGATTTGTATGTGCTTCCGATAGACTTCCTGTGTTGCTCTGAAAACATGGAAAAGATATTGGATTTGGCGTTTATTTATAGGAGCTGTTAGAATATATAAAAACTTATGTGTAAACCTTATGCGCAATAAGGTTCTTGCTTAATTGGGACCCAAAACAAACCTTGTGAAACCACTGAAGAATTTAGTTGCAGAATGACAGAAAGATAACTGTGCAAGCACACACCGATTTTGCAAGTATCGAGGTGGACATCCAAGGAGAGGGAACAGACTCTGGGGATGCAGCTGGAGAAAGATTATTGGAGGTTCCTGTTTGACAGGAGGAGACACGTGGGTGGCCGGAACGGAGAAGCAATCCTACCAAGGAAAGGACCTCGCTGTTTGTAAAGATACTGGGGAACAGAACAGCAAGTCGGGACCCCTGTGACGAAGGCAGACTCGCTGCCCACAGATGAAGGGAAATAGCACTTTATTATTCTCATTCCCTTTATTCCCTAAGTGCTTCATCATGCACAGTGATGAGTTAAAGGCCACATAAGTAAAATGAGACTTTATACCTTATCAAAAGATAGAAATATTGACAAATGCAACTTAGAATAGGAAATACTGTTAAATAAACTAAAAACACACTGTGCTCATGTTTTTTTTTTCTTCTCTATTTGAAATCAATTTCTTACCAAAATAAACATAATATCCTCCCCTGGAACTGCAGGGTTCTTTATAATTTTCCCCAACATTATTGATTTTATTTATTTACATTTTAATTTTAATTCCCACAGGGGTTGACTAATTTAAAATAAAGCAACAGTAACAGAAAAAAATCCTTAATGGATGCCAGTATTTGGCTCTGAGCTTCCTGGTGATCAGAGTAATGATGACACAATAATTCACCGTAAATTTGCATTATTCACAAGGAACGTAAAACCTCAATCAACTCAGTTCTATTTTCCTGCTCTCTATAGTGAAGGGTTTATAGTTTCTTTTCTGAGGCTCACATGATGAAAAATAGATGTTTAAAAATATGATTTAACGCCGAAACCGGTTTGGCTCAGTGGATGGAGCGTCGGCCTGCGGACTGAGGAGTCCCGGGTTCGATTCTGGTCAGGGGCATGTACCTGGGTTGCGGGCGCGTCCCCAGTGGGGAGTGTGCAGGAGGCAGCTAATCGATGTTTCTCTCTCATCGATGTTTCTAACTCTCTATCTCTCTCCCTTCCTCTCTGCAAAAAATCAATAACATACATTTTAAAAAAATATGATTTAACAATATGTGGACATGCAACCAGAAAGCTACACTTCCTGCCCGCTCTACCTTTCTGTTGATATGTGTCAAATTTTCATCACCACTCATCTTAGTTTTCTGTAAGTTAGTCTCTTCAGTATCCTATATTCAAGTCAGTTATCTCTCTATGAGTGGCGATATTATTCCCCCATTTGATAAGCAAAGAGAAAAAATCTGATTTGCTCTTATAGGCCTACAGTTTTAAATCTTTATATAACAAAGAAAAACTCCTTTACTTTCCTTCACCCTTCTTTGATTGTTTCTTAATAATTCACGCTATTCTTCAGTTATATACCATTCATTAGTTATTGCCTGTTGTTAGTCTTGATCATGTGCCCAATGACAGTATAAGTTGCTTTATGCCCAGTATTAGTGAGTATAAAATGATAGCATATTTACATATGGAATTTCATAATTATATAAATAAAATATACATAACCCTCTTTGACCCGGGAATTCAACTTTTAGGATTTATTATAAAGAACTAGTCACGCTGAAAAAAGAGATAGAAGAAGACATAAACAAGTGGAAGAATATACCGTGCTCATGGATTGGTAGAATCAACATCATTAAAATGTCCATACTACCCAAAGCAATCTATAGAGTAAATGCAATCCCCATTAAAATACCAACAGCATACTTCAAAGACCTTGAACAAAATCACCAAAAATTCATCTGGAATAAAAAAAAAGACCCTGAATAGCTGCAGCAATCTTGAGAAAAAAGAACAAAGTTGGAGGGATCACAAATAACAGATATCAAGCTATATTACAACACCACTCTTCTCAAAACTGCCTGGTACTGGCATCAGAACAAACATATAGACCAATGCAAGAGAACAGATAACCCAGAGATAGACCCAAGCCACTATACTGAAATAATATTTGACAAAGGAGGCAAGAGCATACAATGGATTCAAGACAGTCTCTTCAGTAAATGGTGTTGGGAAAATTGGACAGATACAAGCAAAAAAAAAAAAAAAATGAAACTAGACCACCAACTTACACTATACACAAAAATAAACTCAAAATGGATAAAGGACCTAAATGTGAGATGGGAAACCATAAAAATACTAGAGGAATCCAAAGGCAACAAAATCTCAGACATACGTTGAAGCAATTTCTTCACTGATACAGCTCATTGGA
>NW_006293784.1:3359097-3367432 GCF_000327345.1 Myotis davidii | reverse complement strand
CACTGTGGAAAACAATATGGTCTTTCCTCAAAAAATTAAAAATGGAGCTGCCATTTTCCCAGTAATCCCATTTCTAGAAATATATCCCCCCAAAACAGAAACACCAATCAGAAAGGATATATGCACCCCTATGTTCATAGCAGCAAAATTTACAATAGCTAAGATTTGGAAACAGTCTAAGTGCCCATCAGCAGATGAGTTGATTAGAAAACTGTGGAACATCTACACAATGAAATACTACATTGCTGTAAAAAGAAGGGATTCTTACCATTTGCAACAGCATGGATGGAACTGGAGAGCATTATGCTAAGTGAAATAAGCCAGTCAATGAAAGAAAAATACCACATGATCTAACTCATTTGTGGAATATAATTAACATAAACTGATGAACAAAAATAGAACCAACATCATAGAAGCATTGAACAGACTGTCCAACCTATGAGGGAAGGCAGGGGTGAGGGGGTAAGAGATCAACCAAAGGACTTGTATGCATGCATATGAGCATAACCAATGGACACAGATGGAAGGGAGGCTGGTGAGGGCATGTTCTGGGGATTGGGGGCAACCAGGGAGAGGTTAATGCAGGGAAAAGAAGACTTATGTAATACATTAAACAATAAAAAATTTAAAAAAAGAGAAATAGCCACATAAGTGGACAGAGATATGTTAATGTTAACTTTGAAAATTGTTAGTAATATAGGAAACAAAAAAATGTCCATCAAAAAAGTATTAGTTAAATAAAATACAGTATAATCTGTAGAAGAAATACTATGCAGTTAAAGAAAAGAATGAGGAAAGAGGTCCTGTATATATGATTTTTTCTTTATTTTGAAATAATTTTAAACTCAACAGGTAAGTGTCAAAATCAGTGCAAAGAATCCCATAACTTTCACCAACCATGGTTTTAATATTCTCTCAAATATAATTTTTCCAGCTTTATTGAGCTATAACTGACATATGATATTGTGTAAGTTACCCAGAAATAATTTTAAGTGGGAAAAATCCAATTACAAAAGACTGCAACCCAAGTTTTGAGTAAATAAATGCATAATCTAGCTATATAAAACCCTAATATGCAAATCAACTGAACAGTGTAATGACTGGTGGAACGACCCATCGCTATGACGCACACTGACCACCATGGGGCAGACACTCAATGCAGAAGCTGCCCCTGGCCCACAGACCCCAACCAGCAGCAGGGGGCGGGGCTGGCGAGCCGCTGGTGCCAGGCCAGGCAAGGTGGGTGGGAGCAGGAGCCCCACAGATCAACTCTGATACAGGGGAATGGGGGAGGGCAGGAAGAGATTAACCAAAGATCTTATATGCATACTAGGAGCCTGGTGCATGGGTTCATGCACCAGTGGGGTCCCTTGGCCTGGCCTGCAGGGATCAGGCGAAACCAGCTCTCCGGCATCCCCCGAGGGGTCACAGGCCAGGCTGAGAGACCCCTCTAGTATGTACATATTATGTATAGATAAATATAAATATACTAGAGGCCCAGTGCACAGATTCATGCACCAGTGGGGTTCCTGGGCCTGGACTGTGCCCTCTCTCAATCTGGGACCCCTAAGGGATGTTGAGCTGCCAGTTTCAGCATGATCCCCAGATCTCTGCAGGTGGCTGGAGAGAAGCCCAAGCCGGGGCCAGGTGCCGCTCCCACTCATTCCAGCCTTGATGCACCTGCTGCTGCTGCCACTTGGTAGCACTGCTGTGGAGGCGGGAGAAGCTTGCGCTGCACCAGCTGGGCTCGCCAGCCGTGAGCCCAGCTGCTGGCTGAGTAGTGCTCCTGCTGTGGGAGCGTACAGACCACCAGGGGATAGCTCCTGCTGAGTGTCTGCCCCCGGTGGTCAGTGTGCATCATAGCAACTGGTTGACCAGTTGTTCACTCATTCAGTTGGTTAGGCTTTTATATATATATAGATATTAGAAAGCATGTATAGCAAACTGTTAACAGTAATTATTTCTGTGGAGAGATTTCGGTAACTTACTCTTGAAGTTACAAATTTCTATATTTAAATTTTAAAATCAGGTATAGGCATTACTTTTTTAATCAGAAAAAAATTAAAATAGCAATTAGAGTGATTTAGAATGGTGGAAATGAACATCATGGGGGGTCAGTGCTGAAATAACATTTGGGCACATTCTTGTCACTAGATCCCTAACTTGTCCACTCCTCATGCTCAGTAACTTGTATAGAACTTAGAACCTGTCTGCCCTTTCAATGAAAGAGTCAATGATAATGACTGTTCAGGATTGTAAAACAAAGAGACTGAATTATAAACCTCCTTTTTTGTAGGAGATTAGAAATTGACATATATTTGTTGTTACTATTTACTTTTTAAAAATGCAGAGAGGAATGAAGATTAAAAATTTCGAAGGCAACAAACATACCGATAAAGTTCAGAAAGCGTGACAAGTCCTTCTTCCATATTTCTGATGTCTACTTTTCTTTGTGACAGGAAGTTTTCTTTCTCAGCAATAAATTTCAGTTGTTTTTTATTTCTACCATAAAAAAACAACAACACAGAGCTATCATATTTCAAAGGTTTAAATAATCATTTTTCAAATCCTCAGCATGAGAAAACATGCCGTCACTAAAACTTTCAAAAGTAGTTTGGAAAATCCAGTTCATAAACTATTGACCTAATGAATTTTCCCAATGAATCAGTAAAAATAGAAACAAAGTCTTTCTGCGTGTCGTGGCTAAATCTAAAGTTATGAAAATTCCCAAGCTATGAAAAAAGCACTAATTATAATAGTAACCATAAAACAATAAGAAGGGCTGTATAGTGCTTTATCCCTCTGAATGTGTGTGTCTCTCCTACTACATTTATTAATTCTGCCGTATTCTTTTGTGAAAGGTAAAGGGGTCGATGAGACCAATTTTGATATATTTTATTGATTTTACAGAGAGAGAAACATTGATGAGAGAGAAACATCAATCAGCTGCCTCCTGCACGCCCCCTACTGGGGAATCAAACCCACAACCAAGGTATATGCCCTTGACCAGAATCACACTGGGCACCCTTGGATCCGTGGGCTGATGCTCTATCCACTGAGCCAAACCAGTTAGAACCAATTTTGAATACTGGCTCTACCTCTTACCAGGGGTGTGACCTTGAAAAGAAACTTTACCTGTTAATGAACCTCGATTTTCCCATCCAAAAAATGGGGATCAAAATACCTATCTCAAAGGGATTAAACAAGATGTAAGCATTTTATAAAAAGTGGTTTGTTTGTTTTTTTGTCTCTAACTTGCAGAAAGAATAATAGGAAGGTTATGATTTTATTCACATTTCCACACATTGATAGGAACACGCCTGTAACGGAAAGCACTTTATCTAAGTGTCAATAGGTTTTAAAACTAGAATAAGTTCAGGTGAAGGGTTACCACTTTGACAGCAAGGAAAGCACCCCATAACTACAGTATGTTAACTCATATATGGATCAGAAATAGAAACATACTCTTCTTGTATTTTCTTTTTTTGCATAAGAACTTTATCTTCCTCCTGTAAGACAATCTTATATTGTCTGGTAAGAGTCTGCAATTTCTCTTGTAGATCTTTGTTTTCTAACTGAGCTTTGTATATTTTTTCATTCATCTAGAAAAAAAACACACACAAAATAACTGAAGTAGAGGACCTGCTTCACAGTTCCTTTGAGGGGAGTTAGAGTCAGGTAGGCAACTCACTAGAGCACTGAACATATTGCTTAGCAAGCAATGACGATGCCACAAAGAGTGAGTGATTGAATTCTACATCAACTATCGAATTATACACTTTGGGGCTTCTTCTATAACTTATGTCCTAAGTGTAGAAAGGTAATAAACACTGATGCAAAACTACAGAGTAATAATTCATACTGAAATACAAACTGGGATTACTAAACCGGGATCATTCACTTTTTGACGTATGTCTTTTTTCCAGAAGATGAACTACACTGGGGAGGTAAAGTATAATAGCAACAGAAGTTCTTGCTCAAAACCTCTTTCACTGGATATTATGCTTGCTTCTTGTTAAATATTTCTACTTAAGGGAAAAAAAGGAGTACTTTTTAGTGGTCTGAAAGAGGTAAAAACTTTGTGTTTGGATGTGTCTATTGAATTCCATCAAATGAGGTGAAAAAGATAGATTTAGTATTCAGTTCAAAATAACCGTCTGGCTGAGGATTGCTAAAATAGCTGGATGAAAAAAAAATCCTTAAGTGTTGAAGAACTAACAAGATGATGAGGAATTTCTAGGTCTAATTCAATAAGAAAGCAAAAATCCATAGTGGTAAATCTAGCACTGAAAAGTCCTTTGTACCTTTAGGACATTTACAGATATGGAAGAAAACACGTGGAAACTGAGTTTTGGTTTTCTTACATGACAAGGGGGACAAAAGCCAACACTTGGGAGCTCATCCAGGTGTTGAGTCTGATAAATCTCCCATCACATTGTCTGGGATCCCAAAGAGCTTCCCTCTCTGGCGAAGGGTGAATCAGGAGCTAACAAGCTGTGGTCTGTGGTCACAAACAAACCTAAAGGTGTATACACACACACACACACACACACTAATAAAAGAGAAACATGCAAAATTAACCATCACTCCACCACTCCGCTACACCCACCAGCCAATCAGGAGCAAGTATGCAAATTAACCCAACTAAGATGGGATGTTCATGGAGCTAGAGCGAGCAGGAGGCTTGCGTTGCCCCAGGCGATGGAGGAAGCCAAGCTTTCCATTCAAGGCTACAAAATTTCAATTATACCCCTAGCGTTTTACTATGAAAAATTTCAAACAGAAAATTAAAAGAATTTTGCTGTGAGCATTCATATATGCACATCTAGATTCTAGAGTTAACATTTTCTATATTTGTTTTAGTATATATTTTATCCCTGGCCGGGAATCGAACCTTGACCTCCTGGTTCATAGGTCGACCCTCAATCACTGAGCCACATTGGCCCGGCAGTCATTCACTTCTATACTAATAAAAGGGTAATGTGCTAATTAGACCGGGAGACCTTCGGGAGACCTTCCGTACATCCTTCCAGACAATGCCATGGTGGCGGGGCTGAGGCAGAAGTGGTTGGGGCGATCAGGACAAGAAGAGAGGCCAGTTGGGGGTGATCAGGCCAGGCTGGCAGGGGGCATTTGGGGGTGAGCAGGCCGGCAGTGGGGAGGCAGCTGGGGGCGAGCAGGCCAGCAGGCAGAGTGGTTAGGGGCAATCAGGCAGGCAGGCAGGCAGGTGAGTGTTTAGGAGCCAGTAGTCCTAGATTGTGAGAGTGATATCCGACTGCTGGTTTAGGCCCAATCCCTATAAACCATGTAGGACATCCTTCGAAGGGTCCCAGATTGGAGAGGGTGCAGGCTGAGCTAAGGGACACCCCCCCTGCACGAATTTCATGCACCAGGCCACTAGTGTGTGTGTGTGTGTGTGTATAATTGGGTCATAGTATATATACTGTTCTATATTATACTAGAGGCCCAATGCAATTCATGCAAGAGTAGGCCTTCCTTCCCCCAGCTGCGGGCACCAGCTTCCTCGGGCACCCGGGACTCAGGCTTCCCTCTGGCTGGTCTTGCCTCTGGTACCGGGGACCGGGCTTCCCTCCAGCTGCTGGCAGGCACCCAGGACCCAGGCTTAACTCACAGCCCTGGCTTTGTCTGAAAGGACATCCGGTCTAATTAGCATATTATGCTTTTACTAGGGGCCCAGTGCATGAATTCGTGCACCTTGAAAGAAACTGTAGGCCACAAAACTGTGGTAGGTACAGGGGCGGGTCTCAACCCATCCTCTGTGCCCCTCCCTGGCCCCTTTCACCACGTCCCCGGTCCCCTGTCTGCCGGCAGCCCTCCTCCCACCGCCGCTCCCATGTGCTGAGAGCGCTAGCCCCACTTGCACCCGCTGATGGTGTAGAGCGATTGGGCCAGTGCCAGCAGAAGATGTGAGCAGAGCCAGTGGGGTCAGCGAGTGCAAGTGGGGGCTGCTGCTCCAATAGCCCCTCGGGAGCAGGGGGAGGTAGAGAAGCCCTCAGGGGCAATCAGGGCTTTTCGCCACTGCTTGCACCCGCTGATGGCACCGAGTGATTGGGACCAGCACTGGGCACCGACAGCAGGTACAAGCAGTGCTGGCACCAGCAGCAGGTGCGAGCACCTGGCAGGACTGTGGCGCACAGGAGGAAAGAATTTCAATAATCACCAGAGGCTTGTCCCTATGACAAAGACCGGCACTCCACCTTGGTCTGGAGCCCCTGCTCACCTGCTCCACCATCCTGCCACGCCCAACATCCACCATGTTCTGCACATGCCCCCTGGTGGGCAGCATACATCATAGCAACTGGTTGTTCAGTTGTTCCGTCATTTGGTCTATTTGTATATTAACCTTTTATTATTATAGACTAGAGGCCCAGTGCATGAATTTGTGCACCGGTGGGGTCTCTCAGCCTGGCCTGTGCCCTCTCACAATCCGAGACCCCTCAGGGGATGTTGGAGAGCTGGTTTCGGCCCAATCCCTGCAGGCCAGGCCAAGGGACCCCATCAGTGCATGAATCTGGGCCTCTAGTATGCATATAAGATCTTTGGTTAATCTCTTCCTGCCCTCTCCCCTTCCCTTTTCCCTCTGAGATTCATCAGTCTGTTCCATGTTTCCATGCCTGTGTGTTGAGCATCTGCCCCCTGGTGGTCATTGCACGTCACAGGGTCAGCTGGTCGCTTAGGCTTTTATATGTATAGATTTATCATATCCTAAACGATGACATTTAAAGGATTTCTGTTAAGCTTTAATTGTACTTTGTCTCTAATTGTTCAACTTTCATAATAAATGCTTCATTGACTATCTTGTGGAGAAATCTGGGTTTATAGCCATGATTACTTACTTAAAATATCATATTTCTTATAACCTAAGTTTTATAATGTCTAGGGAATTCTCCTGGGGTCTAAATTTGACTCAAATATTCCACTAAAATTATTAAGTACAATATGGGTTGCTATACAACAGCAAGAAGCTCCTAATTTTTATAATTAACTCACATAAAAATGTCCATTAGTCATGGATATTCCTAATGTAAAATAACCATATCCACTTGAAAAGTTATTAAGAAAATAATTCATCTTCTCATTGGAAATTTTTTCTTTTATACTTAAAGTGCTCTGGGAGGGAATAAAATCTTTAAATCAATTACTGTGACTGATCATGATTATTAGTTAATGAAAAAACTAGTTTTGGAAAATTTCTCCATTTACTTAAAATACTAACTAAAAAGAAAATCTAATTATAATCTAAAAAATAATAATTTCTGTCTTCCTACCTCCTTTATCTTCTGAAAAAGTTCATTTTTGTCAGCAATAGTTTTCTCTCCCAGTTTTTTCTTGTTTTTCTTTAAAAGAAATCTATGAACAAAGGAAGCCAAACAAATTCATATTAAGACATATTTTTTCAGCAAAGCCATATTGTCCTATATAACATATTTATATATTCATTATAACAGACAAAAGATTTTACTTTTTAGAATTGATGAATTAATGCTTTATTATTCTATTCAATCATTTAAGAAGCAATGGCAAATGGGATTGTTGTTTTTATTTTCTCTCTCTGAGAATTCATTATTGGTATATAAAAATGCCATTGATTTCTGGGTGTTAATATTGTATCCTGAGTGTAGCAAGATTTTTAATCATAAGTCCTAGAAATAATTTAAGAACTAATCTGTATCTTCCACTATGATTCTCTGCCTAGTTTTTCTTTAAAACATATATGAACTAAAACTATTAAACTTTCCAAGAAAAAGATTTTTTATTCTGAGTTTGAATTGTAGTAATTCTTGAGTCTTCCTATGTTAAATCTGGTACTGAGTACAAAGATTAGTGCCTACTTTATGGACCAGTTGATGGTTACTATACTGGGCAATTGCTGTTTTAAAAGACTTAATTTTAATCACAATACATTCAAACCTGTGTATGTAGAAATGAGCCATTTTATAACATGATTCCACATGTGAAGTTAACTTGTCTTATGGAATGGTTTCAGTTCACAATTTGTCTTTTATTTATTTATTTTTTATTATCAATTTGTTGGCGTTTTTAAGGAATCCACTTAGAAAACATAAGAATACAGGTTAATGGAGCTCAGAACACTCGGTAAATGTGGTTACTGTTCTAAAAATGCACAATAATAAACACTGGAATTCTTCTGTGATGGATATGGAACACTTGAATTACAAGTAAATACAACCTGAATACAAAACGGGCAACATAAATACACTGAAAACACGTTCAAACAGCTCTGAAAGGACGAGTTTACAGTTTACATTTTCCTTCTTTTTTTTTTTTGTGAATGCAAACTTTATTTTTTTTT